>NC_092411.1:215202211-215509175 GCF_040894005.1 Engystomops pustulosus
GACCTTAACCCCTTAACGCTCTGCGCCGTAGCTCTACGGCGAAGATGTATAAGGAGTGTATGAAGAGGGCTCACGGGCTGAGTCCTCTTCATACAAAGGTGGGGGTTTTTGCATATTGCAGAAAACCCCCACCGCTAATAACCGCGGTTACGATCGCCGCGCCCCCGGACGTCATCAGGGGGCGGCGATCGGTTGCCATGGTAGCCTCAGGTCTTCCTTTGACCCGAGGATACATGGCTTCTGCATATCCATTACAATGAGCCTGTGGCTCATTGTAATGTATAGTGTGCAAAAATGCCATATATTGCAATACTGTAGTATTGCAGTATATGGTAGGAGCGATCTGACCATCTAGGGTTAATGTACCCCAGATGGTCTAAAAAATAGTGAAAAAAAAAGAAAAAAAAAGTTTAAAAAATAAAAAAAATTAATAAAATATTAAAAGTTCAAATCACCCCCCTTTCCCTAGAACGGATATAAAACATAATAAACAGTAAAAATCACAAACATATTAGGTATCGCCGCGTCCCAAAATGCCGGTTACGGCCGGCGGTGACCTCCGAGGCGGGAAATGGCGCCAAATGTCCGAAATGCGACCTTTTTACATCACATAAAAAATGAAATAAAAAATGATCAAAATGTTGCACAGACCTCAAAATGGTAGCAATGAAAACGTTGCATCATTTCAAAAAAAAATGACACCTCACACATCTCCGTGAACCAAAGTATGAAAAAGTTATTAGTGTCAGAAGATGGCAAAATTTTTTTTTTCTTTTTTGTACACATTCGTTTAATTTTTGAAAATGTATTAAAACACAATAAAACCTATATAAATTTGGTATCACCGCGATCGCACCGAACCAAAGAATAAAGCTGAGGTGTTATTTTGAGTGCACAGTCAAAGTCGAAAAAACTGAGCCCACAAGAACGTGACGCACGTGCGGTTTTTTTCAGTTTTTCCACATTTGGAATTTTTTTTCAGCTTCGCAGTACACGGCATGTTAAAATAAATAACATTACGGGAAAGTAAAATTTGTTACGCACAAAATAAGCCCTCACGCAGGTCTGTACACGTAAAAATGAAAAAGTTATGGATTTTTGGAGAGCGAGAAATGAGCGGAAAAACCCTGCGTCCTTAAGGGGTTAAAAGGCTTGTCCACTTTCAGCAAATAATAACAAATAATAATAATAAATAACAAGCCTAGGAAAAGTTATCCAATTTTCCCTTGTACTTTATCTATTCATTCCTCATGGATTTCCATTAGAGATGAGCGAGCACTAAAATGCTCGGGTACTCGTTATTCGAGACGAACTTTTCCCGATGCTCGAGTGCTCGTTTCGAGTAACGAGCCCCATTGAAGTCAATGGGAGACTCGAGCATTTTTCAAGGGGACCAAGGCTCTGCACAGGGAAGCTTGGCCAAACACCTGGGAACCTCAGAAAAGGATGGAAACACCACGGAAATGGACAGGAAACAGCAGGGGCAGCATGCATGGATGCCTCTGAGGCTGCTTAATCGCACCATTATGCCAAAATTATGGGCAACAGCATGGCCATGACAGAGTGACCGAATGAGGCTAGATAGCATCTAAAACATCCAATAATTGACCCTGACACTATAGGGGACGGCATGCAGAGGCAGCGGCAGCAGCGGCAGGCTAGAGAGTGTCATGGCAACATACCCTAAATGGACTCAGGCTTCAAACCAATGGGTGGCAGAGAGGAACCAAAGGAGGGGAGCAAGAAGCGCTCAAATAATATCGGTACATGATAAAAGTTTGCCAGTATATTTTGTGGATTACACAGCAGGGTGGCGACAAAGTTAACATGGAAGCCATGAAAACAATCCAAAATTCTGCCTGACACAGCTCGTTTGATAAGGGGACCATGTATGGAGGCAGTGAACTAGTAGTAGATTAAAGGTGCTGCAGTTAAAACTATGTTAGTTGGATCTTGGCATGGAGCTGGCGCTCCGCTGCCAGGCGAGCTTTCGCCAATCCAAGCCCCTGTCTCTAGGCTACTCCCCAAACAGCACTTCTAAGAACCTTTTGTATAAGATCAAGTGTAGTAGCGTTCTTATAAGTTTGGGATATGGCGGGTGAGGGGAATGTAAACATCTGCGCAAGAAGCGCTGAAATAATATCCGTAAATGAAAAAAGTTTTCCAGTATATTTTGTGGCTTACACAGCACGGTGGCGACAAAGTTAACAAGTTTGATGTGGAATGCCCTGTAATAGCTCTTGGGCGGTGTGCCTTTTATCACCTAGGCTCAGCAGTTTGAGCACCGCCTGCTGTCGCTTAGCGACGGCACTGCTGCTGTGCCTAGAGCTACCGACTGATGGCGCCATGCCCACGGATGGTAATTCGGAGGAGGAGGAGGTGGAGGAGGGGTGGGAGGAGGAGGAGGCATAGTAGGCCTGAAACACCTGGACCGAGGTAGGCCCCGGAATCCTCTGCGTCGGCAGTATATGACCAGCCCCAGGGTCAGACTCGGTCCCAGCCTGCACCAAGTTAAGTGTAGTAGCGTTCTTATAAGTTTGGAATATGGCGGGTGAGGGGAATGTAAACAGATGCGCAAGAAGCGCTGAAATAATATCCGTAAATGGTAAAAGTTTGCCAGTATATTTTGAGGATTACACAGCAGGGTGGCGACAAAGTTAACAAGTTTGTTGTGGAAGCCATGAAAACAACCCAAAATTCTGCCTGACACAGCACGTTTGATAAGGCGGCCATGTATGGAGGCAGTGAACTAGTAGTAGATTAAAGGTGCTGCAGTTAAAACTATGTTAGTTGGTTCTTGGCATGGAGCTGGCGCTCCGCTGCCAGGCGAGCTTTCGCCAATCCAAGCCCCTGTCTCTAGGCTACTCCCCAAACAGCACTTCTAAGAACCTTTTGTATAAGATCAAGTGTAGTAGCGTTCTTATAAGTTTAGGATATGGCGGGTGAGGGGAATGTAAACAGATGCGCAAGAAGCGCTGAAATAATATCCGTAAATGGTAAAAGTTTGCCAGTGTATTTTGTGGATAACACAGCAGGGTGGCGACAAAGTTAACAACTTTGATGTGGAATCCATGAAAACAACCCAAATTTCTGCCTGACACACCTCGTTTGATAAAGGGACGATGTATGGAGGCAGCTATATGGACGACTTTTGGAGGTAGCAATGGAGACAACGTGTGGAGGCTGCTATGGAGACAATTCAATTTGGATAGTGCCTGTATGTGGCAGTCCAAAAAAGTTTTCAAACCAGAGGAGCAGGTAGGTGGCCCTCCAGAAAAATGGAATAGATTGTGTGCCTGTATGTGGCAGTCCAAAAAAGTTTTCAAACCAGAGGAGCAGGTAGGTGGCCCTCCAGAAAAAAGGAATAGATTGAGTGCCTGTATGTGGCAGTCCAAAAAAGTTTTCAAACCAGAGGAGCAGGTAGGTGGCCCTCCAGAAAAATTGAATAGATTGAGTGCCTGTATGTGGCAGTCCAAAAAAGTTTTCAAACCAGAGGAGCAGGTAGGTGGCCCTCCAGAAAAATTTAATAGATTGAGTGCCTGTATGTGGCACTCCAAAAAATTGTTTAAAACAGAGGACCGGGTCGGTGGCCCTCCATAAAAATTAAATGCATAAAGTACTATAGCTAGAGCCAGTGGGCCCTGTCAAAAAATAGCCAGTTTCCTCTGCTTTACTGTACAAAGAGGAGGAGGAGGAGGAAAATGAGGAGGAGGAGGAGTGGATAAATTATTCAGGTTGAGCTTCCTTCACCTGGTGGAGATTGGAAATTAGGAGAAATCCAGGCTTTATTCATCTTGATAAGCGTCAGCCTGTCAGCGCTGTCAGTCGACAGGCGTGTACGCTTATCGGTGATGATGCCACCAGCTGCACTGAAAACCCGCTCGGACAAGACGCTAGCGGCAGGGCAGGCAAGAACCTCCAAGGCGTACAGCGCCAGTTCGTGCCACATGTCCAGCTTTGAAACCCAGTAGTTGTAGGGAGCTGTGTGATCATTTAGGACGATGGTATGGTCAGCTACGTACTCCCTCACCATCTTTCTGTAAAGATCAGCCCTACTCTGCCGAGACTGGGGACAGGTGACAGTGTCTTGCTGGGGTGACATAAAGCTGGCAAAAGCCTTGTAAAGCGTACCCTTGCCAGTGCTGGACAAGCTGCCTGCTCGCCTACTCTCCCTCGCTACTTGTCCCGCAGAACTACGCACTCTGCCGCTAGCGCTGTCAGAAGGGAAATACTGTTTCAGCTTGTGCACCAGGGCCTGCTGGTATTCATGCATTCTCACACTCCTTTCCTCTCCAGGGATGAGAGTGGAAAGATTTTGCTTGTACCGTGGGTCCAGGAGAGTGAACACCCAGTAATCGGTGCTGGAATAAATTCTTTGAACGCGAGGGTCACGGGATAGGCAGCCTAGCATGAAATCTGCCATATGCGCCAGAGTACCAACGCGTAAGAATTCACTCCCCTCACTGGCCTGACTGTCCATTTCCTCCTCCTCCAACTCCTCCAACTCCTCTTCTTCTGCCCATACACGCTCAACAGTGAAGGACTCAACAATGGTCCCCTCTTGTGTCTCGCCAACATTCTCCTCCTCTTCCTCCTCATCCTCCTCCACCTCCACCTCCTCCGATATGCGCTGAGAAACAGACCTAAGGGTGCTTTGGCTATCAACAAGGGAATATTCTTCCCCCGTCTCTTGTGAGGAGCGCAAAGCTTCCGACTTCATGTTGACCAGAGAGTTTTTCAACAGGCCAAGCAGCGGGATGGTGAGGCTGATGATGGCGGCATCGCCACTGACCATCTGTGTTGACTCCTCAAAGTTACTCAGCACCTGACAGATATCAGACATCCACGTACACTCCTCATTGTAGACTTGAGGAAGCTGACTGACCTGACTACCAGTTCTGGTGGAAGTTGACATCTGGCAGTCTACAATTGCTCGGCGCTACTGGTAAACTCTGGATAACATGGTCAGTGTTGAATTCCACCTCGTGGGCACGTCGCACAACAGTCGGTGAGCGGGCAGTTGGAGGCGGCGCTGCGCTGCCCTGAGAGTGGCAGCATCTGTGCTGGACTTCCTGAAATGCGCACAGATGCGGCGCACCTTCGTGAGCAAATCAGACAGATTGGGGTATGTCTTGAGGAAACGCTGAACTATCAGATTTAACACATGGGCAAGGCATGGCACATGTGTCAGTCTGCCGAGTTGCAGAGCCGCTACCAGGTTACGGCCGTTGTCACACACAACCATGCCTGGCTTCAGGTTCAGCGGTGCCAACCACAGATCAGTCTGCGCCGTGATGCCCTGTAATAGTTCTTGGGCGGTGTGCCTTTTATCGCCTAGGCTCAGCAGTTTGAGCACCGCCTGCTGTCGCTTAGCGACGGCACTGCTGCTGTGCCTAGAGCTACCGACTGATGGCGCCATGCCCACGGATGGTCGTTCGGAGGAGGAGGTGGAGGAGGGGTGGGAGGAGGAGGAGGCATAGTAGGCCTGAAACACCTGGACCGAGGTAGGCCCCGCAATCCTCGGCGTCGGCAGTATATGACCAGCCGCAGGGTCAGACTCGGTCCCAGCCTCCACCAAGTTAACCCAATGTGCCGTCAGCGATACATAGTGGCCCTGCCCGGCAGCACTCGTCCACGTGTCCGTGGTCAGGTGGACCTTGTCAGAAACGGCGTTGGTCAGGGCACGGATTATGTTGTCTGACACGTGCTGGTGCAGGGCTGGGACGGCACATCGGGAAAAGTAGTGGCGGCTGGGGACTGAATACCGAGGGGCGGCCGCCGCCATGAGGCTGCGAAAGGCCTCGGTCTCTACTAGCCTATAGGTCAGCATCTCCAGGCTTAGCAATCTGGAGATGTGCACATTAAGGGCTTGGGCGTGCGGGTGGGTTGCACTATATTTGCGTTTCCGCTCCAGCGTCTGGGGTATGGAGAGCTGAACGCTGGTGGATGCTGTGGAGGATCGTGGAGGCGACGATGGGGTTTTTGTGGCAGGGTCCTGGGCAGGGGGCTGACTATCAGCTGACACAGGGGAAGGAGCAGTGGTGTGCACGGCCGGAGGTGAACGCGCTTGTTGCCACTGAGTGGGGTGTTTAGCATTCATATGCCTGCGCATACTGGTGGTAGTTAAGCTATTAGTGGTGGAACCCCTGCTGATCCTGGTTTGGCAAATGTGGCACACCACAGTCCGTCGGTCATCTGGTGTTTCCTTAAAGAACCTCCAGACTTCTGAAAATCTTGCCCTCGCTGCAGGAGCCCTCGCCACGGGAGCTTCACTAGTTGACACATTTGGCGCTGATGCACCAGCTCTGGCCCTGCCTCTCCGTCTGGCCCCACCACTGCCTCTTCCAACCTGTTCTGGTCGAGGACTCTCCTCCGTCTCAGAAGCACTGTGTTCACCCGGCCTCTCAACCCAGCTTGGGTCTGTCACCTCATCATCCTCCGATCCCTCAGTCTGCTCCCCCCTCGGACTTCCTGCCCTGACAACAACTTCCCCACTGTCTGACAACCGTGTCTCCTCATCGTCGGACACCTCTTTACACACTTCTTCCAGTACGTCAACAAGGTCATCATCACCCACAGACTGCGACTGGTGGAAAACCTGGGCATCGGAAAATTGCTCATCAGCAACCGGACAAGTGGTTTGTGACTGTGGGAAGGGTCCAGAAAACAGTTCCTCAGAGTATGCCGGTTCAAATGGCAAATTTTGCTGGGAGGGGGCAGACTGGGGGGGGAGGAGGCTGAGGTGCAGGAGCTGGAGGAGTGCCGATTTCGGTGACATGGGTGGACTGCGTGGAAGACTGACTGGTGGACAAATTGCTCGAAGCATTGTCGGCAATCCACGACATCACCTGTTCGCACTGTTCTGGCCTCAACAGTGCTCTACCACGAGTCCCAGTAACTTCAGACATGAACCTAGGGAGTGTAGCTCTGCGGCGTTCCCCTGCTCCCTCATAAGCAGGTGGTGTCTCACCCCGCCCAGGACCACGGCCTCTGACCCCTGCAGTAGTTGGACGCCCACGTCCCCGCCCTCGTCCTCTACCCCTAGCCCTCGGGTTAAACATTTTGAAAATGAGAGTTATAACTTTAATTTTTTTTTTAACTTTTTTTTGTGTTTTTTTTTTTTGTGTGTTTTTTAGTTTTTAAAACCAAACGATGCTATCCTATTGCTATGGCTATTTTCTAGCCAAGTATGAAAGCACACTGCTATGCCAGATGAGATGACGCTGAGTTATGAAAAAAATAAACGTAAAATAAAAAAGGAAATGGCAGACTGTGCTAATTGAAATACAACCCCGGGCCCTAATAAATTTTCCCACTTCGGTCTTTGCGATGGATATGTGCGTCACTAAGCGCAAAACACAGTGGTCGCAAGTCTCACTCCAAATTGCTCACAATTTGCTAGTAGATGCACTGCAGCAACTACAGCCACCAGCAGATCAACCAGAAATCAAATATATATAACGCTACTGTAGGCGTAAGTAAGCCGTTTGGATTCTCCTATGGCTATTTTCTAGCCAAGTATTAAAGCACACTACTATGCCAGATGAGATGACGCTGAGTTATGAAAAAAATAAACGTAAAATAAAAAAGGAAATGGCAGACTGTGCCTAATTGAAATACAACCCCGGGCCCTAATAAATTTTCCCACTTCGGTCTTTGCGATGGATATGTGCGTCACTAAGCGCAAAACACAGTGGTCGCAAGTCTCACTCCAAATTGCTCACAATTTGCTAGTAGCTGCACTGCAGCAACTACAGCCACCAGCAGATCAACCAGAAATCAAATATATATAACGCTACTGTAGGCGTAATTAAGCCGTTTGGATTCTCCTATGGCTATTTTCTAGCCAAGTATTAAAGCACACTACTATGCCAGATGAGATGACGCTGAGTTATGAAAAAAATAAACGTAAAATAAAAAAGGAAATGGCAGACTGTGCCTAATTGAAATACAACCCCGGGCCCTAATAAATTTTCCCACTTCGGTCTTTGCGATGGATATGTGCGTCACTAAGCGCAAAACACAGTGGTCGCAAGTCTCACTCCAAATTGCTCACAATTTGCTAGTAGATGCACTGCAGCAACTACAACCACCAGCAGATCAACCAGAAATCAAATATATATAACGCTACTGTAGGCGTAAGTAAGCCGTTTGGATTCTCCTATGGCTATTTTCTAGCCAAGTATTAAAGCACACTACTATGCAAGATGAGATGACACTGAGTTATTAAAAAAATAAACGTAAAATAAAAAGAAACTGGCAGACTGTGCCTAATTGAAATCAAACCCCTAATAAATTTTCCCACTTTGGTGTTTGAGGTGGATATGTGTGTCACTAAGAGCTAAACACAACGGTAGCAAGTCCCCCTGCTAATTCCTCACAATATGGTACTAGCTGCAATACTAGTGCCAGCAAGCCCAGCCACAAGCAAATAAAAAAAAAAAGTATAACGTTATTGTAGCCCTAAGAAGGGCTGTTGGGTTGTTGTAGAATCACTCCTGCCTAACAGTAAGCTAATAGAACACCCTAACGCTTTCCCTGACCAGCAGCAGCTCTCTCCCTAGCGGCATCCAGACAGAGAATGATCCGAGCAGCGCGGGCAGCGGCTAGTCTATCCCAGGGTCACCTGATCTGGCCAGCCAACCACTGCTATCGACGTGTAAGGGTACCACGTCATGCTGGGTGGAGTGCAGAGTCTCCTGGCTTGTGATTGGCTCTGTTTCTGGCCGCCAAAAAGCAAAACGGCGGGAGCTGCCATTTTCTCGAGCGGGCGAAATACTCGTCCGAGCAACGAGCAGTTACGAGTACGCTAATGCTCGATCGAGCATCAAGCTCGGACAAGTATGTTCGCTCATCTCTAATTTCCATATATCTGCTTACTGTCCTGCTCTTTAAAGCCTCTATGTTTACTTGGAGTGGATAGAAATCTGTCAATGGTCGTGTGATGGAGATGCAGGTGTATGAGCTATAATTATCACAGAGAGTAATCAGAGCTGTGTCAGCCATAGTGACTGCATACATATTTATGTCTGTGGTATAGGCATAGACTGTAGGTAAACTTATGTGTGTGGTATAGTGACTTTAGGTATATATTTATGTAAATAGCATAGTGACTGCAAGGATATAGTTATGTTTACAGCATAGTTACTGTAGGTACATATTTATGTTTACAGTATAATGACTGCAGGGATATATTTATGAGTATGGTATACTGACTGCAGGTTCATATTTATGTTTACAGTATAATGACTTCAGGGATATTTATTTAGGTGAAAAGAGTAGCACTCTAAAACCTCCAAAATCTTCATAGAAGATTCTTTCATTTTATAATTCACAATACTTACAAATAAGTTAACACATAAAGAAAGTAGGGTAGTTCAGGAGTCATAGGGGCGACAGGCGTTTGCTTCATTTGGCCTCTGTCAAACTGTTGTGCGAAACAGCTTAGTTCCCTTTGTGTTGTGGTATTTGTAAGTACAGTATTGCTGACAATAAAATAAAAGAAGCTTTTCTATGAAGATTTGCTGCCCACTCTTCATCATCATTTTCAGTCATTTACCACCATGTACATTAAATGTTGCTGTACATAGGTCTTATACTCAATATATAATGGGTTGTTAGCAGGATTTGACCTAGTGTAGCAGTTCTACCTACTGGAAATGTCTGACATTGGATATTTTATGTGTGCAGTATAGTGACTACATATATTTTGTGAATGAGTCAGTTGCAGTTGACTGATTGGATGCCTTCCTTATGTTGTAAAATATAATCTTTCACCTCAATCAGGTAGTCGTCCTTGCTTCTGCAATGTATTTCCACATTTGAGTCAATGGCTTGAGCACAGGCGGGTGCACAATTTTTTTGTTTACCTAGGGCACCAAAATTCCGAAGAAGGATGAGTACAATCCCTAGTGCACTGTTCCAGCCATGCAGCCAGCAAGTTTTAATATAGTTTTTCCCATCTCCTTTTTGGTTTCCCAGCTAGTTCATATATCTGCCAGCACATCTTATTCAGTTTCCCTCTGTGCCAGCATGATCTGTTGATCCAGGTTTATGTCTGTAGAGGGAATATACACTCAGGGCCACCATCAGGGGGCAGGGAGATTCTGGAACTTCACTCATAGCTTTAACCAGAAAGGGGGCCTGGACCCCAAAGAAGGAATGTTCACTCCCCCCCCCCCCATGCGGTGCATGGGAGCAGGTTGGTGGCCTGTGAGATGCAGGAGGTGGCGCAAGGTATGTGTATTCACGTGTACAGTAAATTAATGGGAGTAGTGGCAGGAATGCCCTATCTTATGTGAAATGAGTAGTCCTCCCACCCACAGCTCAGTGCATGCATCGGCCACTGGCATGAGCCCTTAGAAACTAATGTGTGTGTTTGGAGTCAGTGTGCTGTATACTTGGGTGGGAGGCAGTGTGCTTTATAGGGGGTGGCAGTGTGTTGTATACTTGGTGTAGTTTGCTGTATACTAGGGGGGGGGGTGTGCTGTATACTTGGGGGAGCAATGTGCTGTATACTTGGCGATGGCAGTGTTTTGCATACTGGGGGTGCACAGTCTATAGCTAATGGAGTGGGACACAGTGGGGCTTATTTACTAAGGGTCCAGGGATTGCATTTCCGTCGGACTTCCTGATTTTTTTGGGGTTTTGCGCCACTGTGACAGGGATTTAGCAGGGGACTGTGTCGCAAGCGACCGGATTTTGGAGCTGCAGCGCCGGCTTTCAAGTGACAGAAATCGGGGAGTGGGCTGTCGGATGATCCGACTGAATCTAACGGAGAGCAGGATTTAAGCTTAAAATTGTGTCGCAACCAATGCATATAACGGGAAGAAGATGGTGAACTCCAGCGGACATGAGCGGGGAAGCAACAGATGCAGGATATCGGGCGCACAATCTTAGTGAATCGAGGCACAGTGCATTGTCATCGGACAATGCACTTTCAGGAACTCCGAGGGACCGGGTAAGTAAATGTGCCCCAGTATACAGGGCCGGATTATAGGCGGGGCTCACGGGGCTCGAGCCCCGGGCCCCCACCATCTTGCCCCCCCTAGGGGCCCCCACCAGATCGCACCTCCCGGGCCACCCGTCTGAGATGTCCGCTCCCAGACTCAGGTGACCGCCTCCCCGCTCATCTCCCTGCACCACAGAGACGCCCCCGTCAAAGGTGACACCACCTCCACCTCCCAGGCCGCCCCCTCAGCACAGGTGACACCGCCTCCACGGCAGCCCCCCTCGGCACAGGTTACAGCCCTCCCGCCCGCCGATCCCCATGCATGCGTGGCCGAGCAACCAACCCCCGCCGGCCCGCTCGATTGCCCCGCCCCCCGCTCCCGCTCGAACAGGCACCCACCGCCCCCCTTCACATCCCCGGCCGAACAAGAGAGCCCCGGCACAGGTGACCGCCTGCAGGCCCGCCCATCCCCCGCCATGCCTGGCCGTAACATCCACCCCCCCTGCTCGAGCAAGGACCCGCCGCCCCTCCCTGGCCGAACAAGCGACCCCCCCCACTCCGCTCCCTGCTTGAAAAAGCACCTTGCGGCCTGCTCCCCGTCTGATCAAGCGTCGCCCCCCCGCATGAAAAAGCACCCGGCGCCCCCCCTCCCCGTCCGAACAAACGACACCCCCCCTCCGCCCCCCCCCCGCGTGAACAAGCACCGCCGACCCCCTCGCAGCTGAACAACAACCGAAAGACCCCCAACCCGCCTGAACACCCACCTGAAGCCACGGCCGGTCACCCTAAAAGGTAAGTATATACATATGTATTTATTTGTGTGTATATATGTATATACTGTGTATATATGTATATACTGTTTATTTATGTGTATATATGTATATACTGTTTATTTATGTGTATATATGTATATACTGTTTATGTGTATATATATGTATATATGTATATACTGTTTATTTATGTGTATATATGCATCTACTGTGTATATACTGTGTATATATGCATCTACGGTGTATATACTGTGTATATGGGTATATATGCATCTACTGTGTATATGGGTATATATGCATTTACTGTGTATATGAGTATATATGCATCTACTGTGTATATGGGTATATATGCATCTACTGTGTATATACTGTGTATATGGGTATATATGCATCTACTGTGTATATACTGTGTATATGGGTATATATGCATCTACTGTGTATATACTGTGTATATGGGTATATATGCATCTACTGTGTATATACTGTGCATATGGGTATATATGCATCTACTGTGTATATACTGTGCATATGGGTATATATGCATCTACTGTGTATATACTGGGGGTCATTTACTAAGGGCCCGATTCGCGTTTTCCCGACGTGTTACCCGAATATTTCCGATTTGCGCCGCTTGTACATGAATTGCCCCGGGTTTTTGGCGCACGCGATCGGATTGTGGCGCATCGGGGCCGGCATGCGCGCGACAGAAATCGGGGGGGCGTGGCCGAACGAAAACCCGACGTATTCGGAAAAACCGCCGCATTTAAAAACCGAAAATGTGTCGCTTGGGGAGCGCTCACCTTCACCTTCTATGGGATGGTGCATTCCGGGGCGTTAAGATTATTTTCGGCGCTGCAGCGCCACCTGGTGGACGGCGGAGGAACTACCATCTTAAATCCCAGCCGGACCCGAATCCTGTGCAGAGAACGCGCCGCTGGATCGCGAATGGGCCGGGTAAGTAAATGTGCCCCACTGTGTATATGGGTATATATGCATCTACTGTGTATATGGGTATATATGCATCTACTGTGTATATACTGTGTATATGGGTATATATGCATCTACTGTGTATATACTGTGTACATGGGTATATATGCATCTACTGTGTATATACTGTGTACATGGGTATATATGCATCTACTGTGTATATACTTTGTACATGGGTATATATGCATCTACTGTGTATATACTGTGTATATGGGTATATATGCATCTACTGTGTATATACTGTGTACATGGGTATATATGCATCTACTGTGTATATACTGTGTACATGGGTATATATGCATCTACTGTGTATATACTGTGCATATGGGTATATATGCATCTACTGTGTATATACTGTGTATATGGGTATATATGCATCTACTGTGTATATGGGTATATATGCATCTACTGTGTATATGGGTATATATGCATCTACTGTGTATATACTGTGTATATGGGTATATATGCATCTACTGTGTATATACTGTGTACATGGGTATATATGCATCTACTGTGTATATACTGTGTACATGGGTATATATGCATCTACTGTGTATATACTTTGTACATGGGTATATATGCATCTACTGTGTATATACTGTGTATATGGGTATATATGCATCTACTGTGTATATACTGTGTACATGGGTATATATGCATCTACTGTGTATATACTGTGTACATGGGTATATATGCATCTACTGTGTATATACTTTGTACATGGGTATATATGCATCTACTGTGTATAGATGCATAAGATGCATATACTGTATTTATACATGCATATATGTGTGTACATTTAAATTATATTTATATATTATGGTGGGTATATGGTATGTATGTATATGCTCTATATACTATGTGTGTATTTCCCATATGTGTGTGCATATGCTGTATATACTGAATGTGTATGTATTTGCTGTATGTGTGTATATACTTTATGAGTTTGTATATACTCTGTGTATTAGTGTATAAATGTATATGAGTGCATAAATGTGTGTGTATATATGGGTGCAAGTATATGCGTGTAGAACTTTATCTGTGTGTATATAAGTATATAAAGGTGTGTATATATCAGTCTGGGGGCGAGGCGGCTGTATGTAGCTGTGTTACTGGGGGCCAGGCGGCTGTATGTAGCTGTGTTACTGGGGGCCAGGCGGCTGTATGTAGCTGTGTTACTGGGGATGAGGGGGCTGTATGTAGCTGTGTTACTGGGGGCCAGGCGGCTGTATGTAGCTGTGTTACTGGGGGCCAGGCGGCTGTATGTAGCTGTGTTACTGCTGGGATAGTGGAAAGGAAGCAGGAGGACGTGTATGCACACTGCACTCAGTGGGGGCCTCCACCAACCTTAATCCGGCCCTGCCAGTATATATTAGAGGGGGCACAGTATATCTAAGAGAGGCAGCACATTTGCACTTCTTTCAGTGACACAGAATAGTCATTAAATATTGTGTATCCTATGAAGGAGGAGTCAGGTTTCATACAATTTACAGTACAAACCAAAATGAGAGAATTTGTATCATGTTTTTAAGCTGCTGTTCTGATTATTTATTGTTTGGATTCTTTAGTCTTCTCTCTGTGGTTACTAGCACATCGCTCCTGTCCTGCACGGTGATGGTTTACAGTGGGTGGTCAATGGGATCAATCTTTGATATGTATACAGAAGCATCATCACATATACACATCATTAGGGATACTGTATATATGTTAATAGAGACCAAGGCTCCACTCCTAAATAACTGGGTCTATGCATAGATTGCACCACATTTTCTTTGTTTGCTTTAAATCAACCAACTTAACTTCTCCTGGACTTCCTATTCCGGGACGTAGATAAAGTACTGTATTTCTACATTAACAGCAATGTTTTGTCTCCATCTAGTGGATTAATGGGTAATATCAAATAGAGAAGGTAATAGAAACTAGTACATAACTGATAAAATGTAAATGCTAACTTGACGTAGGAAAACAATAACAGCTAAACTAAAAACCATGTAGAGCGGCCCCTCAGCCCCTCCATGAGTAGTGATTGCATATTATATTAAACTGAGAATATAACTGTACAAAATAAAAACTACAGAACCAAATAATCCATATGTGGTTATTGCACAAGTGAAGCTATTTAGATTTATAGAGTAACATTTGCAATTGGATGTCTACTCAAAAACAATAAACTTGTTTGTACAAGTTACTTCAGTGTCACTGCTAATGAAATACACAATTTGTTAAACACCATGAAGAGTCAAAAAAATTAATACATAAGCACTTAGGTTCTACAATACACTTAAAATGTTATCTAACACCGTGACATAGTGGTCATTGCTTATAAAAAAAAAAAATATCAAAATTGGGGGTGTTTTTAATGTGCACTGGAGATCAAAATTAAAGAACAACACAGAATTTCCTAATTGTCAAGTTCATTGTGAAAATATTCTAACATGAGTAAAATAGCACTTTTTTAAGATAATTTAAAAAATGGTATATATTCTAAAGCACAAAATAAAAAAATGCTAATTAGATCATTGTAAAAGAACTATAATCAAAATTAGAGATTTTCAGATACCTGCAAGCTATTGGTGTTAATCTGGCACCTGTTGCTAATTTCCTTAATTATTGTACAAACCATATTTAACTGGCAACCTAACTTCCCAGTTTTCCCTGACTTGCTGTTCCAAAGTGACTGACACCCATGGCAGCAGGATGTCCAGAAGGCAAGAGAAGTTGGTCGCTCCAAATCTGTGATATCTAAATTTTTGCATCTTTACAATATCACAAAGCCATTCAAGTCCCTTAAGAAGGCTGGTCACACATGAAGAACAAATGCAAAGATAAAACAGGATAATGTGGAGAATTTCCATGGGTAATCATTTCAAAACTGCAGCTGGAATTCCTCGCCAGTTTAGCATTGAAAAGGTAAGGATCTGTCTCGTCATACAGTGACACAGCATTTAAGAGCATTGGGACTGTAAGCCCATTATGCAGTGACCAAACCTTTCATTAGCAGAAAGAATTAAAAGACTAGACTCATCTTTGCTGAGGAGCATGTTGTGTCAACGGAAGTTGTCCACAGTTCATTTTGGCAATGAAAGTATGTTTACTTTATTTGAATCTGATGGGACCAATTATGTTCATTGACAAACTGAGGAAAAACTTAACCCAAGGTGTCAAATAAGTCACTGAAAGGTGGTGGAGTAAGTGTAAGTGGTTTGGAGAAGATTTTCTGCAGCAGGAGTTGGACCTATCAGGCAGGCCTATTACACATATCAACTGCATGTAACAATGGTAAAACTCCCCGTTGCCACTATATTACAGCAGGCAGGGGGAGCGGGGAGAACTGGAGGAGCAGTTACAAGGGCTTTAAGGCCCCTGCACCCCATTTGCATTAAGTTTAAAGTGTTCCTAATAAACACTGCATTCATGCTGCTGGGAGCTAACCAGCAGCGTAAATACTTGTGCAACATTCCCCACCAGGGCCTAGCCTTTTCTTGGTGGCCATGAGGCAGCCAGGGCCCAGAATACCGGAGTAGCTGGCTAGTGTGGCCCTGGGTACGCTGTGGTGCTTGGTATGGGGACCGGAAGGCTGACCTACAGCCTGGGAGGTAGGACAAAAGTGACCGCACACTATTGGATTGTGGTGTTCAATGTGGGATTCTCAATCCGCCTTAATCCATATAGAGAACATGGCACACACCAAAATGAATTTTTGCTATTTTATTTCAGTGAATTTTTCACACAGCATAGCCTTTACCGTAGTATCTAAACACAAAATATATGTTACATAGATCAAAATGGTTTAAGATGTTTTGGTCATCTCGACCTTTGTCAAGTAAGATCTGGCTTTATAGAGAGGAATGTAGGGATATGGTAAGGCAGCGTCTACAGCCTGGCAGGTCTCCAGCAGGTGGTGTGTGCAAGAAATATGGAGGGAGAGACTGATGCAGTGGTTTCTCCCTGGGGCAACCCCTAAGTTGTACATAGGTTGAATCCCTGGGTGATAGATGAGGACGTCCGTGGTGGTATCCAGGGATCAGACAGAGGCAACGTTGTGCAAATCAACTTATTGAACAGAAGGCAACGCCCAAAAATGTAACAGCAGATTTAGCAAGCTGGAAGAGTCATGGAGAGCCGGTCCACAGGAAGGTTACATGCAGCCTGGCAGTAGCTTCATCTGGGATGATAGAGGTGAAACTGAGTCAGGTTGGTGGATCTCGACTCTGAGGTCTGGGTCTCTCAGAAGAACATGACTTAAGACCTTAGACTAAAGACTAAGACCATGTGCTCCCACCCACCCGGGGCTTATATACTCCCTTGGTCAGGTGGTAACACTTTTCCAATCAGCTTACAGCTTGTTTACAAGAACATCATTGGACAGTAACATCTCACAGTGTTAACTCTTGCCTTAGGAGGCAGTGGCTACTAAGTTTACCTAGCAGTAGCTTCTGGCTGAGTTGCGCAGGCTCAACAGATAGATCCTGACAAGGAGAGAGCGCTATTCGCAACAACCACCTTTCCTATGTATTTATGTATTGGAAGGGGTGTTGCACTTGCTACCAGTCAAAGGTATATCTCCTTTAAATCACTTACCTTCACAAACAACATTGTAATATATGTCAGAATATCAGAACAAAAGGCTTTTATCTCCACTTCCTTGGGCTCCTATGAACCACCCTCCTTCCCTCCAAATCTGCATTATTTTCTAAAATATCTTTTAACTGGTTTTTTTTCTGTTAGCAAGATAGAGCGATAGGGAGAGGAGTGAGTTATAGCATTCCCTTTCCACATGCTTTGAGATGACATTTCTAGACAGAGACTGTGCAATAGAAAGCTGTAAGAGATTGAAAATTACACATAATATAATTATCAGAAATTGTGATATACCACATGCAAACACACTGATTTCTGCATAGTTTGTGAAAGGTGAGTTAATTATAATACTTATAATGTCTCTTCCGTTATATATGTCTATACTTTATATTATAAATGATCATGGAAGTTTCACTTATATAAATTAATTTTGGTTTTTTCATGTCAGAGAATTTGGGGGAACTGCATAAAACATATTTTTTCCCAATGGGGGAACAAGTACTTTTTAAACTATAATTAAGTTAAGTACATGACATTGGTCGTGAACTTTGAGATATAGCATATATGTGACTATTGACGTGATAAAATGCTTAGATTGTCATATAACGTTGGCATTCCTAACAGTGGCGTAACTAGAAGCTGATGGGCCCCAGTGCAAAGTCTGTGCCAGGCCCCAGACTATTTTGTATGGTTTATAGAACTAGTCTTCTCATATGGGAAAGTAAGACCTTATGGGCCTCCTAAGCCTCTCGGGCCCGGTTGCGACCGCGCCTAAATTGACTGTACATGTGAGCAGATATTGGGTTGTACTATTAAATTATTGAATCAATGTTTTGCGAGTGACAATGTTTAGATATCAACATACCAGATATATCCTGTGGAAGTATAAGTTATGGATCACGTTGTTCTGACCATGGAGCCGTTTCCTTTTGCTCAACATTCTCCGATCCTGCATGTGCACGCGTGTTTTCCTAGTATGAACAGCCGGCTTACGATCCCTGTACGCTACTGACAGCACCTCCACTTTCTTCCATCACATGTCATAGCCTAGGTGGCAAGGATTAGTGCTGATATATATGCTTCCCCAGTGAGAGATAAATATTGTAACCATTTAATATTTTTTTTCTGAATTGGCTCTGTATAAAATATATAATTCAGGGGAGCACTGTATGTAACAGAATTTAGTTGGAGGTTGCTTTTTCTAATTATTTCAGGGGTTTTATATATAAAAAGGGGGACTGTAGATTTTTCATCATTGTAGCTGCCACATAATATTATATACATAATTTTTATCAGAATTCATAGATACATGGGGGCCCAGTATGGTCTGAGAGGTATATTATACATATAATATATGTTACTATAAGAAACTGCGTGGTCGGTTTATATACTGTATATACTGTATAATATATGAGGATGGTACAGTGTGTTGTAAGGGGTTAATTGTGTGGTTATGTATTATTTTGGAGTACAGTTGTTATCAAGGAGACACTTTACTTTATGTGGCTGTGATATTTTTCATTGTGCAGGGTAGAGATTTGTTGCAAGGAGGTGAAGACATCTGGGCCTAGAGACATTCCCCATAAAGACCTGAAGGGGCAGGTGGTCAACTGTGAGATGAGCTACTAGATGTCATATCTACCTGTGTCTGTTCAGTACTTTAGTATCTTTAGATTGAGACAATGCAGTGTATATGACATGATGCATGATGGAAAACTGTAATGTGCACTGGAATGGAAGGTGCCTACAAAAGTTGCCTTTATGTAAAATTCCTGATGGCATCTCTGGATATTGAGAAGACCGCCTCTGAAAAAGCTGACCATTAATCCATAATGTTAAGGCCCACATAGGGGGAAAATAATCCCTTCAGTACTAGTGAGCATGGCATTCTGAATTTTATCAAAGCTGATCTTTAGTTACTTTGGTAGATAACCTGTTGCCAAAGGTTTCTAAAATTGGGTTACTCAACTATCTTCACATCATGTTCTCACAAGCGCGTATTCTGCCCGCAATCCATACATGTTGTAAGTACGGTCTGTATACTCTGACCAACCTACATAACAATAAGGTTGGGTTTTTCCTCTTCCATTGAATACCACCAAAAGCCATTGGATCACATTCTTTATTTTGTTAGATGCCATTTTTTTGTAATTTTCTTTTCTTGATTTATTCATTACTGATATATTTTGTATCTCATTGATTTGATTTGATGGAATTAAACATGAAACTATTGAAAGAATGAAAGCTGGCTGTGGTCTTCTGCTATACGACAAGTGGAATTGGAAGTGTTTTGCAATGTATTTTCTCAGCTCCTTGCAAATAAACAGCCATATTCTACATGACCATAGATCCTCTTACAACCATATGTGATACGATCGTGAAACAAGGACATTATTTAAATAAATATTTTTAAAAAAGAATATGGAAACAATAAGTATTGATAAAGGCTGTTTAATGAGTTAATAAAAGTCCCAAAACAATAAAAGACTTGCTATGAATTTATACACATTACCACATTTCCATATATTCTTCTTATTTAAAGGTTTTGCTCTCAGTTTTTCATAGACACATTTACAGTCTCTGCTATTTTGTATTATAAATAAGTACATTTTTGTACTCTTACCTATTAACCTCCATAGGAGGAATATACAATTGCATTAAAATCAAACTGACTATTGTATAACGGTTCATAGGCAGCAAGTACAGTATAATAAGAAAAAGAAAAGGAAAAAATAAATGATAGCTCTCACTACACAGCACAAGGCTTTAATATTAAACCAAAGCACACTTTGTTAAATAAGTTAGATTAAATAATTTAAATATCTTAATAAAACATAAATATGTTGTGTTTTCCTACAAAATTGGAAATAAACAGTTGCCAGATACTGGAAAATGAAATTGTTGCCAGAATATAAGTAATGCGGACTTTATTTAAATATGGGTTCATGAGTTAAGACTTTTCCTATACTACTGATAATCACCATTCCTAAATATTTTTGGAATTGGTTATGGCGGCTGCACTTTAGGTAAATTTAGAAAATAATTTTGAGATACAAAAAAGGCCAGTCATTCTCTCTACTTTTTGAAAAGCAGTCTGGTAAACACCTTTTGGTATGTGTGTTATAACCTGCAGGTATAGACTGAGTGTATATAATTTAGGGATTCTCTATGTTTTTAGTTTGGGCTATGATCACTTGGTTACATTTATGGTTATTGTATTTATGACACATCAACATTACTTACAATTCAAACATAAATCTTTATACATTTACAATTCAAAGCTGATTTCAGAAACTTGACAGCATTGTGTCCCCAAAGTCATGGACATAGATGCCACAGTAATGACTCTAGAGAAACAGATGTGTAATTTTCAGTCATTTACAAGGAATCTAGACATGCATGGATTACAAGTAAACATATAACGGTCTAGACATTTTGGACTAAAGATCTCACTCAGATTGTTACACCTAAAATTTTTGTTTACTTATTTTCACAATACTTGGTCAATATATGTATGCTAAAGACAGTATAGTGTTATTGAATTACTGAACTGTGTCCTAATATGTATACAGATATAAAAGCTATATAGTCTACAACACACAACTGTGTCAATACTAAAGTTTTGATAAAAGGCATCTGTATAAAAAACACGTATTCCTTCTGAAATACAAATATTGGAGCATTATTTCTAAATTTACATTGTACCATTACTCTATTATACTTATGAATAGAATAGGTGTTACTATTTCCCTTGTCAAATGGGACAGCTTGACAATGACCCTGATTTGATTGTCAGGCAGTGGAAAGTTGTAAGAAAGATGCTTCAGAATTGATTATTTATCAAGAAAATACTTCTATATTAAATTATCTGTCAGAAGCAGTGACAGGTCTTCTTCTTTGCATCTACTTATTACTTGTAAGTGGTGTTGAGCAGACACGAACCGCAAAGTTCGGGGATGGCACTGAGTTCAACCCCCCACCTGTGATTGATGATGTCATCAGGAGAAAAGATCCTCCCCAAAATGGTGATCGGTGCCAGCAAAGGGTCCGCTCATCACTACTTATAAGCAATAAATGTCACAGTCAATGACAAAGAACAATTGTAGTTATATTTGGAATTCAGATATGCACCCAACTGGAATTATACTTTAAAATAATCCTAATTATGAGCTCCAACCAATATTGTATAGTAGGCTAGTAGTGGTCTGGCAACTTGGATATTGAAAGTTTCACATGAATAATTGGTGATCCATATATTCCTCAAGAATGTTAGATCCTTGTTAGTTCCAATAGTTATGTGTTGTAGGTAATGGCATTTATCCAAGTGAGCGAGCTTTATTGCTAATAATCTGTGAATAAAGAAGTACACACATATGTTAATAGAAGGCAGCATGATTATATGGATTATATAATATCCATAGAAATAATGGATAACAGAATAAAGTTATACAATCATCTTATGCTTACTCTTTGCAATAGTAGCTCCATTTTATTCAAAAAGTCTTCTGGACTCTGTTGTGTGTACTTTGAACATGGAGTGCAGTCCTGAAATGGGAGATAGAATCACTTTTAACATTTGTCTTATTTAAATGTTATCCATATCATGATGGGATAGTAGCAGGTCTGATTAGTTAAATACATTTCTGTAGGTATGACATATAAGACATATGTCTATATAGGAATGTAATCAGGCTCCAACTGGCCACAAGGGAGCAGGACATTTCCTGAGTGGGCCCCTCTATGGTAGTGGAAGCCCCTATGCCAGAGCGGCCCCTCAGCCCCTCCATGAGTAGTGATTGCATATAATATTAAACTGAGAATATAACTGTACAAGTTTCTCATGGCAACAAATCAGAGCTCAGCTTTCATTTCCCACAGTAGTTTATTAACTCCCGTGTTAATGTTCCTCTTTACACCCCAAATCTCCAAATTTTGTACAGTTGTCTGATTTCCCTTTAATCATATATGCTGTTTGAAGCATATTGGCTACCTATCATTTACCATTTAAAATACTGGTATTTTTTATCATTTATGCTATACATTACAATGCCAGAGATTAACCATATAAGAACAAAAGCTAAGCCCAAATTTTCACAGTGCATTTGTATGTCTCAGAAATCTTATATAATATATCTTATTAAATACCGATTATATATATATATATATATATATATATTATATAATATATTGTTTACATGTTGATAAAGACTCACCTCATGATCATGGGGTTTGCTGAGTTTTACTTTCCTCAAAATTTTTTCTAGAACATCTTTGTCTTTTTCAGTTGCTGCTTGTAATTTAGGAGTTTCTGATCGAAAACACGTTAAGGCAGTGTGTAGGCACTCCTCCTAAAAGTAAAAGTAAAAAAAACAACTGTTTATTATATTTATTCACAAATCTCAATATGGAGAAGTCTTCTTAAAATAGAAGGTCATTTATAAAAGCTCCCAAAGTATTCTGATGCTGGAGACCTCCTTTAACATTTTGTTCTTTACCTGGTCACTGGTCTTTGCCTGAATTGCAAAGTCTGGTAACCACCTAACTGTTTTAGAGGCTGCGCTGAGGCAGGAGACAAGCTACTTATATAGTGGTCTTAGCTTATGGTTAAGTGTGTGTGGAATAGGGTTTAAAATCTCATGTACATGTTATGGGGGAAAATACTCCATTCGTATTGCTAAGCTATCTTATTCAGCGCTTGCAAAGCGGGATGCTGCTGCAGTTCGGCAACTGGCTTAGATTCTGCCTCTAACTCTCAACACCACATAATTAAAAATACACGCACTCAAGCAGGCCTCCCCCGACATGTTTCGACATTTATATGGCGTCCTCTGGGGGTAACGGGGCTGCATTTGATTCTGATCCTGTTCCTCCTGCCCTGACCTCCTGCTTTGTTACTGATGTTGATCCTGCACTGCCTGTCTCGACCTCCTGCCTGTCACTGACCACGAGTTTGTTTGACGATTCTGTACCTCACTTCGGCTGGCACTGCGGACAAAGTCGCACCTGTGGAACGACCTTTTGGTACCACAACGCAGCAAGTCCGACTCACTTTGCGGTGGACTCTGGTGAACACCTGGGACTCTGGTCAATTTTTGCATATAATAGGACATAATCCTACAACATTAGTTAGGAATCTGGTAATCTGTTACTTCTGCAATAGATATGCTGGTTTGACTTTAATCCCACATCATGTCATTAGGATTCGTGAAAGTATTGCTTAGTGTTAAGGGGGCTTCCTTACAAGGTAGCAAAAATAGGCATTGTTTTCCTTGTCCAATCCTGGAAAATGTATTTGCATATTTGCCAACAAAAATTACAGTGCTTTTACATTGGTCATTGTCAGTGTTTCCTTACATTCTCTATAGAAGCACATTCAGCAAGTTTTTATACTTCCTGTTTCAGGTTTCTACAGCAGGTGGAACTATTGGTATCTTACTGGTGAAAGACAGTTCATTTACTGCATATGATGTAATGGCTAGGACTTTCTTTGTCTGTTTTAGGTCACACTGTGTGGAAAAAGCTATGAAACTACTTAAACAGTGAGTAGAAATTCCTGTTCAGCTGCTTTTTTCTAAGTTAAAATTGCTCACCTCAAAAATTGTAAGTAATCACAGTAGGAAACATGGAAAGAAAGTGAGTATGCATCATGGAGGTCATGTTTAGTCATGTCAACTAGTCATTACATGGATTTCAAAATTCAAAATAGAGTAGTAGTGATATGTTGATGGACTGATTGTTATCTCTGACCCATTATGGGTTAATTCAGCGGGTGCTAAAATATTTAGGTGATTTTTAGAGCCCTGAAAAGTACAGGCACAAAGCCAGGAATTGCTCCCTTCTTATGCCACCTCCTTGCTAAGTTGACATAAATTGGTGCAGAGTGGGCTGGGCCAAAGCATGCAGTGGGCCAGGATGAGCACGCCATGCCCCGGCACATTAGCAGGCATAGAACTGCCCATAGTATATCTGACACAACCTACAGGTTGGGGAAAACGTGAAAATTGCAGTGCCCAACCCTATATGACTGCACCAGGGGAATGTACTCTATGATTGGTCTGCTCCGCCAAGTTTGGGCCAAGAAAAGATGACGCTGAAATGAACACAGCCATGGTTGTGTCCATTTTCCTGTCCTGAATTGACAATATAAACTTTATGTACAATTATAGTCAGTGCCTGCACATAGATTGTGCAGACAGATTACGCAGCGCTGCACAGAACTTCCAAATCGGTCCCTGTCCCCAATGGGGCTCACAATCTAATCAACCTACCAGTATATGGAGTGTAGGAGGAAACCAGAGGACCCGGAGGAAACTCATGCAAGGACGGAGAGACCATAAAAACTCTTTGCAGATGTTGACCCTGGGACTTGAACCCCAGGGGGACTTGGTCCCCAACGCTGAAAGGCTGTAATGCTAACCACTAAGAAACCGTGCCGCCTATGGTAGTTCAAAATCCGCTTTCTGTCTCATTCAAGGGTAAACTGCAGTTTTTTTGTCTTTCACCTGTACTTTATACTGTAGGTTTACTTAAATTAAAATTGGTAAAAGTTTACAAACACAAAACCACCACATACTAAATAGGAAAGCCATGCCTAGTGAATAATATTGCTGTCTGAAATAGGGAAAATAGTCTCAGACTTTTTCTGTCTAGAATTATTATTCTAAATTATAATATTTTTCTACAGCCGAATCCTGCCTTTAGTATTTTTATGTGGTGTAAGGGGAGATTAATACAGGCCTAGGGGGAGATTAATACAGGCCTGGCGGGAGATTTATGATGTTTCCATCCGGTAGCTCTCAAAACTACGCCAGGTCCGAAAAATATGAAGCTAAGTAATTTGACAGGCATTGTGGTACAATTCATTAAAATACTAAGACCCCCAATGTTTTAAATTAAAGTATTATTACTTACTTATCAAAATCTAATTGTTATTCAGTCAGATGTTGACAGCTGCGCTTTGTTTCATTTGCATTCTCAGGGGAACGTTGACGCTAAGAAAGTTGTAAAGTGCTTATAAACCACAAGTTCTGTATTATGAGATTACTTTACAGTAACCGCGGTGGAAATATATGCATCATGGCATATATTTCCACTTGAACCAGCATCTGCTTCATTCAACACATACCAAACAGCAAAAAATAGCTGATGGAGCCTTATGAAAGTACAATATGGTATGGGAATGTTAAAAGCAAGTCGAGAGAAAAGCACAAAGTACCTGTTGTTGACCAACAGATCAGAGACAAGAAAGCATCAAGGAAATCAAAAGTGAACTGTATAAACCACCAAGTACATGAGTCAGACACATATCTGGGTTATTTCTTGCCACTTTTCTAACATAAAAGTAAACATTGAAGTGAAATGTGGACCGCAGGGATTTGTCCAAGGACTAAACTGTTGGCTAGCAACATGAATTTGCATTTGCATAATTTTAAAAGCCTTTCTTTGTAAAATCCAGGACATAAGAAGCTATAAGTAGAGCAGATCCTTCAAGAAGGGGCACATATCATCATGTCAGTGTACTTGGTTTACAATCCTTCATCCTGGCGGTAGATGTCCTTTAAAGTTCTGATGCAATCACTCATATTTCTATATGATGCAAGGACTCCAGTCCACTACACTATGTTCAGGCTCATGGGATTAGGCCGGCCCATGGATCTGTTACCACGGGCACTGTTTGGGTGCAGCCACCCTAAAACTGACTCTAAAATACTATATATAAAGATAGATAGATATTAGTGAAGCAATAACATCGCAATATCACAAGGACATTCCATCGCATTCTAAAGGTCTGAACTGCTTCTGCGCTCTAGTAACTTCTTGGTACGTGCACATAGACGTGGGCCTTCCACACCAGAAGCTCATGTAACATTTGTCTCCATATCTGTGGTGAAATTCAGAGTGTAATTTTGTCCAGATTTAGCTGTTGCTTACACAAAGGATTTAAAAAGGAAAGGTGAGGTCCTGTGCATATCAACAGCAGATTTTTGTGTGGAATTATTTTACAACTTTTGCATGGGTTGCTGTGAAATCACTTTACTTTTAAAGTAATTGTAATCTGCAGGTGAATGTCAGCACAATTCAATGTGGGAAATCCAATGTGGAACTTGACCGGGACTTTACAGTTTTTACAAACGCTCTAGGGGAGGAGCCATGAGGCACTCAGGTGACGTGAGCCTGAGTGCATCAGGCTAATTTACATCTTTTTAAACCTTATTTTCTTGGGACTACGTGCACCCTGGATTATGCTAGAGGCGGCTGCAACATCCCCTAGAGGTGACGAGCATCCATAATAGGCCAATCTACCACCGATAATCTGGTAGTAAATGTCCTTTAAAAACCTTACTGGAACTTATATTTAGTGACACTGGACTCCCAGTATCAGTATGGTGCAAAGTACACAGTTTGACTAAAATAAGTCACTTAAAAACCCTTTATCTGAAAAATCCTCATTTGATTTATGATTATATTTTTAGAAATTATGGTAGTGTCTTTGTCTCACTCTTAGTGTTTCTTTCTCACTCCTGGTCTGTAACTCACAGTCTCCAACTTTAAGTATCTGTCTCGCTCACATTCTTGGTCTCTACCTCAGTCTTAGTTCCCCTCTTTCTCAATTTCTAAAATAGTTTCTCCTTAAAGGAGTGTCCAGTGAAGAATAACTTAAAAAAAAAACTACAGTTTTTACACACAATGCAATAAAATATAGAGGAGGAACTTTTTATGTATCTTATTTTCCAGTCTGTTGTATGCATTGTCTCTAATATTTGTAAAAATAATGTAAAAAATTTGCTCTGTAATATAAAGCCACAAAATTGTTTTGTATCCTTATTCTAGCCAAGAATAATCTAGCCACAACAGAAGCTAGCCACATGTACTTTTACTCTACTCATATAAATTGACTTGTATGACGCAGATTTAACTTTTGTCTTAAATTGTTAATAAATATGTCACACAACACATTATTCATATTATTCCCTGGACTGGGTTATATGATCTTTCAATAGTACAAATAATTAGATATTTAGTTGTTTAGTACCAGTATGAACATAAAAATAGAGTTCATTAAATATCTAGAAAGTTGGCTATGGCTTTTTTTTAGGGGTTTTTTTGCTTTTTGCTGTTTGTTATTTAAGGATTCCAGTAATATTACCCATTCTATTTGGTGGTTTTATTTATAAAGATAAAGGCGAGTCCACTTCTATCCTAAACCAGCTTTAAGAATGCAAAATAGAATAAATCTTTAGACCAATTTTCGATTTTAAGAACTCCAGTCTAAACTTTTAGGGTAGGTGCACACAGGTTCTGAAAGTGCATCCAATGTGTACATAAATTTACACATAAATCTGCTGTAAATCCATTGTGTTGGATTTGGTTTCATTGTGTTTTGAAGCTCATTGGGCAAAATGCATACTAACACGTTTGCAATGCGTTTCAAAAACGCAAAAGTAACCTAATTCAAAACACAATGAAAAGCATCCAAAAAATTGTGTGAACATGGTTTTAGTGGTGAAAAGTTCTTTGAATTTTGATCAGAAAATTAATATGCTGGGGATTTTGAAAAGCTCGATTAGTTTGTGGAACTTGTGCGCAGTATCTTTGTAATCTCATTTATTACAACGATACAGTATTCTGCAGTGTACCGTATTTTGAACATGTAATTCAGCGTTGAAAATCTGCCGTATTTATTTTGTATGTTCCCTATTTAACATATAAACCAGGTCCTTGCATTTCATAAATCTAGATATCATATGTATCACTTGGTGTGCCAACCACATCAATTTGTAATCTGTACCCAGGTTTATCTGAAATCTGTTGGATCTATTGAAACCATCTCATTTACTGTATGCCTGCTCTTTATTTGATATATGTAGTTTAATTTTGAAGCATAGAGTTACAAATATTAGGTGTATGTTACCATAAATCATGAGTTATAAATACATATAGATATATATTGACTTTCATAAACCCTTCTGCACACATCAGCATGTCTAGTCATGTCATATATCACCAGAACAATGAGTTTCACACTTTGTGGTTAAGGTTAGTATCTGACATCCTATTTGAATATCTCCTTTTTTGAAAGAAAACTTGTTGTGCACATGGTTAGTGTTTGCGGTTATGTTTATTGCATGTGTCTGCGAGAAACCCGTATTACTCATTTTATATGTTTCTGTTTAGTTTTGTGTGTGATCACCATAAGCAGAAACTATACTGTAGTTATCTGTATCTGGAACATTTATCTACTTTACTCTGGGGAAAAGTCTGTAACTAAATTGAAAAATGCATTTTCCTCTGACACGGTAAGTAATGAGGCACATTGGGGCAGATTTATCTTTAAGCAGATCTTACTCCTGTTTCTTGGAGTATCTCAGATGCACGTTATATGTCTTTTGCAGATCTGAGTTATTAACGTGGCTTAGGCAGCTTGATAAATGTGGCATATTCATTAATATCTATGGTGGAAGTGCCACTGTTAAGTTAAAAAGTCGCTCAAAAGTTCTTCATTTTTTCCTATACCACTAAGGGACTGGAATGGATTGCTGTCTAACTCTGCAACTTTTCGGAAAGTCACACTCCACACTCTCTACAAAGACTCTACATTCTTTGGATTCATATAATAATATGTCAGAAATCAAAAGTGGAGTAAGTTGGTAAAAAGTTGCAGATTTGTCACAAATTTGCAGGTGTGACAATCGTAGGATATTTTCAGAACTGCAAAAGAACTGCGATTATACACCCTCCCCCTGTTGTACATGAAATACTATGCTATACTCTTACTATGTAAGACCCTTACAGAAATTACAGAGTAAATAGTCTATTAGTTTAAGTTTCATAACATTTATTAATCATTAATTAATTGGTTATAAAATTTCTTTTCACTATTTATGATTTTTTTTGTTTTTATATTGACATCTATTCTTGAAAAGCAAAACCAAAGGTCAAAAACCTCTAATCTGCTTTAATCATCACACATAACTATGTAGGTGGGTGAAGGCTTGTAGTAATGACTAAGTGTGTTGAAATTTTTAAGTACTTACACATTTTTTACACAAAGTGTTTTCTGTAGAACCTAAATACAATAGTATAAAGTATAAATATCACTTATGTAGATCAAACTGTTATGTAAATAATGTATACAATAATAAAAATTATTATTATTGTTATTAAAAGGTCGTGAAAAAAATGGTTTGTTTAAATTAAACAAATTGAATCTTTTGGGACACTAGAAATTACATGTGGAGCTGAAATTTTTCACAATTGATAAATAATACAAGAAGGCCTATTATTGTCTCAATACCATCAATTTTGGAAAACCTAAATGAAAATTCGTGATGACAGTATCACTACCACCAACAGAACAAAAACTAGAATTAGTTATAATATCAGTGAGAAAAGCAATAATAACTATAATTTAATATTGAATCATTAAGTACATCTTACCTTCACCTCATCTGGTACATGAAAAGAATGTGGGTGCTAGAGAAACAGAAATTTGGCATTAGATTTGCAAAGTCACATCATCATAGTAGTAGTAAATACAGTCATTTGTAGTGTTTACTTACGGTCCTATTGCTAATTTCTCTGATCTTTATGACCACTTTCTGAAGTTCTTGACAGCGACTTCTGCTTGGTAAAGCTGCATGTAAAAGAGCAGTTAATGCCAGCAAACACATGCAATATAATAACACTTTCCCCATGTCTCTCCTGGTGTTCACTCCAAATCAAACTTGATCATCACATATTGACAACATACCAATTTATCTGCTATTGAGGGAATTGTAGGCCCCTCCCATTTCTTGTGGAAAGCTTTGCAGAATGGATGAATGAGTAATCGTTTTTTCTTTTCCACTGGCTGTGTGTACGTCTTTACGTTGATGGGGGTGGTGGGTGGAGACAAAAGTTAATGAATGGGCAGGGAAAGTGAGTTGCAGTGAATTCCAGCATATAATAAAAAGAGAGAAATTTACCTGACTCAGGTGTCGGTAGGCAAAAACTATAAATTTCCATGATACTTTTGTGAAATTTTTCATGCTGCTTAACCCAATTTTATTATTATTAATATTACTATACTGGTTCTTTAACACTAATTTTGAAAGATCTGTCACACAAAGTTTGATAGTATCTGATGGTATCAACCTAGGAACAACATAGATATGATATTTATACATGTTATGTAAAGCTCATTCTGAATTATTGTCATGTATATGATGTCAATCCTGGAATCTGTGCAAATGTTGGGTTAGCCATTACATTTCTTGTAAGTTTTAAAAAGATTTTTTCATTTAAAACATAGAAAAGCGCAAGTTGTACATATACATACTACATAACAACAAAATATATTTGTTGTACAATACATCACAACTGCAAAGGAATTCCAATAACACATTGGCATTTATTATGTCTGATGTATCTTTAACCCCTTAAGGACGAAGGGTTTTTTCGCTCATTTCTCGCTCTCCACCTTCAAAAATCCATAACTTTTTAATTTTTCCGTGTACAGAGCTGTGTGAGGGCTTATTTTGTGCGTAAATGTTACTTTTTGTGATGTTATTTAGTTTAACATGTTGTGTACTGCGAAGCTGGAAAAAAATTCAAAATGTGGAAAATTTTTTAAAAAACCGCACGTTCTTGTGGGCTCAGTTTTTACGACTTTGACAGTGCGCTCCAAATAACACCTCAACTGTATTCTGTGGTTTGGTATGATCGTGGTGATACCAAATTTATATAGGTTTTATTGCGTTTGAATACATTTTCAAAAGTTAAACGAATGTTAAAAAAGAAAAAATGTTTCCATCTTCCGATTCTAATAACTTTTTCATACTCTCATATGTCATTTTTTGCAAAATGAGCCAACATTTTCATTGCTACCATTGTGAGGTCTGTGCAACATTTTGATCACTTTTTATTCCATTTTTTATGTGATGTAAAAAGGTGTAAAAGTCGAATTTCGGACATTTGGCCGCCATTTCCCATCTCGGAGGTCACCGTCGGCCGTAACCGTTTTTATATTTTGATAGATCAGGCCTTTCGGGACGTGGCAATACCTAATGTGTCTATGATTTTTACTGTTTATTATGTTTTATATCAGTTCTAGTGAAAGGGGGGTGATTTGAATTTTTAATATTTTATTTTATTTTTTAAACTTTTTTAAACTTTTTTTTTCCCACTATTTCTTAGACCATCTAGGGTACATTAACCCTAGATGGTCAGATTGTTCCTACCATATACTGCAATACTTCTGTATTGCAATATATGGCATTTTTGCAGGTCATTCATTACAATAAGCCACTGGCTCATTGTAACGAATATGCAGAAGCCATGTAGCCTCGGGTCAAATGATGACCCGAGGCTACCATGGCAACCAATCGCCGCCCCCCGATGACGTTCAGGGGAGCGACGATCGGAATAAAGATAGCGGCACCCACGCCGGCGGGAACGGAAGTGTTGATAGCCGTGATCGGTGCAAGCAATATGCAACAACCCCCACCCTTGTATGAAGAGGACTCAGCCCGTGAGCCCTCCTCATACATTCCCTGTACCTCTGCGCTGTAGAGCTACGGCGCAAAGCGTTAAGGGGTTAAAATCCATATGTTGATGCATAAAGGTGATGCAATTTTGGCTAAAATCCTGGTTAAAAAGTAAATAAACTCCAGTCCTGACCAAATGTAGGAAAAACTTTAGAAAGGGTTGCAACTTTTAAATAGAAAGTCATAAAAACCCCACATACTCATCTGCCTGATATATCAACTTCTAAGATAAAACAAAAAATCCAAAAGCTGGCATAACCATTCATTAAATGTACATTATTTGTTAAGAAAATGGATCGAGCATCATTCTCTTTGGCTGTAAACCCCAATATTGTCTTTATTATACACAAGTCTGTCTTCCTTAGTAACATTTGAGGATACTCATCATAAGTATCAAATTCCTTTAAATGTCATCTTGCTTTACTGTGGTATCTTTGTAAGCCCTCTTAAGATATCTTTCCCTGCCTCTTCATTAATGTTGCACCCCAGAAGAGAAGCACTGTACTCAGTTTTGAGCACCATATCTGCTCCATGCTTGCAGTAGGATCTCAAAGCACCTGTGCACCTTTACAATAACCCCTTTATACTCAGGTAACATGTAATGTTATAATTTCTGCAGTAGCCCAGTGGCTGCCAACTCTATCTGTGTATGTAGGCACTCCTCACCATCTCTGCTGAGGGCCGGCAGGTGCAGAGTGATTATGATTTTTCCCCCCCAAATTGACTGAAAAAGGGTGAAATGTGTGTGTGTGGGGGGGGGGAAGTTATGATACAGAATTCATTAGGTGTATGTGGAGGCTACAGAAAATCTCTGCCATAAGATGAACAAATATGGCTGAAGGTAACACACAAATATCACTCAGCTGTTAGTGGTCCTCTTATTACTTCTAGGGATGACTGTAAGATGTAGTGATTCTTCCGATTATCACACCAGCCTTTGGTGCACTGTGTCGCTCCATAGAAAAACCAACAAAACTTCTCTCTTATGAGCTGTCCTTAACGGTCCTACATGGATCCAGCAAATATCCACTATTCAATAATCCAGTAGGATAAAAACTCTTTTGTGACCGGAGCTCAAAAACGAATAAGACGATCCATGCACGTTTCCTCCTTATTTGTGCACCAAACACAAGGGATCACTTTCAGGGATAAGTCACCATTCAGACCAGAAACCGTCAATATTTTCACTCCTGTGAGTGGAGGAGACTAGGACAGGAGTGAAAATATTGACGGTTTCTGGTCTGAATGGTGACTTATCCCTGAAAGTGATCCCTTGTGTTTGGTGCACAAATAAGGAGGAAACCTGCATGGATCGTCTTATTCGTTTTTGAGATCCGGTCACAAAAGAGTTTTTATTCTACTCCATAGAAAAGACTGGAAAGTGCCAACCACAAGATCTTTATACATAAATTGGTGGATCCAAAACGAAACACGAATCACTAAGGACAATATAGTTACTGTTGACAGAGGCTATAGCTGTCTAGGTTTCTCATTCATGATACCACTGCAAGCACATCAAAAGACAGTGGTGGCTGTCTGTTGATGGCAGGACACGTAATAAGACCAGTGACACCCAATTAAGCGTCTGTTGTCTAATCAATGTGTCACTCGTACCAAAATGGTGTAAAACAAAACTGCAAAAGATGCTTGTGCTTGATGGTGTCATTGCTGATGGTCTGTCTGGGCTAGACTTGCATTGCATGTGCACAGACCCTCATGTAACCACAGCTTCTAAGGCCTAAGTTAGAAATTCCTAAATTGGAGGCAATTCATTGAAATGACCAACACGGAGGATGTCTACCTGTCATTTCTCACCAAGAGGTACACTATTCAAAAGTAGCCTTTTTATAGGACAGCTTGGTAAACGCATACACAACCTCTTGTGGTGAGATCCAGTGTCTACAGGTCTCCCCTGTAATCATTTATATATCTGCGACAATCTGAAATTTCTATCTAGGTAATTATTTCAAATATTAAAATGTTTATAGGCCTCGGTCTCCAGACGAGAGGGAATTTGTAAATCGTCTAAACGCGATTATACGATTGGAATATAGTACTTACGCAAAACGGAATTGCATTCCAAAATTTGAAAAGATATGGGGCAAGTGGATGGATACACCAGGCTTGCCATCAGCATCCCTGATGCGCTTAAGGGCAAGTTTGGAATATCAGCTATCTTTGGTGAAATAGGCAACAGAGGTTCCCTTTGTAAACAGAATAATTGGAAACAAGGGTGTTGGAGGGGGAGCTGGCTCATAGGGGAGGGGGAGGGGGAGCTGGCTCATAGGGGAGGGGGGGGGCTTGGGGTAGGGTAGAGAGGGACTTATATTGTTATATTTATTGGTGTATGTTGGAGTGTATTGAAGACATTGCAAAAACATAGTATAAAGTCTGGCCCACTCTTGATTGTATTACTTGGTTGTAATGTATATTTGTAACACTGCATATGCATGTCAATGATCATATTTGCTGCAATGTATATTTCCCTCATTGTTGTACTTGTTGGGTTTGTAAAAGGGGGGAAAAGAAAAAAATTTCAATAAAAATATCTGATTTAAAAAAAAAAGTTTATATATGTATATATAAAATCATACAAATTTAGAGATAAAGAGTGGGAAAGAGATTGATGTATATCTATGTATGTGTTTATAGAGATATTAGTACTTTCATATTCACAGAGACTGAGTATAGGTAAACAGACATTTTTGTTTTTTACTCCCCTCATACCATTAACAGAGATGTGTATGGGCTTATCTATGGAGCGTTCTGGTGTTTATTTATATCAATTTGGGACCTACATGAATGTTTGATCATTTTTAATTTAAATATTCATGGATGGAAAAATAGCAAAAAATTTGTGATTTGGACATTTGGGCGCTATTTTCCATTACAGTGTTCACTGCAATTTTGTGTTATTATTATTTTAGTATATAGTAATTTTACTGCTGACCTCTAATAGCCTTCCATTGGCAGAATATTAGATATCACTATTCATGGCAGCCCTATGAGTCTCTATGAGACTTTAGGCTGCCATGGTAACTGATCGCCACCCTTCGATGACATCACGGGGGGTGGGGGGGTGAGCAACCGGCCATCCAATATGACAGCACCCACTGGCAGCTCTGTTAGGTGCCGCGTCGGGTTCGCTTGCAGCACTTAAAAGGTTAACTGCTGCCAATCGATGCCAGCTCTGACCACGGCAGTTACAGGCGGGTTTTATACCCACAGATGTGTTATACATCCACTGTGTATGGAGACGTAATAGCACGTTATGGTCACTTTTCAATTTTCACAAGTGAAAATAAGTGTTAGTTTAAGGAAATCGGTCTTATGTACAGTTATCTCACAAAGTTCCATTTAACGATTGTTCATTAATTTCCCAGCATAAGTCTGGAACATAGATATAATTCTACTGATTCACTAAACAATGTCCAACATACACATAAACACCTCCTGATGAAGCTGCAGGGTAAAACATATGTCTAGGTGTTTCCTATCCCCACCATGTCCCCTGTAATTGTCGGCATGACACAAGGTAATCTGCACAATATGTTATTTGTGGCCTCCACATTGAGTGCTCCAAGACTTATTTAAAGGAAACCTACCACGTGAAATTGTACTTGTACGCCGCACAGTGGTACGTGCTCGGCGCACCTTGTGCACACATGGTGCGCTGAAGCTGCTTTACATATAAAGATTAAAAAGTGTTTAAACCGCAATACAGCGGTTTATGAGAATAATGAAAATATGCTCCGGCACCAGCTCACCCTGAGCTGGTGCTCGGTATTTGAAGCTTACAAGTACAATTTCACGTGGTAGGTTTCCTTTAAGCTCTGGCTGCTGTTAACAATAGCACTTGAACACTTTATTGACTCATTTCAGTGCATTTTTCAGTACTCTTTGTATTTACAATTGACTGCTTAACCCCTTATCACCGACACTAGTTTTTAGCTCAATGACCAGACTCGATTTTTCAAATCTGACATGTCTCACGATAATTGGTTATAACTTCGGAACGCTTTAACATATCCCGGTGATTTTGAGAATGTTTTCTTGTGATACATTGTACTTCATGTTAGTTATAAAATAGTGATACGTTTTGCGATTCGTTCTGAAAAAAAGTGAAAATTTGGCAAAAGTTTGTAAAAATTCTTCATTTACAAGTTTGAAATGTTCTGCTTTCCAGACAGGAAGTAAAACTACCCAAAAAGCTTGATAAATTACATTTACGGAATGTCTGCTTTATGTTGGGATGATATTTTATGCATCCTCTCACTTTTCTAGTATGTTATGAGGTGCAGAACTTTAGGTGCGATTTTTCTCATTTTCATGAAAATTGCCAAAACTCACATTTTGAGGGAAAACTCAGCTTCCAAGTGACTTTGTAAGGCCTAAATAATAGTAAAACCCCATAAATTACCCCACTATAGAAACTTCACCCCTCAACGTATGTAAAACAACTTCTATTAAGTCAATTAACCCTTTAAGTGTTTCACATGGGTTAAAACAATATGGACCTGCGATTTAGAAACTATGGAATTTTTTGGGAAAATACATTCATTTAGGCCAAACTGACAGTTTCAGAATAAATTAAATGATGAAACGCACTGCAACGTTTGATGCCCAATTCCTCCCGAGTGTACTGATACCCCATATGTGGTGGTAAACTGCTGTATGGGCGCACGGCCAAGTATAGAATGAATGGAGGCGCCATTCACTGCAGATTTGTATTGTCACATTGTACTACCTATAAATTTTTATTTTTTTTGGTAATGCAAACATATGAGGGCTTATTTTATACGGAATGAGATACAATGTATAGATAATTTATTTGGGGAGTCTAAAGCTTATTCATGAGATTTTATTAACTATTTCAAGGGGGACACAAACAAAATCATCAATTTTTATTTTGGATTTTTAGCATTTTTTCCCCCCCGCTCATCGTAATGTAAAAATAATATTTTATCTTTATTCTCTGGTTCACTGCGATTGCGGTGATACCTCATTTATATAGTTTTTCTTATCTTTGCTCAATTCTCCTGAGCAAAACCAAAATTGGAGAATATCGCATTGTTTTTACTATTGACAACTTTTTATTGCCATAACATCTGTATTTTTATGTTGTCAGACCTGGTTGAGGGCTTATTTTTTGCGAAAAGAGTTGTTCTTTTCAGTCGTATCATATTAGGGAACGTATCTTTTTTTGATCACTTTTTAGAGCATTTTTTGTGATGGTGTTTGATGGAAAATTGTATATTACGGGAAGTTTTTCGTAGTTTTTTTTTTCATCGTTCACCGAGCGGGTTCAATATTGATTTAGATTTATTGTACAGATTAATACGGACGCGGTGATACCAAATAAGTAAATTTTTCGTGTGTTTTTGTGTTTTATATACTGTATTTGCATTATATGTGTAAGGCTACATTCACACTAACGTATGGGGGACGTATATACTGCCGACGTATATACGGCCGATATACGGCCCCCATACACTTCTATGGGCGGACGGCACCTTTCGGGAGCGGTACGGTGCCGCACACGTGCGGCACCGTACCGTTCCGTACCCGGGAAAAAGATAGGACCTGTCCTATCTTCTCCCGTAATACGGCGCCGTGCGCCATAGGTTGCTATGGAGAGGGGCGGGGGTGAACTGCGCTCACCTCCTCCTCCTCTCCCCGTACACTGCCGTTGCCCGCTACGGTACGGTACGGGCGGGCAACGGTAGTGTGAATATAGCCTAACTGGGGAGATTATGGGACTTTATTTTATTTATTTAATTATTATTATAAAATGATTTAATCTTTTTTTTTTTACTCTCACATATTTTCCACCTTTTGGCTTGAACAATCCGATCACTTATTCAAGCCTCTACACTGCAATACACTTGTATTGCAGTGTATAGTGTAAGTAACTGAGCATGCCGCGGTAACTTACATGCCCGGCGAGAAGAGGAGCCGACAGCCTCGGGTCACTTGTCGGGACCCGGGGCAGGGGCAGGAGGGAACGGATCCCCCGGTAAGCACACCGGGGGGGTCCGATCCACGGGGGACACACTTGCACACCGCTGTCATGCTTGACCGCGGCGTGTAAGGGGTTAAACACCCGGGATCGGAGTTTTATCACAGCCCGACACCGGCACTATACTGACCTGATGTCCCGAAATCTTCTTCTGACGCGGCGCCGTAGAAAGGCGTCGCGTCAGAAGAAGTACCCTTAATGACCGATGTAGAATCCCGATAGGGCGGTCATTAAGGGGTTAAACATAATATAAAACACTTTTATTTAATATTTCTATTGAGCGCCAATTAAGTCGGATAATCTGTGCACTTCTGTTGGACTATTCCTCACCCTTAGATGGGCAGGTATTAATAATTATAATAATAATTCCATTATTTATATAGTGCACACAGATTACGTAGTGCTGCACAGAAATTGCCAAATCGGTCCCTGTCCCCAAAGGGGCTCACAATCTAATCAACCTACCAGTATTTTTTTTTTTCCAATGTGGGAGGACCCGGAGGAAACCCCCGGTAAAATTCTATAAATGTATATAATATATTAACCCCTAGGCGCACCTGGACGTTATAGTACGTCCCCGGGGCTAGATGCTTAGCCCACGGGGACGTTCTATAACGTCCTGCTTCTGGCACCGGCTCACGAACGGAGCCGGTACCAGAAGCATCGGCTGTCAGCTGTCTAGTACAGCTGACAGCCTGCGCTAACACCCGCGATCGGAGCCGGCTCCGATCGCGGGTGTTAACCCCTTACACGCCGCGGTCAAACATGACCGCGGCGTGCAAGGGTGTTTGCGCTGTGGATCGGATCCCCCGTGCCGCTTACCGGGGGATCCGATCCACTTCTGGGCAGCTCCGAGGACTGGCATGTGCCCCGGAGCTGCCCGGTTTCCATGGCAGTCAGACCCCTTCCGGGTCTGACTGTAAACTGTCTGAGCATGCGCAAGCTTGCTCAGACAGTTTACACTGCTCTACAATAAAATAGTATTGTAGAGCAGTGTATTGAACTTAAACCAGTGATCAGAGCATCACTGGTTTAAGTTCAAGTATGTATAAGTAAAAATATGCAAAAACACTTATCACTACACATTATAATAAATAAAAAATAAATACATAAAAATATAAGCCCCTAAAATGTCACTTTCCCATAAAAACACTTAATAAAGTATAAAAAACACAAAAACACAAAAAACCCCGCATATTTGGTATTGCCGCGTCCGTAACAATCTGTATAATAAAACAGAATCGTTACTGGACCCGCACGGTACACGCCGTAGAAAAAAAACCGCAAAAACGTTCCGAAAAAAGATAATATTTAATTAATACCCTATAAAAAATGCTCTAAAAAGTAATTTAAAAAATGTTATGCACTCCAAAATAAGCCCACTAAAAAGAACAACTCTTCTCGCAAAAAATAAGCCCCTAACTAGATTTGTCAGCCGAAAAATAAAAAAGTTATGCATATGAAAAGATGATGATGCTAAAATGAACAAGATTTTCTCCAAATTGGTTTTTATTCAGTACAATTGAATAAAATACACAAAACCCCCACATATTTGGTATCCCTGCGTCCGTAACAATCTGCATAATAAAACAGAATCGTTATTAGATCCGCAAAGTTAACCCCGTAAAAAAACAAAACAAAAAAAAAGCTCCAGAAAAAAGATCATTTTCAATTAATACCCTATAAAAATGCTCTAAAAAGGGATTTAAAAAATGTTATGCACTCTAAAATAAGACCACTAAAAAGAACAATCCTTCTCGCAAAAAATAAGCCCTTAAACAGATTTGTGAGGCGAAAAATAAAAAAGTTATGCATATGAAAGACGGTGATGCTAAAAGTAACAACATTTTTGCCAAATTACTTTTTATGCACTAAAAATGGGAAAAAAATAAAAAATCTATATAAATGAGGTCTTTTTGTAATCGTGGCGACCCATAGAATAAAAATAATATACTATTTTTATGGTATGGTAAACAGCCAAAAAAAAAAACCCCATAAAAATCTTCCTGAAAAGTGATGATTTTCATTTCCTCCACCAACAAAGAGTTAATAAAATCTCACCAATTAGCCTATAGATTCCCCCAAATTACGTACCAGAAAAGTGCATCTCATGTGGCAAAAGAAATAAGCCCCTATAGGTCCACATTAAAAAAAGAAAAAAATGATAGCCTGTACAATGTGACATAGCAAATCTGATCTGGATGGCGCCTCCTTCCCTTCTATGCCCGGCCGTGCGCCCATACAGCAGGTTACCACCACATATAGAGTATCCGTGTACTCGGGAGAGATTGGGTAACAAACTTTGTGGAGCCTTTATTCATTTAATCCATTGTAAATGTTTAATTTTCCACCCAAAATGAGTGTATTGTGAAAAAATATTACAATTTGCAGACTGCACCTCCATTTTGTTTTAACCCCTATAAAACACGTAAAGCGTTAACAAACTTCTTAAAAGTGGTTTTTCATACGTTGAGGTGTGTAGTTTCCACAATGGGGTAATTTACGAGTCTCACTATTATTTAGGCCTCTCAGTGTCAATTAGAAGTTGAGCAGGTCCATCTAAATACGGGTTTTGGTGATTTTACAAAAAATTTGAAAAATGATACCTAAATTCTGAGCCTCATAACATTCTAGTAAAATATGTGGAATCTTAAAAAACCATGCCAACATAAATCAGACATTTGGGAAATGTAAGTTATGAATTTATTTGGGTGCTATGACTATCTGCATCAAAAGTAGAGAATTTAGAACATTGAAAATAAAGAATTTTTCCAAATTTTTGCCAAATTTAGTTTTTTTTCATAACTAAACACAAAAGATATCATCCAAATTTTTAAACTAATTTGAAGTACAATGTGTCACGAGAAAACAATCTCAAAATCCCCTGGATATCTCATAGCGTTCCAAAACTATAACCACTTATAGTGACACAGGTCAGATTTGAAGAATGGGGCCGCGTCCTTAAGGCCAAAATAGGCTGTGTCCCCTAGGGGTTAAATGGTTTGTCTATATTTACACACAGCATAGTATAGCGGTATAACTGGCATTACCCCTATATGTTTATATCTTGTTCGGAGCACACTGTGGAGCTCCACAGCTCTTTCCTCTTTTTGAAGTCTGTTATAGGTTGCACTGCCTAGTATATTGCCTTTATATTGTACAGCTCAGCTGGTGTGCCAGTTCTAATGCATGGCCTTGCATCTTGGAAATGTGTAGTTCAGTTCTAGGTAAAATACAATATCAGTATACTAGAGAGACATTAGGTAAGGATTTGATCAATTGCATATGACGTTTTCTTCCTCCCTGACACTAAAGCTCCTATAAACACACATGAAATGTAATTCATATAGGAATATGAGTATAATATCTAGAAATTCCCACAATGGTTTCATTTACATCACTGCCTAGTATATTGCCTGTATATTGTACAGCTCAGCTGGTGTGCCAGTTCTAATGCATGACCTTGCATCTGTCCCACTTGGAAATGTGTAGTTCAGTTCTAGGTAAAATACTATACTGTATCAGTATACAAGAGAGCCTGTACACACATTAGGTAAGGATTTGATCAATTGCATATGACGTTTTCTTCCTCCCTGACACTAAAGCTCCTATAAACACATATGAAATGTAATTAATATAGGAATATGAGTATAATATCTAGAAATTCCCACAACGGCTTCATTTACATCACTGTTAGGATTTTTTAAGACTCACTTACTTTTTCCTCTGCTAACCCTTCCTTTTTATCTCTGTTAAAGTGACTAATCTAAACCATAATGATACTTTTAAAGAACAGCCACCGCTACTGTAGAAATTAGGACATCACATAGGAAGTACTAGAGGAATTTCAGAGGAGATGCCCTGTGGGTGGTAGACAACCACATCATCCTCACTTGAAACATGCGTATCTGAAGCCAAAGCTCAATTGAAGTAATTGAGGAAGCAGAATAAGTGCAGCTTCATCATGTGATATTTAACCTTTGAAACTTCAGTTTCAATAAGTGCACACAGCTGTATAATTTTTTTGCTTTCAGGAAATTCCCTCTAAGGATTGTCCTCTTTATTCTGAAAAATACATATGTTCTAGTATCGTTCTGCAGAAGGATAGCGTCCGATCACCACTGATGAAATTTCTGAATCCAAATTTTTGTATTGTTTATTGTAATGTACAACATGTTATAGTATTGACACTGTAATGACATTGCTATCTCTGGGTGGCGTCAACATCTTATGGCACCTCAGAATTTTTTTTGGTATTTTTGGACAACCAGATATTAAGAGTACTTTCTACAACTTCTACAACTCTAGAAAAGACAACCCACTCAGTCAGCCTATAATGTCAGCCTATGATTTTGCCAGGGTTTGTAGGCATGTTTATTGTCTATACAAGGTGTTACAAAAAGTTTGGGATGCTGGAATAGCTCGTTAAATACACATCGGATCGAAAAAAATTCAAATGTATGTGTCAAATATTTTTCAAAACTCTATACAATTATATGAAACTTGGCCCTTTACCCCCACCCACTGATGGAGGGGCTGGAGGAAAAGTAAAAAAATGGCGCTGTAATTAAATGTCAAAAATTGAAATGTGTGCAAAAATGTTGAAAAGTGGGCTGTTTCGATAAATACTCATAAGCTAAAAAAAATTTGAGCACTTAAAACATAACTGTAAAGTTACTCATAAAAAGTAGTTTAAACACATTTGGACAGAGCCTTTGATAACAATTCCAATAATACATGTATCACTCTGCTGGCTTCTTCCTATCCTGAGTTATAGCCTGGCATATGTTATAAAATCAGGTTCAGCTATTGCTGGGCGGTACTCCCTGTTTGTGACATCAGCTAAAGGCCATCAGGAAAAAACACTTAGGGCATTCATATGAATCAGGGCAGCATTTTTGTAATTGGATGACCTGAAGCATGTGATGAGTCAAATGCTTGTGACATCACTCCAGGTCCTATTTTCTTACACTGCTTTCCTACAACCCCTCACAACAAGCCTCCTGTCACCTCTAGCTGTTGAATATGGTTTCCCATTGTTACCAGAAAACATAACCAAAGGAGAGTGGCCTGGGGGACAAGGTAAACCTCTATTAGCTGCAAAAAGCTAATTAGAATAAGTGCCGAGTTAGGCAAAAGTTTATACTTTACAGTTGTACTTTAGCCTGCCAGTACCCTGAAAATGAGCTGCAGCATGTAGTCCAAAACCATACAGTGTGTGAGAAAGTGAGAGGTGTTGTGTGGGAAAACCGCTATCTGTCTTACAGGCAGATGAAATGCTGGTGGTAAAAGCCCTGGGTTTGTCTGCAGTAACCCAAGGGTTAATGCAGACATGATAAGCAGGAATAGTCTGTTTTGTCTGTGTTGGCCTAGCTAACACAGACACATTGGTAATGTCCGTACTGGGCCTGCTTATTATGGAGTAGGGGTAGGCTGGTAGTGGGACTCCTACTCGACCCGGGCTTCGGTCCTGGGCTTTTGTATAGCCCACAGGTGCAGGTCACAGGCCTCGTTAGGGTCTGATTTAGTCTGCAGGCCAGAAGCAGTAGGGGAGGCCCTACCTGGAGAGCTGAAAGCGAGATTGCATTCTCACAGCAAAGGTAACTGAGGGTCTCCTGTCTTGCTGCTGGCCAAGAGCGTGTGCCAGGTAGCCTGGTACCCGGATAGCTAGGGTCCTCAAAATGTATTAGACAGCGCCTAGCCGGGCAGGAATTACTTTTATAATGTTTTTGCATGTGCCTAAGCCAAGGCTGAATTTGTGTTCTGTTTTGCAAGTGTGAATAAACACTTAAGTTGGACTTTTAAACCTGCGTGTGTCACTGCTTCCTGCACTGCTACCAGTCAACTACCAGAGCAATTCCCCACATATGGTGGAGGATGCAGGCAAAGTGCAGTGAAGTATACACTAGTGCATGTCCTGGAAGTTGACAGCACTGAAGCTGCAAGCCACAGCCATGGAGGAGTTAAGCAGCTTGTCCAGTCCAACGTGCAGCAGCAAGAGACAAACAGATTGCTGCTCCAGCAGATAACAGCCCTGACCGCTGCTCAGCAAAGGACTGTCCCAGCAATGACGGTGAAGGACGCCAGGAAAGAGGTCCGCAAAGCTATGACCAAGATGACCGCCGAGGATGATGTGGAGGCCTATCTAACAAAGAAAGCCCCTTATACCAAGACAGGCCTTAAGGCACGGAAGGTCTTGTCACCCACAAATTCCCGGGGCAGGACAACGCCCAATGTCCGGGAAGTACCCCAGGGGAGGAGGAGGGGGGAGGCTCCCACCTGTTGGACCTGCCATGAGCCAGGTCATATTGCAGCCCATTGCCCCAATTCCTCAGAGCCCATGGACTGCAGTTCCGCCAGAAGGGTTTCTCTCTATGCTGCCCCTGTCTACACAGCTACTAGCCCCGACTCTGCTGATGAGCGCCACCTGTGCCGGGTGACTGTGGCAGGGCATCCAGCGTTGGCCCTGCTGGACTCAGGCAGTCGGGTGACCTTGATTAATGGGTCCCTCACAGACCCCAAGGCAGTCACAGGGCGCACAATTGGAGTCCTGTGCATCCATGGGGATGTAAAGGACTACCCCACCACAGTTATTAACTTCCAGACCTCTTGTGGAGAGACACTACATGAGGCAGCGGTTGTCAAGAACTTGCCCCATGACCTTATCTTGGGACGGGACTTCCCCATGTTCTGGACTCTATGGCGGGGAAACCAAGAGTTGGGGGGTTGTTCTCCTGTGTTGTCTGGTCAGATCTCTGAAGCCGAGCCTGATGACCCAGACTCTGGAGTTCCTGCCGTAGGGGTGACCGCCACAGAAGATGGAAGTGTAATGTTTCCCCTAGATGTTATGGCAGGCGAAACTGAGGAGGTAGTGACAGGACCGCAGTTGTCTGATTTGGAGGTATCCCGTGACAACTTTGGTACTGCCCAACTCCAGGACCCCACTCTGGTCCGCGCCAGAGAAAATGTGGTAGAAATTAATGGCGTACCTCAGCACCCAGGTGCGGATAAGTTGTTCCCTCGTGTGGTGGTAAATCAGGAGTTATTGTACCGCATTGATAAGGTCCACGGTGAAACCCGGGAGCAGTTAATGGTACCTCAGCCATATCGTCAGATGGTGTTAGACCTTGCACATAAGCATGTGATGGGAGGGCACCTAGGTACCACAAAAACTCTGGAACGCATCTTGCAGCGTTTTTACTGGCCAGGAGTATATGATAGTGTAAAAAGGTATTGTGAAACTTGCCCTGATTGTCAATTGCATGCTCCCCTGGTACACTTTCGAAGTCCGTTGGTACCTCTGCCCATTATTGAGGTACCCTTTGAAAGGGTCGCCATGGATTTGGTCGGTCCTTTAGTTAAATCTGCTCGGGGGCATCAGCATATCCTGGTAGTCATGGACTATGCTACCCGATATCCTGAGGCCATCCCACTGCGGCACACCTCTGCGAAACTAATTGCTAAAGAGTTGTTTGCCATGTTCTGTCGGGTGGGACTTCCCAAGGAGATCCTCACAGATCAGGGGACTCCTTTTATGTCAAAAGTCACCAAGGAGCTATGTCGGCTCTTTAATATTAAACAGTTACGCACCTCTGTGTACCATCCTCAGACGGATGGATTGGTAGAACGGTTCAACAAAACTTTAAAGAGTATGCTAAAAAAAGTGGTAAACAAGGATGGGAAGGACTGGGATGTACTATTGCCATATTTAATGTTCGCCATCCGAGAGGTCCCACAAGCCTCTACTGGGTTCTCACCGTTTGAGTTAGTGTATGGCAGACATCCCAGGGGTCTCCTGGACATAGCCAAGGAGACATGGGAACAAGAGCCCACCCCCCACAAAAGTGTAATAGACCATATCGCAGATATGCAGGACAGGGTGGCAGCCGTCATGCCCACTGTCAAAGAGCATATGGAGGAGGCACAAAGAACTCAAAGCCGGGTTTATAACAGGTCAGCAAAAGTAAGGAGCTTTAGTCCCGGTGATCGTGTGTTGGTGCTAGTCCCCACTGTAGAAAGTAAGTTTCTCGCTAAATGGCAAGGACCGTATGAGGTTATAGAGAAAATAGGAGAGGTGAACTACAGGATACGTCAGCCCGGACGGAGAAAACCCGAGCAGACTTATCATGTAAATCTGTTGAAGGCCTGGAAAGACAGAGAGAGTCTGCATACAGAGATGGTCCTGGCTAGTCCACCTCCTGCGCTACCCTCACAGGCTGCAGATAAGCCTGTGCCGGAGGCAGAAGTGCGAATAGCCGATACCCTTACCAAAGAGCAACAGCGAGAGGCTCGAGAGTTTGTAGCAAGAAATACAGATGTGTTCTCAGAGTTGCCTGGCTACACATCTGTAATTAAACATGATATTGTCACTGAGCCAGGGGTAAGGGTAAGATTAAGGCCGTACCGAGTCCCCGAAGCTCGTAGACAAGCCCTATCAGAAGAAGTTCAGAAGATGCTGAAGCTAGGGGTTATTAAGGAGTCCAAAAGTGAGTGGGCCAGTCCAATTGTTCTAATTCCCAAACCGGATGGGACTTTGCGATTTTGCAACGATTTTAGAAAATTGAATGAGGTGTCTAAGTTTGATGCCTATCCCATGCCCCGGGTGGACGAGCTTATTGAGAGACTAGGGGGTGCTCGGTACTTCACCACCCTGGATCTAACTAAAGGATATTGGCAGGTACCCCTGACAGATAGGGCTAAAGAAAAGACAGCCTTTATCACCCCTGAGGGCCTTTTTCACTATGTTGTATTACCGTTTGGGCTTCATGGGGCCCCCGCTACCTTTCAACGGTTAATGGACATAGTGTTAAAGCCACATAGGAGATACGCCTCCGCCTATCTAGATGACATTATCATCTACAGCCAAGACTGGGCGAGTCACTTGGCCAAGGTACAGGCCTTAGTGAACTCTCTAAGGGCAGCGGGCCTGACTGCAAACCCCAAGAAGTGTGCGCTGGGAATGGAGGAGACACACTATTTGGGGTATGTGATCGGTCGAGGTATAATTAAACCTCAGGTCAACAAGATTGACGCTATACAGGGTTGGCCTCAACCAGTGAGCACAAAGCAAGTCAGGGCATTCCTGGGCATTGTAGGGTACTACAGACGGTTTATACCAAACTTTGCCACCATGTCCGCTCCCCTGACAGACCTGCTGAAGGGTAAAAGGCCTGTCATGGTGCGGTGGAATGAACAAGCAGAAGGTGCTTTTCAGGCCTTGAAGTCTGCGTTGTGTGGATCTCCCGTCCTCATTGTGCCAAACTTCAAGAAAGAGTTTATTGTGCAGACGGATGCGTCAGATGTAGGACTGGGAGCTGTCCTGTCTCAGGAGGTGAATGGAGAAGAACACCCCATTACTTACCTGAGCAGGAAGCTCACGCCAGCTGAAAAAAATTACAGTATCGTAGAGAAGGAATGTCTGGCGATAAAGTGGGCATTAGAGTCCCTACGGTACTACTTGCTGGGACGACAGTTCCGTCTCATAACTGACCACTCTCCTCTCACGTGGATGAGTAGAACTAAGGAGAAGAATGCCAGGGTCACTAGGTGGTTCTTGTCCCTCCAAAATTTCTGTTTCATGGTGGAGCACAGAGCCGGGAAGCTACAGGGCAATGCGGATGCCTTGTCCCGAACGCATTGCTTAATGTCAGGAGTTCGCCCCGGTGGGTCTGAACTGAGGGGGAGGGTATGTGAGAAAGTGAGAGGTGTTGTGTGGGAAAACCGCTATCTGTCTTACAGGCAGATGAAATGCTGGTGGTAAAAGCCCTGGGTTTGTCTGCAGTAACCCAAGGGTTAATGCAGACATGATAAGCAGGAATAGTCTGTTTTGTCTGTGTTGGCCTAGCTAACACAGACACATTGGTAATGTCCGTACTGGGCCTGCTTATTATGGAGTAGGGGTAGGCTGGTAGTGGGACTCCTACTCGACCCGGGCTTCGGTCCTGGGCCTTTGTATAGCCCACAGGTGCAGGTCACAGGCCTCGTAGGGGTCTGATTTAGTCTGCAGGCCAGAAGCAGTAGGGGAGGCCCTACCTGGAGAGCTGAAAGCGAGATTGCATTCTCACAGCAAAGGTAACTGAGGGTCTCCTGTCTTGCTGCTGGCCAAGAGCGTGTGCCAGGTAGCCTGGTACCCGGATAGCTAGGGTCCTCAAAATGTATTAGACAGCGCCTAGCCGGGCAGGAATTACTTTTATAATGTTTTTGCATGTGCCTAAGCCAAGGCTGAATTTGTGTTCTGTTTTGCAAGTGTGAATAAACACTTAAGTTGGACTTTTAAACCTGCGTGTGTCACTGCTTCCTGCACTGCTACCAGTCAACTACCAGAGCAATTCCCCACAAGTGGTTTAACTAGACAGGATACACTCAGAACAACTTTTGGTCAATCCGACGTTTTTAGGATTTGCGCCGCTGTGACAGTTACTTAACTGGGGATTGTGTCGCAGGTGATCAGATTGTGGTGCGTCTGTAGTGGCTTTCATGCAACAGAAATCGGGGGGCAGGCCGTCAAACGACCCAACTGATTTGTACTGAATGCGGGATTTAAACTTTCAAATTGTGTCGCAAGATAAAGAATTTACATACACCGGGAAGAAGGTGAACTCTGTTGGACCTGAGCGGGGAAGTGATATATGCAGGATATCGGGTGCACGATCTTAGTGAATTGCGGCAGAGTGCACTCCGGTTGTATAATGCACTTTCAGTGAACGAGTCAGGATAGGTAAGTAAATGTGCCCAATTGTCTTTTCAAAATAGACCCATGAGTGCTGTCCAGATTGCTGCTGAGATTAAGTGGTCGGGGGGAGCCCAGTATGTTAGTGTGCAGACCAATGGATAGTGATGGAGTAATGATGAAGACTGTCCTTGTAGATGCAGGCAAAGGACCCAAGAATAATGATTAATAGTATCAAATGGGGAAATTTGGAAAATATAAAACTTGAGCAGCTCTCAGAACTGCTAAATAGATGAGCAACTCCATTTAATGTGAAATAAAGACCCTCTGTCCCTCTCACATCCTCAGAAGAGGTCTGTATAGTAGGTACAGCTGGTGCGTTCTACAAACGTCAGTCAGGCACATAGACAAAGCTTTATAATATTATAATAAACCTTATCATGATAGAGCCTGCATTTTTAAACTGCTGAATGAAATCTTTGCAGTGTGACAGGTGTTTTCTTTAATTATGTTGTCATTTTGTTTTATTTGTACATCTCAAAATGTAAAAATTGCCCTGGCCACTGTAGAACTAAAATATCTGGACACCCATGACAGCAAAAGGGTTAAAGGGTGAAAACAAGAAAGATAGCTGGGATAATGTCCATAGGAATAGAAAACCTATTGTGTTTGTGATCTCTAAAACCTTTTATATTTTGTATTTCTTCTATCCTGCCATGATCCTAATATGTATCATGTTTTCCTTTTGTTTAATGGGTAAGGAATATGCAAATAAGTTTTCAAGGGTGTGACTCCAGTGCTACCTTAATTAAGGCTGCTCCCTGCATCAATGCCTGACTTGCAATAAGTCTGGTGATAAGAAATTAGATAGAAGCCAAACCAGTTTGCAAAAGGAATAAAAGCAATAGCCACCCAGGGGTGGATAAGGACTACCTTGGGCCATGGGCTGTATAAAAAGTGTAGAGCGCATTACATCGTTAATATTTTCTGCAGGACGTGCATAACTACATTAATGTACTTACCTAAAGACACTTACCTTACGATGCATCAAAAGAGTTAGGATTACCAAAATGATTTATAGTTGCCAAATGCCAAAATAATGAAAAGTCAAAAGTTTACATACACTAAGATTACTATGTATTATGCATTATTAATTATTATTAAAGGGGGTATACCCATTTTAACTATTAATTACATTACATTTCTGCAGCAAATGTCATTGATAGCAGGTTCCCGAGAAAGGAATCATCTATTCATGACATACGCTGTGGCTATATTGCACAAAGAAGAAAGGAGTGTGTCATAAGTCCAAAAATAGTAAATATATGGTAAATCTTTATTCAAACAAAAGAAAGATACATCTCCAACAAAGAGAGCGCCGGAGGTGACGTGGCGCCGTGTGAGAAGTTAGGAAACATTGCAATACTTGGTTGCTAGGTAGCGCATATACAAAGGAATTTATATAACTAACCCTGCATTAATACGTCAAGTGATTTAGGCAAACACCAGTTGATCCAAAACATACACAGGGTAATGGTGGGCCATATCACAATGTGACCAATTAATATTATCTACCAAAATACACCTACAGACTGCAATATGCTAGATCAGTGATGGCGAACCTTTTAGAGACCTGGTGCCAAAACTACAACCAAAACTACTTATTTATTGCAAAGTGCCAGCACGGCAATTTAAGTAGTTATTTATTGCTACCTGTTCTACCTCAACTTTCAATCATATTGGCCTCTTGAGGACAGCAAAACTGTTGAAAGAAGAAAGGCAAATTTTAACTAATGTTTGACTAATGTTAGTCGCTATGGTCTGAAGAAATGTGAGGCATAGAGGAGCTCTAAAGATAATCCTCCATTTTCCACATGTTCTACCTCTGCCTGTAGTCCCAAGCAATCAAGAATGTGTTGTTTTAAAATAGCACTGAGAGCAGCATTTCTCAAGTCTCCTGGGACTGGAGGATGATTCTTTGAGTTCTATGTCGAATGCTATATTGATGGCTTGGGTGCCCAAAAAGAGGGCTCCGATGCCACCTCTGGCACCCGTGCCATAGGTTTGCCACCACTGTGCTAGATGGTTAAACGAGTAAAGAATTAGTCAATAACGGGATGGGAAAAAGTTTATGAAGTGCACACTGACAAATAATAGAAAAAACCTTTACATCATATATCAGGTGAATATAGATGCAATCATAAAGCAAGAAAACTTTCCCACATTTTGAAAAAAAACAGTAAGTGGTGATTGCATAATCAATTAATAGTATAATATATTGAAAGTGCAGCACTACAGCATAGTAGCAAGTTATTTTAAATCATGATTCCATATAGAATGAAACAATATATAGGTATAATAATTAATTAGTGATAAAAAATATTCAAAGTGGAAAGTTATAAAAGGGGTATGTAAAATATGCGCTAACAAATAATAGAATATCATATCATCGGCGAATAAAGATGCATATAAAGTGCAAAAAGAGTTTTTTTGTATTTTATACAAATAGTAATAGTGTGATCAATTAGAGGTATAATATAATTAAAGTGCAGTACTATGGTGTGATAACAAGTTATTATAGAGGATCATTACTATATAAAACGGTGCACAATATAGGTACAGTGAATAGTTCATTAGTAATAAAAAAACAGTAAAAAAAGTAAATGGATGCAAAATATTCTATATAAAAGACCGACATTTAGTAGATATAGTGAAATATGGTATAGTGACATAGAACCATTGTAAGAACATTCTACATTGATAAGCTCATCCCAACATTTTAAGGTATAGCTATGTATTTCGCAAAACCAAAGTATGGCTAACCAAATAGCGATAGTATATCGATAGTATTTCAAGAGTGAGGACATTAGGGAATAAAAACTGCATTCATGTCTTCACAAATAATACAATAATTCCTAGCAAAGTTGCCAATCCTGTAAGTTTAGTGGCTCAATAAAGCATTCCTGATCACTAGTCATTTATATTGACAGACAATACCAGGAACGTGTGGCCGTTTCCGGTTTCCGGTAGGGGTGGATTCACAATAAATAACTAATATACAAGAATAGCAGATAAACAAGAAAGGCAATGTTCATATATATAAATTCCCTATAAGAGCATTATATGAATATAAAGTAATTAAAACACTGGTACATAAGCAACAGGTGACATCCGGTTACCGGGCAGGTAGAAGGAAAAGGAGTCTCGAGTGAGAGTGGACGAGCGGTGCCAGGAACTAATCGGATGACATGGACTACAAGTACGGAGAGAGTCTTGGGTCAAAACTACATTGTGAACTGAAACTACGGAAGCCGATATGGGTCAAATTATCAAAAAGGCATGTATCCGCAGAAGGATTAGGAAGCCGGGAGATAGAGATGGCACAAATGATTAGTAGAAGATGTAATACGTAAGTATATTTGTTATGTGTATGTGTTATAGGATGCTTTCATTTATCTCATTGAGCCCGTTTGGGGAGAGCGTGTTTAATTTGAACATCCAATATACTTCTCTTCTACAGAGAGTTTGGAAGCGGCTAGGTATTGTGTTTGAGATCTGATCAATGGGCATAATAGTAATGGGAAATGGCTTATTTGGGTGGAAAAGGGCACAGTGTTTAGAAACACCTTGTAAGAGAAATTTATTTTTTACATTCTCCCAGTGTTTGTTAAGGCGGCTGCGTCAAGATTGTACTGTTCTGTTCTGAAATATATTATATATTTACTTTGGCAAGACATTTCGGTTTTTATAATGAATTTTTCTTTAGTGTTGGTACAAATAAAGGCAGGACCTGTTTTTATAGATGTGCAACATAAACATCTGGGTTTACCACATTTTTTCACATTCCCTTGGTCTTTTCCAGTCACTGTTTCTCTTTGTTGTCTCACAATGCTGGGGGCTAAAATATTCCTAATCGTAGCTGATTTCCTATATATTATCTTTGGATGTTTTGGAAGGTGTTCTTTCAAATAGGAATCATTTTTTAAAATATGCTAATGCTTTTGCATGATGCCTCTTATTTCCCTGAATTTATCATTGTATCTTGTGATAAAATTTGTTTCGTAGAGAGAAGTTTTAATCTTAACTGTAACCTCATCTTTAAATATACAATCAATTTGTTTCAGGGGTTTGGCTTTCTGGTATGCACTTTTTAACAGGTTTTGTGGATAACCTTTCTCTTTGAAGCGTTTCTGGAGAATCTTAGCTTGTTCTTCAAAAGAATTTGCATTTGTACAATTTTTCCTGATTCTCTTATATTGTGAATATGGTACGTTCTTAATCCATTTTTTATGATGTGAACTCGAGTACTCTAGATAGTTGTTTGAGTCTACTTTCTTAAAATGTGTTTTGGTTTTGAAAGTTTGCTCTTCATGGTATACCTCGAGGTCTAAAAAGATAAGGCTCTTCTCATTGGTTTCTAGGGTAAAAGAGATACCCCAATCATTGTGGTTTAGGCTGTTATGAAATTCTACTATCTTTTCTCTTGACCCTGTCCACAGGAGGAACAGGTCATTTATGTATCTCTTGTATTTGATGATATGAGAAGCAAAGGGATTGTTGGTGCTCAGGATAAACGTTTCCTTGAAAGCTCCCATGAAAAGATTTGCGTATGTGGGTGCTACACGGGTACCCGTCGCCAATCCCAATTCTTGGTGGTATAGATCTTTCCCATATGTGAAATAATTGTTCTCTAAGACGAACCTGAGGCACTCAAATAGGAAAGTTTTTTTGTCCTCATTAAGATGGTTGTCTCTGTCCAGAAAAAGTTTCACACATTCGATACCTTTTCGGTAATTGATATTAGAATATAAAGCATTGACATCTAAAGTTATAAAAGTAATATTTTCATTCCATCCTGGATTTTACACACTGTTCCACTCCTCCAAGGTTTTAGACGTACTCTAATATTCCATACTCTGTGGAGGATAATTTAGAGGACATAGCATAGCCTGTTTTCAATATTGCATCAACTTATTTATTGTAGTCTACTACACTTCTAAAACTTTTAAAATACAAATATCATTCAATTTTTCTTTAAGTTAGACCTCTAAATTCATGTGGATAATTTATCAATTGAATATATTAATAATTTCACAAAAACATACATTTTGTCACCATCACATAAAAATGGCATTTTTGTAATTTTTGTGTAACAATTCTGTAAAGGACTTGGTTCCTATCAATACAATAAAGTGACTACACCTAATGGTACCATAGTACCAATCCAGACGCTAGATCTAAAGGGGCCTCTGTAGGCATGCATAAGTCATTGCAAGACAAAATCTTAGACACCCTTGGAAGATACCTATTTATCAAGCTCCATATACACGCTATGACCTATACAATTGCTAATTGGTACCTGTTCCTGTGTGCCGGTCAATATTACAGGCACTAAGCGAATTCAAAGAGGGAGGATTGATAATAGGAGGCGACCTTAACTTTATAGTAGACTAAACGATTGACACCTCTTCCGGGACACGTTCCACGCCTACCCGAGATATGCGCACCCTACAGCGGGACTTGCATGCGTTACGCATGACACATGTATGGCGAATCCTCCATCCCACAGATTGAGATTACACCAGTTACTCCCCATTTGAGGAAACATATAGTAGGATTGACGTATTGTTAGTTGGACACAAATTACTTGGTCCCTTGCTCGGACCATAGGGCAACAATAGGGAACATAGTGTTATCAGACCACGCTCCAGTTTTCTTCGCTCCTCCACACTTCCTATGCCATACATGGGCATGGAGACTTAATGATAATTTGCTCAGGGACCCCAGTGTGCAGCAGAACTAAAGTCCTCTGCTGAGCGGTTCCTTTGGAAACACACTGATGATCCCATACCACTATCCCGCATATGGGAAACCCCAAAGGGGGAATTCAAGGCGGTATTCATTTGACACGGTACTAGACTAAAAAAAGAGAAATCTGCCAAGATAATGGGGCACATTTACTTACCTGTCCAAGTAGCGATCCCCGAGGTGCGTTTCCCGATGATCCTGCACTATGCCGCGATCCACGTAGATCCTGTGTCCGATATCCTGCATTTGTCGCTTCCCGCTCAGGTCCGGCGGAGTTCACCTTCTTCTTCCCGGTGCATGTAAGTGCATGGCTTGCGACCCAAATTTGAATGCTAAATCCCACGCTGTGACCTGTACTTAAGATGAGTCTGGTCGAGTAAGGAGCGAAGGGCTTCCCTTTTTAATGTGAGTTCTGCAAGGATCTCAGGGGCTGGGGATTCTTTATGACGATGTTCCAGGTCATTGATTAGCTGCAGCAAAGACAATGGGGCTCATTTACTAAGGGTCCGCAGACCGCACTATTGTCGGAATATCCAACGATTTCCGATGTGCACCGCATTTAGCACAGGTTTTTGTTGCATGCGATCGGATTTTGCCGCATCGTCGCCGGCTTTCACGTGACCGAAATCGGGAAGCAGGCCGTTGGACGATCTCATCGAAATTGGACAGTAGAAGATTGGAAAAACGTTGCCTGGTCTGATGAGTCTCGATTTCTGCTGCGACATTCAGATGGTAGGGTCAGAATTTGGCTTCAACAACATGAAAGCATGGATCCATCCTGCCTTGTATCAACGGTTCAGGCTGGTGATGGTGGTGTCATGGTGTGGGGAATATTTTCTTGGCACTTTTTGGGCCCCTTGGTACCAATTGAGCATCATTGCAACGCCACAGCCTACCTGAGTATTGTTGCTGACCATGTCCATCCCTTTATGACCACAATGTACCCAACATCTGATGGCTACTTTCAGCAGGATAATGCGCCATGTCATAAAGCTGGAATCATCTCAGACTGGTTTCTTGAACATGACAATGAGTTCACTGTACTCAAATGGCCTCCACAGTCACCAGATCTCAATCCAATAGAGCATCTTTGGGATGTGGTGAAACAGGAGATTCGCATCATGGATGTGCAGCCAACAAGTCTGCGGCAACTGTGTGATGCCATCATGTCAATATGGACCAAAATCTCTGAGAAATGCTTCCAGCACCTTGTTGAATCTATGCCACGAAGAATTGAGGAAGTTCTGAAGGCAAAAGGGGGTCCAACCCGTTACTAGCATGGTGTACCTAATAAAGTGGCCGGTGAGTGTATATTGAATATAAATACAATAAAGTGCATTGACATAAGAAAATACCTAGACATAAACCACTGGTTTCATGCACTTTTGACAGTCTTGTTCTTTGGTTGTTATAAAAACTGAATTCTTACCAATACATCAAATACATAAATGGCTACTAGCAATTGGAACTTCCATAAGAATGTAATTGCTTTCATGAATGTACAACATCATTTTATTATATGGAATCACCTGAAACTACTGGTAATTGCCCTTGGTTGTAGCATTTTGCTTCTCCCATAAAATTACATTCAAATAAAAGTTGGTGAAGCCATTATGTGAAGGGGAAGTGAGCATGAGAGCGAGGAAAGCCTAGAAACATACCTTTATACTCAAGTGTAAAATTTAACAGTATAAAGTTACCTTTGCTTTGTCTAGCAACACATTCATGAATACATAGAATTTTCAGTAGTTACCTGTACATGGTTATGGTTAAAAAGGCTTACTGGGCATATAACAAATGTATATGCCTTATACTATTGCCTTAACTATATTCCTTATGAATTTCATTTAAAAGGTGTTATCCAGGGTGTACGGTATGTGTTATTAATTAACTTATTTGCTCCAGGTTGCTTTGGGGAAAAATTCATTTTGGTCTGAGGGACGTTTTACATTGTCTTGCAATGACATTCCTACCCAAGGTCTCCCCTTTTCAAGAACATAAAGCATTACTACATCATGTGATCAGATGCTAGCTTCATGTTGCTGTGCTGAAGTCATCCAGTCCCCTCACTCACAAAAGGCTGCTAATAGGAGTTGGGTGTCTTCATTACCCAAGAGTAACCAGGAAGAGGGAAACAAATGAGTAAATAATATCAAAGTAATGGATTTGGATGGCACTCTAATATTACCACACAAATAATTATTATAGTTATTAACCCCTTATTGACATGTGACGTACTATTATGTAACATGCCGGCTGCAGGTGTATAGAGAGGGCTCAGGGGCTGAGCCCTCTCAGTACATGGTAGGAGTTTGCTGCATATTTCAGCAAACACCCACCGGTAACATCTGCGGACGATGCTGGCAAATCCTATTGGTTGAAGGGGGGGCGCCGCCATCTTGAACTCGAATGCTGCCCCTCGTGAGGTAATCGGGGGCAGTGATCGCTTGCCATGTAAAAACCTGAGGCTGTCTAGTTTTGACATATTCATTACAATGTGCGATTTGCACATTGTAATGAATGATGTGGTACATCCCCATATACTACCATACAGTAGTATGGCAGTATATGGTAGGATTAATCAGACAACCTAGGGTTAAAGTACCCTAGGGGGTCTGAAATATAGTAAAAAAAAATGTGAAAAAAACTGTAAAAATCATAAAATGTTAGGTGTCACTGCGTCCCAAAATGTCTGATCTATAAAAATATAATAACGGTTATTCCCAGTGTTCAATGGAAAATAGTGCCCAAAGTCGAAAATACCACTTTCTTTTACTACTTTGAAAAATCTAAAAAAAATCTTTAAAAAGTGATCAAAAGGCTGTAAAGTCCTAAAAATGGTAGCATTGAAAACATCATCAAAACTCGCAAAAAATTAAACCACCCACAGCTCGGTACACTGAAGTATGAAAAAGTTATTAGCACCAGAAGATTGCAAAATGAAGACTTTTTTTTGTAAATGTATGAAAACATTATTAAACTTATACAAATTTGGTATCCCCGTCATCACACCACCCCAAAGAATAAAGTAGACGTCATTTGGTGCGCACAGTGAAAGCCGTCAAATAAAAGTCCACAAGAAAATGTGGCAAATGCGTTTTTTCACCATTTTCACTGCATTTGGAATTTTTTTTCCCGCTTCCCATTACATGGCATGAAAGATTACATACTGTCAGTATGTGCAATTTGTTACGCAGAAAACAAGCCCTCATACAGCTCTTTACATGGAAAAATGAAAAGCAAAAAGGGCCTCAGCGTTAAGGGGTTAATAATAAAATATTATTATCTGCTGCGCTGTACCTCAAGCTAATGAACAATAGAATGAATAGGAAAATCAGCTGGCACCACTACTATATATTTAAGCAATGTTTTTAAAATTAAAATACAAAAAAATTCATGACACATAAAACCTTAGGACAATTGGTCACACAGAACATTTGATAAAAAGATCACATTCACAATATATATGGTATAATCTCCAGCAGCTTTTTTTTTGCAAAAAGAGCTGATGTTCGCAGTGCTAACCCTTTTGGCCCAGATTTATCAATGTCTAATAACTGCTACCACACGTATTTATGAAGTGTTTGCCCCGCACACCACATTTATGTCGGAAGTCTGACATAATTGTGGCACACACCCATTAAACTCTCATAAATATAATAGGTATTCCCAAGATGACTTATCAAAAAATGAAAATTATTATATGCTGTTACTTTGTTAGTGACATTAGTGCTTAGTTAATGACATTTGACATACGAATGTTCAAATTACGTCAACATGCCACTGAGACAACGTGGATGACACACAAGAAACAACCACACTAGAAAGCCTTTACTGTTCAGCACCCATGGAAACTTCCCAACATCGCCATTAGTGTGTGATAATGTCACATGCTAAGGGCTCTATCACATTGGCGTTGATGTTTAGCTTCAGTTGCGCATCCGTTCTGTTTTCATAGTTTCATAGTTTCTACGGTTGAAAAAAGACACTTGTCCATCAAGTTCAAGTTTGAACCTTCAAGCAAGAACCTTCAAGTTCAAGTTTGCCTCCGTTGTGTCTCAGTTTTTCTTCCGTTTTGCTTTGAAAACATCATACCTGTTTTTTTAGCCTCATCAGTGAAAAAAAACAGACATTACATCCGTTTTTTTTCAGACCCATAGACTACTATTGCCTTCCGTGATTCGCATCAGTGAAAAAATAGGACAGGTTTTATATTTTTTTCCACGGACAACGGATCAGTGAAAATACATGCCGATGTCAAAACACCCATAGAAATCCAAGTCTTTGTGAGGCATTGGTGAAATCACTTAACCATGGATGTTAAAAAACAAAGCCAATGTGAAAGAGCCCTAAAACAAATAGCGTCTGAACATCAGTAGGGAAGTAGTAGAGGTTGAACCTAGGCCAATCCAAAAGAATGTTATAACATACCCTATAAATGTCATACTTGATAAACAGCATCAGATGGGACACACTCTCTGTTTCCAATGGGTTTAACACGATAATCTTCCCAAGAATAGTGCCAATGGGTTAGTAGGGCTAGGGTTGGGTGTACTGAATTGTACCAGCTCTACCTGCCAGCCAGCCACTCTACCTCGGATATTGTAAACTTTTGTAAAAAATAATAAACTGAGAAGTGAGATGTACAATATCAATCGGCCCGCTTAAAGGACACCTGTCATCAGGTCTCTGCCACTAGTCCTGTCACCTCTACCTGTTGGAGCAGCTCACAAGGATACCATCCCCGCCTTTATCTAATCAATTCATACATTAATCATTGTAAAATCATCTTTTCTTTATCATGTAAATGAGGCTGGTCACATGGTCAGAGGCAGTGATGTCACCCCTGTTACCCCTCCCCTCTCCTCCCCCTGCTCATGTCTGTGTGTAATGTATAGTAAAGCATGGCTAGTGTGTGTGCTGCATCTGCTGACATGCTGCATCCTCCTAATATACAGGTGAGAGACACAGACATCAGCTACACATGAATCTGACATGTTCTGCTATAACATGCCTGGAGCTGCTGTATCTCTCCTATACACACACACAGGCTGCAGGGGGCGTGGCCACCAGCACCAGGAAGCACATCATTATACAGCCTCACATCATTATACAGGCTGTCAGTCAAGCACTGGGGGTGTGGCTGTACCTCCCACTCATAAATAGAGTGGACAGCTTGAATATGCTAATGCTTCATTGGACATTTCATAGGTCATTTGCATACAGCTTTAGGACCTCATTGCTTAGGTTTACAGGCATGTAGAGGGACAATGAAGGGATAGAGGCAATGCTCTCTAATGGCAGTTTATGAAAATATATTTAGTTTAGGGGGGTTATTTTGCATGACGGGTTCTCTTTAAGTTAGTACTTTGTAAAGCCACCTTTTGCTGCGATTACAGCTGCAAGTCGCTTGGGGTATATCTCTTCAGTTCTGCACATGGAGAGACTGAAATTCTGGAGTGAGTTTATGATTGACCCTAATAATGTTTGAAACCTGAATTTTCGCAAAAGGTAGAAAAGTGCAAGGGGGCTGAATACTTTCGCAAGGCGAATATGGTTTATGGTGGGTAAACATTATATGTGTGTATATGGAATAAGGTGTGTATATATTGAATGTGTGTGTTTGTTTATATACTGTATATCTGTATATGGTACTTTATGTGTGTATATGCCATATGTTTGTACAAATGGTGTGTGTACATACTGTATACATGTGTGTTTATGCTGTATGTGTGTATATGTTTTGTTAATACTGTATACATGTGTATATATGGTGTGTGTGTATACTGTATGTGGAATAATGTTTATTGTTTATTATTATGTATTCTAAATATTTATTTATACATTATAACACTATATAGCCCTGATATATGGGTTTTTATTGGATATTCACTACTGCAAATTTGCACATTACGTCACGAAAGGAAATAATTTCATCACACACTTTTGTGTATATATATATATATATATATATATATATGTGTTGGCAGTTGCCATGTTTTTATGCTTGAGAAAGATTCATTGTGAATCGAAACGTCACATTTTTTATGCCTTATATGTCAATAAAGCCTTCCTTTTGGAACTTTAGTCCTTGGGTGCTGTGGCCTCCTCCATCAATGTTCCTTACTTCAGGTTTATGTACCAGAACCTTTGGCTGCGAGCACCATGTTTTATAAACTATCGTGCGGGACTTAGATTGTTGTCTCTCTTTTCTCTTTTTGGACTCGTTTGGAAACACTTTTTCCGTTGAAACAAAATTTTAAAAATCTTGCAAATGAACAAAAAGAGCCTGAGTCTTTTATGTGGTTAGGAGACATGGTGGCATGGTCATGATAAAGATGAGAACATGTTTTATGTGACGACATGTTATTTTGTTAGATTAACCTCTTAAAGGCATTTGCCCATTAAAGAAAGTTCTCAAATTCCAGAGTGTGGGCGAGGACTTACTAAGCAGACACATTGGGGCACATTTACTTACAGGGTCACCGGAGTTCACTGAAAGTCAGTGGCGTAACTTGAAGCTGATGGGCCCCAGTGCAAAGTTTGTGCCAAGGCCCCAACAATGATTTATGGTTTATAGTACTAATCTTCTCATATGGGAAAGAGAGACCCCCTAAGCCTCTAGGGCCCAGTTGCGACCGCACCCTCTGCACCCCCTCAAGTTACGCCCCTGCTGAAAGTTCATTGTCCGTCTATAATGCTGCATGCGGCTATTCACTAAGATTGTGATAAGGTATGACAGAGTTCACCATCTTTTTTGTGGTGCATATTAAACATAGGGCTTGGGACACAATTTGAAAGTTAAATACAGCGGTCAGTCTGAATCAGTCAGACTGTCCGACGGCACGCCCCCTAATTGGTGTCGCATAGAAGCCAGCACAGCTGCGCCACAAAAAGGGTCGCGTGCACCACAATACTAGCACGCACACTTATTAAATACCTGTGCAAGCCGTTTTAGCCATCGAAAAAGCTGCGCAGTCCGACCAAAGTGTGCACCACGACCCTTAGTAAATGAGCCCCATTATGATGCCTCTAGTGCTATTAGAGGCTGTGTGCTGACAATGTGATTATCAGGCTACAGGTTTGTCCACACTTTTATTTAGCTTCTGAATCTGAACACTCTACTAGTATTTGACACATAGAAAAGACAGATCGACAGATCAGAGATGAGAGAGGATGAAACCAAAGAGATGGATATAAAACACAATGGGGGACATGTACCTTAGTTTTTTCTTTGGTGTATAATTGAGACATTTGGCAGCTCTTTTTCGCACCTTATGTATATTCATTTTTCTTGTGATACAGTCACACCTGCCGTTTGTGATGGGTTTTTACATTTTTCCATGCGTTTGAATGATTTGAAAGCGTTTCTCTTCATTGTTGTAAGAGTCATGACACGCTTGGATCACCTAGAAAAGACATTTACATGTAGCAGCATGGAGTGTGGGGACAAAATGTCCAGCGCTCAGGGCTGCTTATTATGCAAACAGGAAACAACAATTATGGAAACAGGACATATAGGCAGGAGTACCAGGTGATCCATCGTTTGTTTCTATTTTGAGTACTGTAAAAACAAAAAAATCTTCACAAGAACAAATATCAGAAAAATAAAATTATTAGTAAAAAATTATTTGCCATTTAGTGCTTCTTCAAACTTCCTGTGTTCTAAATATGACTTTTTCATTTCTCTTGGTGATGTCATGGGTTTGCAGACAGTTTCATGGGTTGTGTGATTATCTTTGAGGAAATCTTCAAGACGCAAGGATTTATAACACTGCTTGTGTTTCGTTTTGATTGTGCTAACGCCATTCCACGTAGATGGAAAACTGTGAAGGCGTGTGAGCAGAAGCAAAATGATGCAGAAAACGACAGTGCAACCGACAACATCCTATAAACCAGCAAATCGCTACAATAGCAATAATTAAAAACACTTTTCGACAATTATATTTGTGATATTGTGCTTCACACTGGGCAGCTTGTGTGAAGTTTTGTGTTTTATTATTTCAGCAAAAATGGTTATTTCTTTACAATTTTCCATAATCTATTCAACATAAATTCCTCACATTTTTTAAGAATCTTCTTTGATGTTATTAAAACAGTCACAATAACCCATAACACAACTGTAACCAGCTATGTACGTCTGCATTCATCAGGCTCTTATTATTCTGATTAAACAGAGATTTCACGTTACACTTTACATTTCAGAAGACTGTTAGTGCCTATTTAGGCAATATGTGTCAAAGTGTTTGCATGCTTTAAACAAGTGACCAATTTCATATTAAATTGTATGATAAAAGTCTCAATTGTTTTGTTTGCAGCAAAAGAAGGTGCTGTCTTCACTGCCTTAACCACCTACTTAACATTTGTTTTTTAGTCATTAGGCTTAGTTACAGAAAAGTATAATTACTATAAAAGGTATAATTAGCCTCAATTAAGGATTTTCTTTACAGTAGACCAAAAGTTTGTAAAAATTGTCACACTGAAGGCATCAAAACTATGAATTAATACATGTGGAAAAATACACGTAACCAAAAAGCATGAAACAACTGAAAATATGTCTTATATTCTAGGTTCTTCAAAGTAGCCACCTTTTGCTTTGATTACTGCATTGCACTCTTGGCATTCTCTTTATGAGCTTCAGTAGGTAGTCACCAGAAAAGGTTTTCACATCACAGGTTGCCCTGTCAGGTTTAATAAGTGGGATTTCTTGCATTATAAATGGGCTTGGGTCCATCAGTTGTGTTGTGCAGAAGTCAGGTGTATACACAGCTGATAGTCTTACTGAATATACTGTTAGAATTTATATTCTGGTTAGAAAAAAGAAGCTAAGAAAAATGAGTGGCCATCATTACTTTAAGAAATGAAGGTAAGTCTGTCTGAAAAATTGGAAAAACTTTGAAAGTGTTCCCAAGTGTTCATCTCACATGAGGACTGCCCCAGGAAAGGAAGACAAAGAGTCACCTCTGCTGCGGAGGATAAGTTCATCCGAGTCATCAGCCTCAGAAGTCGCAGGTTAACAGTAGCTCAGGTCAACGCCACACAGAGTTCTAGCAGCAGACACATCACTACAACCACTGCTGATATTGTAGCGCTTTTTTGTTACATATATAATTCCACATGTGTTAATTCATGTGTTAATTCATAGTTTTGATGCATTTAGTGTACTGTAAATAATGTAATACTATTGTGCATGTTGATTTGGCAACCTAATATGACAGGTTACTGCAATGTCTAACCCCTACACACAGGGTCGGATTGAAGTTGTTGTGATGACCCACCCCTTTATGATGTGAGGGGGTGCGAGCTTAGAAACATATTCCTAATTATTCCATATTTTTTCCCCAGGGGCCTCCTAAGAAGAAAATATGCCCAGCACATTTCCCAGGATGAATTTACAAATCTTGCCATATTTAACACCACTATGAAGTATTTAGCCAATTGCCTTATATCTATTTTGTTGGCTTCCCAACACCAAAATCCTGGGCACTCAACACCCTAAAGGTATCCAAGGACCCTGGTCATAGGAAAATAGCAAATAGATAGATAAAACAACACCAAAATCGAAGCATTTCGACGCCTCAGCATCTTAGTCATGATATATTCACATGCACAAGTCAAAAATATTTATTCAAACACTCACCTACAAATGATATCTCCAATGGGGTAATCCCAAAACCGAGCTCCCAAGACTTTGATGTTCAAATCCAAACTATTCCAATCCAAAGGGAGCATACTGGAGGTAATTCTAATACCCATGTAATGTGACTTACCTCATAAATGCGCTTTGTAGGAACAATGTAATAACAATGTAACTAAATATTGAAATGCATGATTAAAAATAGAACCATATGACAAAAGACAAATAGTAAGAGTCCATATTAATTCATAATCATGAATTTATATATTGTATTATATATATATATATGAACTGAAAAACACAGTTCAGGCAATTAAGAATTGGCTCCTTAAGAAGCAGTTAAAGGTCTTTCAATGTTCTAGCCAGCCTGTAGACCAGAATCAATTTTAAAAACCTTGGAGGGAGCTGAAACTCAATGGTGCCCAGCGACAGACCTGAAATATGAAAGATCTGCAAACATGGTCAAAAACTACAGGATCACAATGTGATCTTCTAGATAATTTTTTTTTTAATTCTGTTTATACAAATTACAGATCTCTCCATTCTTTACAGGTGAGAAAACTTGCAAAATTAATGTGAGGCTGAATTAAAGGGTAGATTGGTTGTGCATGCATGCAGCTCTATTCCAGTCAATGGCATGCATGATAACGGCTTGGATGATCAGTATCTGATACATTCTGCCCCCTCCATGTGAGCTGCCAGAGAGAACCTCAGAAAACCTCCATAATCGAAATAGATCCAGGTGCCCAGATGGGAATAAAAAGCGCTTGAGAAAAAGTGAGGTATAAGCTCCTCAGCGTGAATGCTGAGAGGTGATGATTCATAGAAGAAAGTCACAATGAGGTTTCACATACAAAACCTTTGTTGGACGTAAGAATGTGGCCAACACTTATTGGACTCCATTATCATTTTTACTTGAATATGGTTTAACAGATAGAATACAGTTATCTGGGTGATTATTTTATTACACAAATCATCTGGAAAAAGCTAATTTAATTACACTATTCCCACAAGAAAACGGAATAAGTGAAACACAGACAATAAAGACACTGCACCCCTTAAAGACAATGGGAGGCATTTACTATGCCTTGTCAAATTTCCACCCCATGCCACTTATAATGTGCCAGATTTATCTGATGAAGAATCATAAATAAATGTCTGACGATGAATCATAAATTTGGTGTAGTTTAAGACTGGCTAGTTATACTTTGCACCTTATATTCGTTGGCCTAGAAGAATGCACCAAGATTCAAGCCAGAAAAATAAAATCTGTAACCCGCAGTATATGATATCAAGGGTGCACAGTTGTATAAAACAGTTGTATAAAATAGAAAATTATGTTGTGTAAGGTAAATATTTAAAAAAAAAACATTAATTCTGTGTTATTTTTCCCTCACTTCTAAGCAATATGTAATGCACAAATAGAAAAGAAAGTTTTTTATGCAGCTTACCCACTCGTCACATTTCTTGAGGGAGTGCAATCGCGTGATGCCGCTTGGACTGCAGACAGGAAACATAAGCTTCAAAAAGGTGAGCAGACGCGGCACATCCTAAAAACAATGTTGATCTTTATTCAGGTTTCTTTAAAACATCACGGGTGGTAGAGATATAGCTTACGCGTTTTGAGCACGTCTGTGCTCTTAGTCATGGCATATATTCTACTGAACAAGTAATAGGTTTAAAACCATAAACCACCAGTCACCGTTAAGGAGGCGTGTGCACATACGTGGTGAGGAATGTCACAGGGGGTGTGTACTCCCCGCAGCGTCATCACGGAGATGTGACCTCCAAGGTAAGTAAATGCATTAACGTTACAACATTGCATAACAAAAATCATTACTTCAGCTGGAAAGGTAAGTATCAATACAAAAAAATCGCTAAAAAACAAGGACAAGATATGTAAAAATATGTTAAGGAACAAGGTATGCAGAAAAATATATATACAGGGATATTTCTTTGTATGTACAAAAAAACTATGCTTATTCAATAGAGGGGATCTCAAAGGTGGATGTATGTCCTAATAAAAGAAAGAAAGGTCCGATCTTAAGTTTAGACCAAAAGGGGCTCTTGTGCCCAATTTGAAGATCCAAAACGCTTCACGTTTTAAAAGGACCCTGCACTTGTCACCTCCTCTCTTCCCTATATGGATTTTTTCCAACCCGAAAAAACGGAAAGAAGAAACATCACCTGTGTGAACAGTGGCAAAGTGTCTGGACGCTCCAGAGATATTATTTTCTATGCTTATGGAGCAGTCCTGTAGATGTTCCGCAATTCGTATCTTGAATTTCCTTGTGGTACACCCTACTTAGGACATATTACAGGTTTCACATCTTATCACATAAACTATAAACGTGGAATCGCAATCCATAAAAGTTTCTATTGTGTGTGGTCTGGCATCTTTGTCAAGTGAAAATGAAACTGTCCGTTTGGCATGTTGGCATACATTGCAGCACACAGATCCACAATGGAGAAAGCCCTTTGTCCTCAACCAAGTTTTCTTTTTGTCACTATTTGTATAATTTTGGAAGAGACTTGGGGATAATTTTGTGCCTAAAGTGGGACCTTTTTTGGAATCAAACTACAACCGTTTTTTAATATTGAGTTCAATCTGTCATCTTGATATAAGATTTGAAGGTTTTTTTTCAGAATCCCTATTATTTGGGGAAAGTCAACGCTATACTGTGTTGAAAAGGTGACTTTAGAATATTTAAACCTATTGGTGCTGTTTTTATTCTTAGTGGGTTCCAGGAGAGTCTGCCGATCCCTCGATAAGGCAATATTAAAAGCTCTATCGATGGACCACTTGGGATAATCCCTAGACATTAATCTCTGGCTAAGCATTTTGGCTTGATTCAGTAAATCCTCCTTGTCTGTACAGGCTCTTCTGAGTCTAATGAACTTGCCTACAGGTATAGCCTTTAAAGTATCTGCTGGATGGCTACTGTTGGCACTTAAGACTGTATTTCCTGCCGTCTTTTTCCTAAACAAGGTTCTGACTCGTTTCTCCAATGGACGTCCTGTCAATATGAGGTCCAAAAAGGCTACCTCATTTTTATTGAAATCAAAAGTAAAATTCAGATTAACGTTGTTGGTATTCAGATGGGTAACAAAGCCTGGTATGGACGACACACCACTTGACCACACAATGAGTATGAGATAACACTTACAATATATATACAAAGTCCATATACTAATCAAAACAATAATACCAAATATCAGTATACAGGACCACAATAGAATACTGAATTAATCAAATATCGTTAAATAATCGTTAAATCTTTATTTCTATTTGTACACAATATGGCAATCAACAACAAATATAAAAAACATCACATAACACCCATACAAACAGACAGAAAGTGGTGGTGGTGTGCACACCCCCCTGAGGAAGCGACAGCGAAACGTGCGTCGGGGTGCTGTGGTGGTGGTCTGGGAGTTACTTCACTCTGGTAGGCATTGGTAGTATAGAACGCCTGGTTAAGGCTCTGAACGCTGCTTATACCAGTGTATTTCTCCCTGGATTTACTTGCATGCCTATTATGGCGAATACCTGTTTTTTTAATTGACCACCACCACTTTCTGTCTGTTTGTATGGGTTTTATGTGATGTTTTTAATATTTGTTGTTGGTTGCCATATTGTGTACAAATATAAATAAAGATTTAACGATTATTTTATCGATATTTGATGAATTCAGTATTCTATTGTGGTCCTGTATACTGATATTTGGTACTCCTGGTAATTTTAAGACTAAAGGTTGTAATAACCTGTTCAACCACTCACATATTCATTCAGTGAACCTATTCCTGATATTATGGGTCTTAGGGAAGGAGGGAAAGTATTTTTATGGATCTTGGGTAACCCATGGAATATGGGTATGACAGGATGTGACGGACAGAAAGCATCTTTGTTGTTCTCAGGAATAATGCCCAAAGCTCTCCCTTCTTGTATGATGTCAAGAATTTGTTTTTGGAACACAGGTGTAGGGTCAGCATCTAATTTTCTATATGTCAATTTATCATCTAGTATGCCCATAGCCAGCTTCCTGTACAGACCCCTATCTAAGGCAACAACTTTACCCCCTTTATCTGCCATCTTTATAATTACTTGTTTGTTGGACTCTAATTCAGTAAGGGCTCGTCTCAAGTGAGGGGTCAAAATTCCAAGTCAGTGTACTCATTCTCGATCTCCACATTGGAATGGTGCATAGTGTCTGTGCTAATGTCCCATTCAAAAAAATGCCGTTTCAGTTAGAGCTCTCATGAAACGGTTTACATCCAGTAAAGTATTGAAGATGTCAACCCGCTTCGTAGGTGCAAAATTAAGACCCTTTTCTAATACCCTAATTTGACTATCAGAAAAAACGCATGCAGACAAATTTAGAAAACTACTGTCCTCAACAGTGTTCCTTTCATAAGCAAAATCAGTTATTTGTGTCCCTTCTTCTTGCTTCTCGTCACATAATCGCGGTTCTGTTCTATAGCGGTACCTCCGGTGTTTGCAGCCTGATCTCCTGGCCCGTTTTTTGGAGGTTTCTGTTTGGGGATCAATCTAGAAGATTGTTGAGAGTTGTCTGATTCCCCCACTGAATTATCAGAGTCCATCTTAAATGAGCTGAAGGAAACTTTCATGGCTTTTTTTATTTTTATTGCGTTTCCTATATTGATACTTACCTTTCCAGCTAAAGTAATGATTTTTGCTATGCAAGGTTGTAACGTTAATGCATTTACCTACCTAGGAGCTCACATCACCGTGTTGACGCCGCGGGGAGTACACACCCCCTGTGACATTCCTCACCACGTATGTGCACACGCCTCCTTAATGGTGATCCTTGGTGGTTTATGGTTTTAAATGTTTAAATGCACAGATGTGCTCGAAAAAAGGAAGCTGATATCTCTACCACCCGTGATGTTTTAGAAACCTGAATAAAGATCAACATTGTTTTTAGGATGTGCCGCGTCTGCTCACCTTTTTGAAGCTTATATTTTTTTAATAGTATCCATGGAAAGAACACAAGACGAGTCCTGCACCAGATGAAAGGGCACATATCTGACAATGGCTCTGAGTATACTTGGTTGTAAGCACAGGTCCCACTACTAGATGTCATGCCACCCTCATTAAGACTGCAAATCTGATCAGAAACATGCACATCAGTAGGCTACTGGAAGCCATTTTGAATGTCTCTGGCAGTGCTCTTCCCTTCTCAAACAATGGAGCAGGTGCTGGCCATGAGGCTGGATTGATGCCCTTCTATGTATAGGTCTTTCCATCTCTCCCCATATCCTGGATAAGTTAGACTACCCCTGCAACATTGACAAAACACAAAACTTGCAGTGAATCAGTCAGGAAGAAAACAGAAAGAGTAAGTGTCTGTAGTTACCACTCAAAACAAATTTAGCGTTTGGAGGTGGTCTCACTGTTGTCTCTTCTACAAAAGTGTTGTCACTTTCATGTGTACAAAGCACATGGGAAGTAGCCATCTGGCACCCAACATTCCGTTTTTATCCTGAAGACCTATCTTCAGGGCTGTCAGTAAAGACGGCCTTATGTAGGTACATCAGGACACCCCTCTGGTTTCAGTGAATACAATACCAGCACCATGAATGGCTTAAGATAATATCCTTGTTTATTTCATATATCACATTAAAAATGTGTTCCTAGCAGGACGTGCGCATTTCTAACATGCTCCCGGTGAAAGCAAACATCAAAAACATACAGGGACTGATAGAAACCCTCTCTCTTCTGTAGCAACTGGAGCCAATCTTGCCCTTATTGGTTTCGTAACTCTTTCAATGCATAGAAATAAAAAGAATCTACCGAATATACTTGATATATAAGCCAGGTTTTTCATCACAAAAAATGTGCTGAAAATATTTTACTCAGCTTATATTCGAGTCCAAAATAAAATAACACTGTACTCACCTTTTCCAAAGCCCACCGCAGCTCCTCTCCTCTCCAGCTATGTCTTCGGGTCTCTGTGCGATGCAGGTACCCACATTATGAAGTCAGCTGATGCAAGCGGCGCATGTACAATGACATGGGCAAGCGGTTGATGTCATAGTGTGTGACATCAACACCTGCGGGGCCATCGGAAAGGTTATTATGGTAGGCTATATACTAATGAGCATGGGCTGGCTAGCTATATACCAGGGGGCATGGGCTGGATAGCTTTATACCAGGGGGTATGGGCTGGCAAGATATATAGTAGGGGGAATGGGCTGTCTGGCTATATACCAGGGGGCAGGGTCTGCCAGGCTATATACTAGGGGATATGGGCTGGCTATTTACTGGTGGCATGGGCTGGCTGGCTATATACTGGGGGCATGAGCTGGCAGGCTATATACTAGGGGGCATAGACTGGCAGTCTATATACTAGGGGGCATGGGCTGGCAGGCTATATACTGAGGGTTATGGGCTGGCTGCTTATATACTAGGGGCATGGGCTGGCTTCCTATATACTTGGGGTTATGGGCTGACTGCTTATATACTAGGGGGCAAGGGCTGGCTGGCTATATACTGGGGGCATGGGCAAGTTGTCTATATACTGAGGCAATTAGGATTGCTAAAATTATTTTAATTTACCAGATACCAGAATACTGATATAGAGAGATTTTTTTTGTCATTGTTATGCAAAAGTTTAATACACTAAGATCACTATGCAATGGCATTGCTTCCAAGCTTTAGAAGACACCCCTGTGGATGTATTTAAAGACACCCCTGAAACACACTGCTTCTTTGTGTAACATCATGGTAAAGTGTAAAGAAATCAGCCAAGATCTATATCAAAAAGAGAATTGTACAAACAAGTTTTGAATATCCAGCTGTCATGCCACTCAGAAAGGGGACTAGTTCTGCATCCTAGAGATTGCTTTGGTCCGAAATGTACATATTAACCCAAGAACAAAAGCAAAAGACCTTGTGAAGATGCTGGCCGAAGCTGGTAAGAGTGTGTCATTACCCACAGTGAAAAAAGTACAGTTTCTACATGTATCTATATGTTTCTCCTGTACAAATCTTCAAGTGACACTTGCAGCAAACTACAATTTCTAGCTGCATGGAGTAATATGAAAGATGCTTCACAATATCCAGAGCGGGGCCGAATCGAATAATAACTCACAGAAATAGCGTTGAGTCTTGTTAAGCTATGCCCTCACAAAACACTTGCTGCTTTATTAAAATATCCACAATCTTGGACTCAGATTTCTCCTTTTCCATCACACCATTCCTTTCATAGGCTCCATGTGACAAAGAAATTATACTGTCTGGTATTCCTTCTGCAACATCCCCCACCAGGGCCTAGCCTTTTCTCGGGGCCTGGAGACAGCCGGGGCCCGCAGTACCTGAGTGGCTGGCGGTTGCGGCCTAGGCACGCTAGTGTCACGGTGCTTGGTATGGGGAACCGGAGGGCTGTCCTACAGCCTGGCAGGTCTCCAGCAGGGTGGTGTTGGCAAGAAATGATGAGGGAGAGGCTGCTATAGCGGTTCTCCCCGGGGCAACCCTTTGGTGTCTAGAGTATGAGTCTCTGTGTGGTGGACAGGGTGCCTGTGATGGTGACAGCCGTAGTAGCAGGAACCAGACGGAGGCAGAGGTTGAACAAAAACAACTTACAGTTCTTTATTGGAACCGACAGGAACCGCAGCAACGTGCCTTAACAAAATGGTGGAGTGCTGAGATGCACCATCACATCACATCAAAGAATTAACTCCTGCCTTGCCAGGCAGGATCTACCACTGCAGTACTCATCTGTGTTATCTAGTGTTATGTAGTGACATGCTGTGGGGCTGATCAGACCCTACACAGGCTGCAAGCTACATGGTGGGACGTATTCGCAAACACAGCTCTGCCTTGCATCAGCGAAGGTGTTGCATACCCCCAGGGCAATTGAAATAGCTGCCCTCGGCTCGACTACAGACTGATTGGGGCGCAGAGGTAGATAGGGGCACTTCTGTGGAGTGCAGGCTACATGATCTGTAGGGACAAACCGCCCATGGTCCTGGAGACAGGCACCTGGGTTGGTGTCGGACTAAGACAAGGACATGTGTGACAGTTGGTCGCTAACGCCACTAAACCAAACTGTACAGTAGGAAAGGTGTGGTGTCATGTACTGTAATCCACTCCTTGCACCGGGGCCTGTATATTTGTTATATAAACACTTCTTCCCTGGCGACAAATATATAGTGTATATATGCATACATTGGCATATGTGACACAATAAAACATTGTACAATGTACAAGTACCTGCCGACTGACATTCTTACCCTTGTATGAGTGGCATTCAGGTGCTAACTCTGTAACACCCCCGGTCCCCTAAGGACCCGCAGTTTACGGACTACCCCCACTTACAAACTTCGGTTTGAGGCGTAAGATAGCGGTCAGGGTTTACATATTGGACGGTCCGACACAGCCACACTACAATCTGAAAAGCCTATAAAAGGTTAGTGCAAACTACTGGCATAAATTGACAGTGTGCCACCATATTGGTAAACTCTCATTGGCTTAGGAGCTCAATGGGTACACATCTTAAACGTTACAAACGTTACATAGGTAGGCTACTCAGGGTAGCAGGAGAAAATGTCGCTTTACCTGAAAAGGAAAAGGCATAAAAGTGCATGCAGAATGTCCATACCTAAAAGGAAGGCATTAAGTGCAATATAAAAATAAGTCAATAAAGTAGCAACTTTTCCTTGGAGTATCTGGCAAAAATCTCACAGAAGGTCTTTAATAGCAAAGTCCATCTTCTGGGTACAAAGGGTCTCCTCTAGGTGTAGAGGGACAGAATCCTTTGAAGGAATCTCTGCTGTGGCAGAGGAAGGGGTGCTATCATAGCACATGACAGTGGGCAGTTCAAGGAAAGTCTCTTGACTGAGATAAATAAGGGTGAGAGTCCCAGGACAGTTTCTGGCTCTATAGGGTTAGCGGGCACTATAGGGTTAGCCCAAATGGGAGTAGCAGAAATAATATTTAAAAAATACACAGTACCTGTTAGGGCTTCCAGCCCATCAGGGGTTAATCAGCATCTTCTTTCCCAGTAACCGCAGGATCCGGGATCAGAGCAGGATCCTGTGTAGGAGAATCAGTAGAAACCGGCTGGGGACACCCGGTGGCAGTTGCAGGTACTGCAGGCTCAGCAGCATCCTCCTGACATTCAGGGGGAGGGGCGCTGTCGCCCGGGGTGTCGGCTGTTCCAGCCGGGGGCTCAACAGAGCCAGGGACCAAGGAGGGGTCCAGAAATAAATAAATGGGAACCTGCGGCAGTGCCGCGGCTCCTTCCAGCTCCAATTCTTCTGGGGCCGGGTCATCACCCCACTGGTCACCGGCAGGTGGAGATGGAGATCTAGTTGGAGCCTCCGGATAAGGCTCACCAACCGGGATGTCCTCCCCACGGAGGAACTGCGAGACCCAGCAACGCTCCCTGCAAGGGAAACGGTGGGGGTGGCTCCCTGGATCATGCCCGGCCCATGGATAGCAATGGGGCCTGTACACACGATTACCGTGGATGGAGCATTCACGTGGGTCACCGCCCGGGGACTCGCAGCCGAGGAAGAAGACGTGTTCGGAGACTCCGGCCATTCGTCGTCCTCGTACAGCTCGTCACATGATGGGTAGTGTTCCTCATCAGAGTCCGGGATCCGGATCACGCCAGCTGCCCACGGCCCTCGAGGTCCCTCCTGCATGGAAAACTCGATACATTCCCCCGGCCTCAGATTATGGAGTCTCTCCGGCAAATCAGGCCTTTTGACAGACCGGCGGGGAATAAATACCTCCCATCCGGTGTAGTCTTGAGTGGTGAATCCATAGCCACGCTGCCGGTCAAAGTACCGGACCATGCCGGTGGTGCGGTTCTGCTTTACCCAGGCGCCTTCTTTAGATCGGCCGGCCATGTAGCGCTGGGGCTCCTTTTCTCTGCGTCTCTGTTCCGAGACAGCGTCTCGGAGTTGCCGTCGGAGGGCCTCACATCGGCCTCGAGGCTGCGGAGGTGCCGGTGCTGGAGTAGGTCTCTCCGGTGCAGGCTCTGGTCTCACAGATGGTCGGACAGGTGCCGGAACTGGAGCAGGAGCAGCCAGAGGGTCAGGAACCACAACAGCAGGTATGGCAGGCTGGTCGGCAGTAGCAGTAGGCCTCGGTGCAGGTTGCACAGCAGCAGTAGGCCCAGGCGCTGGCTCGACAGGAGTCGGGGCCTCCCCACGTGGCGCCTCCACGTGGCCCCGCGGTACCAGCATGGTAGCCGGGAGAGGCACTAGGAACCGCCCGGGTGGTGCTTGGTGTTCCGTCACCGTCTGGAGGTACGTCCTCGTGACGAAGGCTCGGGTCAGTCCACGATACAGCCAGTGCCCAGCGAAGGGCCTCTGGACCGGCTGAGCAGAGACCACAATCATGGTCTCAAGAACTTCCAGGAACTCCGGTTGTTCCACGGAGGGGAATGGCCGAGGACCCCACATGGTGTTGACCTCACTACATAAGATCCACACTAGTTCTGGCGTTTTGTTGAGGCGGGGCAGGAAGTCCACCTCATGCCAGAGGGAGGAGTCCAAGTCCTTCCCGCCAAGAGCTGTGGCGGGCTCTATTTTTTCCTGCGCCACAGGAGGCGGGGTTTGCGCCATTCGCATGTGGGTGGAGCTTGGTGTGTCATCTGGATTTCCCGCCAGTGCAGAGTTTTGGCGGGCTGGAAATACTTGCTGCGCCACAGCCTCTGAGGTAAAATCTTCAGGCGCGGCAGCGCCGGATGTAGCAGAGCTGACAAAGTTCTTTGCAGGGTTTAACCTCCTGAGTGCTGGAGCGGAGCTCGACAGCACGTGGCAGCAGTAATACAGTTCAATGCAGAAACACACAATCGCTTGGGCCTAAACCCGGATGGCAGCAGGGCTAGGCAGCACAGTCTTTGTAATAAAGTACAGTCGATAGTGCCAGTATAAGACACAGAAGTAAATATCCTGTGGTTCGTGGCGCCACTTGCAACATCCCCCACCGGGGCCTAGCCTTTTCTCGGGGCCTGGAGTCAGCCGGGGCCCGCAGTACCTGAGTGGCTGGCGGTTGCGGCCTAGGCACGCTAGTGTCATGGTGCTTGGTATGGGGAACCGGAGGGCTGTCCTACAGCCTGGCAGGTCTCCAGCAGGGTGGTGTTGGCAAGAAATGATGAGGGAGAGGCTGCTATAGCGGTTCTCCCTGGGGCAACCCTTTGGTGTCTAGAGTATGAGTCTCTGTGTGGTGGACTGGGTGCCTGTGATGGTGACAGCCATAGTAGCAGGAACCAGACGGAGGCAGAGGTTGAACAAAAACAACTTACAGTTCTTTATTGGAACCGACAGGAACTGCAGCAACGTGCCTTAACAAAATGGTGGAGTGCTGAGATGCAGTTGGAGGGAGCCACAGGATGTAGATCATCAGCCTGGATGCAATGGCAGGCTGGGAGATAGCTGTGTCCTAGTAGGAATGCTTCAGCTTGTCCTGGGTTGCTTCAGGTATCACCCTGGAAGGTAGGATGATACCCCTTTCCTCTCTCTGTCTAACTCACTACACTCTACTGTCTCACTGCTTGGTCTGACTGGCTAGTCTTTCTGACTGAATCCTGTCAGACTCACTTCTCTGACTGAACTAACTGTTGGAAATCTCCAACCGTCACTTTTTCCTTGCTCTTGGTCATGTGGTGGTTACTCCTCCAATTACATCCCAGCTTACAATACATTAGGATAACACATGTGATTGGATGACACATCTTACATCACATCAAAGAATTAACTCCTGCCTTGCCAGGCAGGATCTACCACTGCAGCACTCATCTGTGTTATCTAGTGTTATGTAGTGACATGCTGTGGGTCTGATCAGACCCTACACAGGCTGCAAGCTACATGGTGGGACGTATTCGCAAACACAGCTCTGCCTTGCATCGCGAGGGTGTTGCACTTCTTTACACAATGCCACTGTGCAGAATAGGATTTTTTTTATCTAAATGTATTGCTTCCTAGATAAACAACTACACATTATTAGGGAAAAAAAGAAGTATACACCTTTAAGAAAGTATAGACCCTGCTATAAGTTTCCTAATTTTGCTGTGTATTTAAGGACCCTTTGAAGTTGAAAGTGTAATGATAATCTGAAACCATAAACAAGAAGCACACCTTGTAATCTAGTGCCAGGAGGAAACAAAAGCCACAACAACAAAACAACTTCAACAATGTGTTACTTGAAGAAAGCAGGAGTCTAAAAACTACCTTCTGCCTTGGTCAATACAGACAGTTTCACAATGAATAGTAAAAAGGAAGGTATCAATGAATTTTTCCTATTGTTACTGTAAATGCTAAGGAAAGAAAATAACGTAGGTGGGGATAATCTCAATTAAATAGAATATACAACAAAAATTATCTACATTCAATACGTGATGTTATTGTATACTTTCCTACTGTATAATTTTTTAGGAAAAGTAAATACTGAAGCTTCTTTTCAAACAAATATAAAGTTATTGTGAATTGCGGAAAATTAATTCATCTGTTAAAAAGAAATATAAATCTATAGATTCCTTTTACACAACTACAGACTTTTATGGAATATCATGAAACATAGCCATGAAAAAGGAAAGCTATTTCCGAAACGCGTAGGCTAGAAGTGGTCTCCCCGCTACCCTGTGTAATGTATTACCGTGTTTCTCACATTGCGTTACGAGCTGTTTTTAGCCGTGATCATTAAAGAATTGGATTTTACCCCACGTGACATCTTATTGGAAGCTGGATTGAATTTTGTTGTGTATATTATGAAACATAGACTAGTTCATTATGCCCAGGGTTATATTAAGTGTTGCTGCTGCCCTATTGGTGTTTGACGCATTTTGCCCAATGCATTTGCACACAATTCCAGCACAGTGGGGAGGATCACATCTGCGGTGACACTGCATGGCTTGCGATCAGGAACCTGAATTGCTTTCATAAATGTAATTGAAGCACATGTAAACATAACCACCAAGAGCCTAAGTGCACCCAATAACCTTAAGCCAACTAACCCGAGCCCCACTAAGCCTAAGCTACTGACCCACCAACATATACAGTGTCCTCCATAATAAAATGTTTTTTAGCTGTAGGGAGGGGGGGGGGGCATAAAAACAAATAAGCAGTTGTACTTCCCTCCCTCTGCTGCTCCTTCCTGCACTGTGCCTCCCATCCCCTCTGGTCTCTGTGTGTAGTGATAACATAACCAGAGTGTCAGCCCCTACAGGTTCTGTACAGGTTCTGAGTGTAGAGGTAGTACGCTGTGGTCATGACATCACTGCTGCCTCTCTGTATCCATAAAGAGACCAGGGTGATGGGAGACAAAGGGCTGGACTGTATAAACACATACACATATTTATACTGTGTATATATATATATTCCCATTCCCTCCTCCCTGGGAAGCCATAGGCACCATGTCCCCGGTGCCAAATCATAAATATGGCCCTTAAAGGGGTTATCCGGTTATAAAAACCTATGTATGGCCAGGCTGGGGCGGGCCATTTATAAACAAAAACATGTACTTACCTCCTCTGGCGCCGCTGATGTCCCGGCCCGCGATCCATTTGATCCGTGCCCCTGTGTGTTTCCAGGGGCATAGAAGCCGTGCACAGGGAGCTTCCGCCGGCGATGTGGCCGGCTCCTCCCATCCGTCCCTATCTCTCAGTGTTGTAAGCGCCGGAAGATGGTGTTGGATGGGAGCTTCCAGCCTGCAGGAAGCTTCCTGTGCACCCTTATAAAGAAACCAGCGCTAAGATGAGACGGGACATAAGCAGCGCCGGACGAGGCAAGTACACGTTTATTATTTTTAAATAGCCCATCCCAGCCTGGCCCTAAGTACATTTCTATACCCAGATAACCCCTTTAACACATTTAAAAATCTGTATAACTCATATATATGCTCCATATAACCTTGTTATAGGACACTTCCGGTGGACTTTGTTAAAATACAGATGATAACTATTGTAATGGGGTGTCTGCTGGAGCAGCATTTATTGCTGGAAAAGGACATTTCCCACCCAGGAAAAGCTGGGTAGTTTTGACTAGAACTAGTCGAAATGAGGTAATGAGGAGTAATTGGCGTCCAGTTGGAAGTCCTGCATAAGCACTTGGTGCAGACTTCCTACATGGGCTTCATCCAGGGGAAGAGACAGGCCATGTAAGTTGTGAACTGAAATACAGTGAGTTTTTGTGGTTCCAGGCAGTAGGGAACCTCTATGTTTAGTAAGTGGCGGAGAGGTTTAGGCTTTATTTTGATGTTGTGTTTATTTTGTATTAACACTGTTCCTGTGGAGTGTTGTAAAGTAGATGATGCATATATAAAAACTCCAGCAAGTTTTCAATATGGGGAACAGCCAACTGTTCTTGAAGTCCAGCTCATGCAGGTACCTGCTGCTGTAACATGCAGAGGAGAGGTTCAACTTTGTGATACGATGGCCTGTAATGGTGTGTCATCTGACAACCAGGGGATTGCATTTGCCTTGATTAACAAATGATAACCTGTGCAACCCTCATGTAACTTTGTAACAAACACAAATTATTAAACAAAAAAAGCATGGAAAATGCAATGAAAACATCAGTTTTTACATAAAACTCTCATCAAAGTGGAGGTTTATGCACAAATAGGGATTTATAATAAATAACACAAGGTGAGCAGATTTATATCTACCATAATACACAACATCAACAAGAATTTACACTAACAAAAATGCTAGAACAAAAACCATGCAACCAAAGTAAGAACCACCTTCATGCAATTTTGCAGCAAAATAATAAAAGTAATAACACATTTAAAAAAAAGTCATAGTAATAGTGCCTCTGATGGTATTGGGGACGAACCAGCTCCTCGACATATCGTTCCTCCTGGAAGGCTTGTTGTTGCTACTCCTGTAGATCTACAGCAAATTCCTCCTGGCAAGACCTATGTCCAACCTGCCCTTTGGAAGAGGATATTATCTTGGGGACATTGCTTTCATGTGGCTGGGCACCCTGGGATACAGAGATCTGTCGCTCTCATCTCTCGTTTCTATTGGTGGCCAGGTCTGGTCAAGGATGTACAAGACTTTGTGAATTCCTGTGCTTCCTGTGCCTGAAATAAGTCATCATGTCTCAAGCCAGAAGGTCTGCTCCTGCCACTGCCTATACCAAGCTACCCATGGACTCACGTGGCAATGGACTTTATTACGGATCTTACACTTTCTTCTGGTAATATGGTCATCTGGGTGGTCACAGAATGTTTCTTTAAAATGTCCCACTTCATTCCTCTGCAGCTTCTCGTCTTGCAAGCCTGTTCTTTCTCCACATCTTCCGGCTTCATGGACTTCATCAGCACATTGTCTTGGACCATGGAAGACTTGGCACAAGACCTCAAGTCCATCTGGGAGCAAAGTCTCGGCAAACTCAACTTCGGGCATCCACCCGCACCAGAACCCAGGCAGACAAGAGACGCAGGTCTCCTTCAATCTTCTTTCTGGGTGATAAAACGTGGCTGTCCTCCAGATATGTCTGGCTTAAGATCCACAGCTACAAAATTGGTCATTGTTTCCTGGGTCCATTCCAGGTGCTGTAGCGCATCAACACCATGGCTTACAAGCTTCGTCTTCCTCCCATCATGCGCATTCCGAACTCCTTCTACGTCTCCCTTCTAAAGCCTGTCTTCCTAAATCGTTTCTCCTCCTTCTCGGAGATGTTATCTTCTTTTCAACTGGAGGGGATTCAGGCCAGAAGAGAGATCTTGGGAACCTAAAGACAACATCTTGGACCGCTGTGTTTTTCAGAGGTTCCTTAAGACCAAGAAGAAGGGGAGGTTGAAGGGGGAATACTGTCACTGGTGCTCCTGCGACCCATGTCTTGGCGGATGGAGGTTGGAGTGAAATAAAACCTTTATCCAGAAACGTGTGTGTTTTTTTCGTGTTATATACAACTTTATGGACATGTTCTGGGTTGAGGTGTTAATATGTTCTTTGTTTCACTCAATTTTGGTAAACCCCCCCCCCCCACAAAATATAGGGCTAGTGTGTTCTCAGATTGTTCTGGATAGGAGAGGTTAAAATAACATGAACATTAATTGATATTATCGCTTATCGAAATTTAGTAACATATAAAGTCAATATTTACATTATCTGTGAGGTGCATCAACTCCTGTGTGCAGCCTCGTCCAAATCCAAGAATCTGGAAGGGGCGGCACAATTCAAAAAGTTATAGCTTTGGCTCTGTGGCACATAGAAACTCACTTCTTATTTCTTATGAAAGAGAAGAAGAATTTCCTAATAATAATCTAAATAGGTTTCAGGAAACTGGAGATATTAAAGGGGTATTCCCACAAAGACAAGTTTCTTATATTTTCTCGGGATAACAAAATAACACAATCTCTAATTCACTTATTAACAAAAATTCAGCATTTCACAGATATAAGTCCAACCTGTCTCTATCAGTCCTGGTTTACACAATTTCAGTTGCCCCTAGATTTCTGTCTTTCTGCTCTGTGCCTGTAGCCACGCCCCCTGCACGGAGTTCAGAGACACTCACTGATCACTTCCTACCAGGACATCATGAGTAGAGAGAGGCTACAAACTACAAGGAGATAAGTGATCCGGGGAAGGGGGAGGCAGGCACATATCTGTGAGATGTAGAGATGTAGCAGAGCTCACAGTGTAAAAGTCTGCCTGCCTCTGTCTGTCAGCCTATGTGTAATCTCATGCATCTCTGATCTGTCTCATCTCTTTCTATGTGTAAGATACCAGTACAATGTCAGAAGCCAGATGAAAGTGTACCTGTACACCTGTACCCTGATAATGTAACCACATTGTCACCCCACAAAACTAGATGGGTCATAATGTTTCTGCTTAGAGGGTCCCCACCCACACCCTGGAATTTTGCACCGAGGAGCTTGGACAGTTACATTGTAAAGTAAGGGGTTAAAAGGATCTTTATTATGTTAACATCACAAGGGAATTGAAATGTGAGAATTTGCTTTGTGGTAAAACCCCTTTAACTGTTAAAGGAGTGATTTTTATATATAAATGTGAATATCTTCGGTTCCATGACACCAACAAACACATTTTAATTTGAAAGGAGAGATTCTCCTCTTTCATAGGAAAAAAGAAGTGAGTTTCTAGGTGCCACAGAGCTAATGTATCCCATATGTCCTTGGCTATACAGATGCCACCCTGTGAGGATGTATGAGATATGTCCTTGGCAAGGAAAGGGTTAAAAAGGTTGTGTCTCAGGATACTAAGGGGAGTTATCCTAAGCTGCAAAAGCTTCCTCACTATGTAAAGTTTGAGGTAGAAAGAATGGCAAGATAGGACAGGGAGGAAGCACTAGTAGTGTGACATCTTACGGGGTAATATTGAATATAAAGGTGTGGATTGTGCTCACCATTTTTGGTTGTGCTACAAATAGGCACAACACTACTGTAGGCTTTGAAATAAAATTTTTAGCTGGTGTTGCCCCCAGAGGATGATCTCCTATATAGAGTTTCCAAACTCTATAGGATATGTGAGAGTAGTTTGTTGTGGTACAAAAGGATGGCGCACTCAGAGGTAAGTATATTAAAAGTTTTATTCAAGGTCTTTAAAACACAACGCATTTCAGGGTACTGTATCCCTGTAACATGTACTGCATGGTTGACCCCAAATGTAATTGATTCCCAATGTAGGAGCTTTGACTGTGGAGGTAGGGTTGTTGGAAATGAAAAGTCCTATGGCTTTTATATGGAGGGGAATAAAAGCAATGGGGTGGCTGCTGGAGCAGCACTTATTTCTGCAAAAGGACATTTCCCACCCAGGAAAAGCTGCATAGTTTCCTCTAGAACTTTGGTAATGAGTAGTCTTTGGCATTCAGCTGGAAGTCCTGCATAAGTACCTTCTACAGACTTCCCACATTGGCTCCACCCTGGGGAAGAGACAGGCCATGCCAAAGGCCAGTGTAGCTGTGGCAGTTGGGAACTGAAATACTGTGAGTTTTTGTGGTGCCAGGCAGGAGGCCAGCACCTGGTGAGGTAGGGAATCTCTATGTCTTGGAAGTGCCGGAGAAGCTTAAAGGGGTATTCTCATTATAGCAAATTAATGTCATTCTTTTTATTATAAAAAGTTATACAATTTTCCAATATACCTTATGTATCAATTCCTTACAGTTTTCCTAGATATCTGCTTCCTGTCCTTCTATGGAAAGCTTCATTGTTTGCTACTAGAGGACACAAAGCTGACCATGGTCACACAGGTGCACAGCTCATTATACCACACACTTCTGATTACTGTCTGTGAAATAAAGAGTGTTGCACCTGTCTGACCATGGTCAGATTTCTGTCCACTGGTACCAAACATAGACGAATTCCCTAGACTGACAGCAAGCAGAGATCTAGAAATCTGTGAGGAATTGATAGAGAAATGATATTGTAAATTTTATAACTTTTTAATCATAAAAACAAATACAATTATTTGCTGAAATGGAAATACCCCTTTAAGCTTTATTTTGAAGTTTTGTTTATTTTGTATTACTGGCGAATAAAACTGGCAAGGTCGTTTGTACCTAAATCACAGTGTTGTTTAACTCAACTCCAATCACACACAATTACCAAGATCTAGTTATAGTGATCAATTTTGACAAAAATATTTGAGAGTTTAGTTTAGTTACATATTGGCTTTCCTGTAAGGAGATTGTGAGATACTTTCTCCTGTTCTGGCAGCTGAAAGCTCTCAAAAGGCTCCTTGGACAGCAGATTGTCTAATAATATTGAAACATAGCAGCACTCAATAGCAATCCAGTAATTTTGCTATTACACTGCAATATACTTGATTTGCACCCTATTGTATAAGAGATCTATTAAAATTAAAAAAAATAATAATGTCCCCTTCATTTGGTTTGAAACAAAGTATTTAATTTAGAAAATCTAGAAAAATTGTTTACATCTTCAATTTAAACTTAACTTACATTTGACATAACATTATGTCAAATGTGTGTGTGTGTATATATATATATATATAATTTTTTTTTAGAAATATAAAATATAACTTTGATTATATAACTTTGAAACTACAGTAAAAGCTAATTTTACAAAGCATTGGATATAACATGATCTATTAAGTGCTGTATTATGGACTAGAATCGGATATAATATTATTATATGCATGTACTAGTGTCAAGCAATTACCATTAGTATTACAATATTTAGAATACAGTAGTGAATAAAAATTAAAAAAATAAATACCTTTAAAATAATTTGCTGCAATTCCTTGTGGCAGGTTCACATGTCATTGGATCAGTTTTATTTTGTAATGCTTTTGTCACATACTTTCTTCTTTTAAACAATTCACTTCTTTGGCAAGATTGACTCATATCACAGTCTAAGCCTACATGTGTATATCGAGCAGGCATACACTACAAGGCCAAAGCCTGTTTCTATCATGCCTGATTGTCTTTGCTTTTTAGTCAGAATGTTAGTGATGATCTCATAAGCAGAAACAGAAGGTTTTATAAGATGCTGCCCAAATCAAGATAAAGAAAAACTAGTATCTTGTATAAAAGTTCATACGTACTGTATGTGGGACTGTAAGACAGTATGGACTGACAAGCTAAAATACCTTAAATGACATATAGCATCTGATAAACTGATGGTAGACTCCTTTAACTTACCTATTAATTGTGTTCTCTCATTTTTCCTACAGAACATTGTGCAAATATAATATTTCAAAATATGCAAATGAACTGAAGACGCTCACTAGAGAGACTCCTGGCACTGGGGGCTGAGAATTTATTCACACCCCCTGTATTTTAATTTTACCTAGGTCCCACCCAAGTAGCGCTCACACTGCTAGTGATGTCAAGTGCGCTAAGACTTTCTTTGTGCAGCCGCACTCTCAACGAGCCGGCTGCAAGCACAAAAAGTCTCTCCATGATTTCCAGACTGACAGTTGAGATTACTGGCAGTTTGAAAGATACAAGGGCAGGACGCTCACGGGCCGAGCCCTCTCCATAGCCGGTAAGTCTTTGCTGCATACTGCAGCAAAGACTTACCGGTAACACCCGTGGTCGGTGCTAGCATCGATTGCAGATGTTAAGCGTGGATCGCTGGCGGCAAAGCTGCCTGGGGTTTCAAAAACGTGGGGGTACATGGGCCTTGGCGAGGATCGTTGCTCCCCGTTGCCATGACAGCCTCGGGTCTGAAGACCCAATGCTGTCTCGTTTTAACCCTTTCATTACAATGTGCAATCAGCACATTGTAATGAATGAGCAGGAAAATCTCCATATACTGCAATACTGTACTATGGCAGTATAAGATAGGATTAATCAGACAACCTAGGGTTAAAGTACCTTTGGGAGTCTGAAAAATAGTAAAAATAAAAAAAAGTTTAAAAAAAAATTACAATAAAAGTAACCTAAAATTTCAAATCGCCCCCTCCCTTCCCTAGAACTGATATAAATATAAATAATTCGTAAAAATCAAAAACACATTAGGTTTCGCCACATCCAAAAATGCCCAAAGTATAATAACGTTTTCTCACTGCGTTTAACCCAGAAACAGAAAATAATGCCCAAAGTTGAAAATGGCACTTTTTTGCCATTTGTAAAAATATAACAAATTCAATAAAAAGTGATCAAAAGCCTGTACAGTCCTAAAAATGGTATCACTGAATGCCATCAAAAGTCGCAAAAAATGACACCACCCACAGCTCTGTACACCAAAGTATAAAAAAATTATTAGCGCTAGAAGATGGTAAAATAAAAAAAAAATTGTACAGGAGGTTTTAATTTTTGTATGTATGTATGTATGAAAAGATCATAAAACCTATATAAATGTGTTATCCCCATGATTGTACTGACTGCTTTTATCCTGATTCCAGTACACGGCATGGCATATTAAATACCCCCACTATGAAGTGCAATGTGTTACGAAGAAAATAAGCCATCACAGAGCTCTTTACGTGTAAAAATAAAAATGTTATAGATTTTTGAAGGTGGGGAGTGATAAATGGAAATAAAAAAAAAAAAAGGGCCAAGCCGTTAATGGGGTTAATTATTATAAACTATGGCACTTTGTCATTAATTTTTTTACACAAGTCATTTATTTCTTTACTTTGCATATGTGAAATAACAAAAGCCACAATCCACTAGGTATACTTTTTATGTACCATGTATAATTTTATAATTCACCCAATAGGTGAACTTGGATACGACCACCCTGCACTCTGGAATCAGCGGCCATGCATGTACTATTTAACCCTACCTGGATTCAGAGTTCATTACTACAGGACGGCTGTGGGACATGCAATAACTCCTAGACATTTCATATGTAAAAACTATTTGTTTCTTTGGGAAATCCCTCCAGCAGTGGTCATATGGAAGGACAACAATCTAATTTCTATTATGTTAATGTCCGGATGAGCATACCCCTTTAAGTTAATTAAATTGGGCGCCCAGGTTAGAAAGTTATGTGTTTTACATTCTATTATTGTTATGAATGTTCGAAGGCAAAACACATGATGCTACAAAGCAAATATGTTTTGTCCAAAATGAGCAAGTGCTTGGTGATGCATTCTTCCTGATGCGTCTGTAATACATCCTTAAACAACGCGAATGCACATTGTGAATATTGCCTAATAAGTAAATAATATTTATTATGTTCCCAGAATATTGAATTCATCTATTTTACCCCCAGCCTTATAAAATACTACATTGAGGCCCCAGTTTAATAGATTACTATATTGTGCTCCCAGCCAAAATGGGCTTTTCCAACTCAATATACACAGGTTCTCAAGACAACTCTTGCTCTTATTTTATATCCACCATACATAAAGCAAACCTCTATTGGTATTTAATTAGTAAATTCAATTATTTATGTTAATTTTCATGTCTATATTATGGTGATAGACATCCTCTGAGGTGATACCTTGGCTGTCATTGTCCACACCTTCAAGGGTTACAAAAGGTTAGCTTACTATCTTTTTCACAGAGACCCCATGGACACCCGGTTCAGGGGGGTAGAGGAAGTGAATGAGAGTGGCTCATGGGACCACTGGCGTGGCACAACATTTACTCACAACCCGTATAGCCCAGATAGTGTACAGGCAGTCCCACGGGTTACATACAAGATAGGGTCTGTAGGTTTGTTCTTCAGTTGAATTTGTATGTAAGTCGGAACTGTATATTTTATCATTGTAATCCCAGACAGAACTTTTTTGGTCTCTGCGACAATTGGATTTTAAAAATGTTGGGTTGTCATAAGAATGAATATTAACAATAAAGTTTCATTACAGACACATGTGATAACTGTTACAGCTGTTTATTGTAGCCTAGGACTAAAGTACAAGAAATTACCAATATCCAGAGGTCCGTTTGTAACTAGGGGTCGTATGTAAGTCGAGTGTTCTTAAGTAGGGGACCGCCTGTATATACATTAGACAAAGAACAGAACTGTTTTTTTTGTCATGGATCAATATAAAAAAACAACAACCCAGGTTAAATTGCATTAAGAGAACACTAGACACAATAGTACACACAAGAGTTTTAGATATATATAAAAAGTAATTTTATGTGTATATATAAGCTGTTTCAAGTTCCTTCCATGTATTTGATGATCAGCATGAATCTGTGACAGCAGACAAACCCAAATAGTGTTTTAAGCTCAAGATAGGGCACACCTGCCCTCTCCCTGGGAGAGTGCTAGGTTCCTCCAGGGGGGATAATCTTGTGCCATCCTCATCTCTCAGAAGTTCCATCCAAGAGTTCTTGAACAGACTCAGGTCAGCAATGATCACAGGTGTTAACCATTTAAATGCCCTTGGCAAAGGCACTGGGAGCACTCAAATGCTAGCGGCACATGGGTGCTGCCATCTAGGGATGGATTGCGCGCTCCGCCCCATCTCTCTCTGATGTCATTCGGGGAGGCGATCCGTGGCTATGACAGCCAGAAGTCTATGCGAGACTCCCAGGAATGTCACTGAGCATGATCTAGAACGGTAGTATTACAGCATATGGCAGGATCCAAGAACACCGTAAAAGAAAATAGCGTCAAAATGTCCGAATCCCCACTATTTGCTATTTTGCAACAAATAAAAAGTGATCAAAAGGTCTTACAGTCTCCAAAATGGTAGCAATGAAAACCTAATTTCATCTTGCAAAAATTACACCTTACACAGCTCTGAAAGCCATAAAAAAAGTTATTGGCCTCAGAATATGGCATAACGAAGAATTTTTATTTGGTACAAAATATTTACATATTTTTAAATCTACTAAAACCTAATAAAACCTATATAAATTTGCTATATCTGTGAACGTACTGATTCAAATAATAAAGCAGGAGTCATTAAGAGTACACTGTGAATGCTGTAAAAACAGGAGCAAATGGTGCAAGTATGTTTTATTTTTGTTATTTTCACAGCATTTGGGATTTATTTCCAGATTCCCAGTACACAGTATGGAATATTAAATACCGTTACAAGGAAGTATAATTTGTTATGCAGAAAGCAGACCTTTATATATGTACATGGAAAAATAAGAATGTTATGGAATTTTGAATGTGGGGTGTGAAAAATGGAAATGCAAAAAATGAAAAAGATTTGTGTCCTTGAGGGGTTAATGTAAAATAAAAAATCTTGATCTGTCAAAGGAAGTATTAAAGATCATTGCTAGTACAGAGTTATAGAGCATTTATTAAACTCCATTCACCCACAGGTTCACCCACTGGCTTTATTGACCCTAGCAAAACTTTAAGTGCAAGATAACAATTATGATGAACCCTAACAAATTCCACTGAATCCAGCAGACTAACTTATACTTCAAAAAAATCTATAAAAACCGGGGCGAACATTGACCTAGTGTACATGAATTTTTAAGATTTTATGGCATGACTAATGCGTAGGCCCTTTACCTACCTAACCTTTGATGTTTTAAGAAGATGAAATAAAGAAACATATTTTTTTAAGGAAGTGACGCGATTCTCTTGCTTTTTTTGGATGGACAGAGGATAATTATTACTAGCATAGGAACGTCTAGTATGTACAATTTGTATTTTTCAATGCTATTTTTTTTTTAAAATTTCCATTTTCAAAATTCAAAATCATTGCGCTTTCAGGCAGACCAATTTACCACCTAAATAAGTGGCTGAATTACATTTCCCATATGTTGCAGAATTCTTGTCTGGATAATTTATTTTGATTTGCTTACAAATCAAATATCATATTTTCAGGATTGACTATTTTGGGTGGTAATTACTGTTTTGAATGAAATTATGAATATTTAGCATTAAAACCCCTCATGTATCAACCTATTTTCAAATTGGCACCCCTCCAACTATCAGAAACTGCTTTTAGAAAGATTGTTAACCCCTTGAGATCTTCATAGTAATTAAATCAAAATGAAGGTGAAATTTAGAATCAAAATCAGAAGTTTAGGTCAAATTTTGTCTGTTATACGTTCATTTAGCCCTAAAATTTACACATTTCCAAAAGATAAAAAGAGAAAACCCATCTTACAATTTGTTATACAATTTCTCCCGGTTACAGTGACCCCCCGAGTGATCACTACCCACCGAATATGGTGTGCGGGTGGAGGTGTTCGTGGGGCAGAGACCCCCAGAAGAGAGCTTAAATGCAGTGGTCGCGCTGACCGTGGGATTTAACTGGTTAAACACCTGTGTTCGGAGCCCACTCTGACCGCAGGTGTTACTCAGGGATGTCAGCCCTCTACTCCCGATCCCGGGTCAGCTCTGGTGCACATCCGAACCGGCATCGGAATTGCGGGAGCTGGTACGGTCCTGAGGGCTAAGGGGTTAAAAATGTTTGCATGGTTTTATATTGTGTATTATTAACATGAAATTTTTATACAAGTTCTTGTGCAGCAAACAGAGGAGACTAAAATGGAGACGAAGTACTCCAATGGCAGCGCCCAGCACGATGTGACAGAAGACAGAAGAGGAGCCAGGAAGCCAGAAGACGAGCCGCGCGGACATCAGGGGAAGCAGCTCTGCGCATCGGGCCACTGGAGGGTGAGTATATAAGTTTATTATTTTTTTAAATTCTGGGCAAGCTGTATACTACAGGGGGCAGGCTGTATACTACAGGGGGCAAGCTGTATACTACTATGGGCAAGCTGGGCTGGCTGTATACTGCAGGGGGCAGGCTGTATATTATAGGGGGCAGGCTGGCTATATACTGGGGGGGGGGGTCTGTGGCCAATGCATTTCCTACCCTCGGCTTATACTCGAGTCAATGGGTTTTCCCAATTTTTGGTGGTAAAATTAGGGGTCTCGGCTTATACTCGGGTCGGCTTATACTCGAGTATATACGGTAACTATAACTTTTAAGATCTACTGTATACAGTTGATGTTTAACCATTTAAGGACCAGAGTAATTAGTAACATCAAGACCAGATACAATTTTCTGTTTTTGCACATGTTCTTTTAATGGCCCTAACTTGTACATTGTTTGAGATAGTGACTCAATTTTTGCAGTGTGTTTTTCAGTAGAAAAAGCTGATGCTTTTTAAAAAATTTTACATTTTGGCTATTTTGTTTTTGACTGTAATACAGCGTTACCCTAAAACAGATATTAATTCATAATACAGGCAGTTTGTTCTTAAGTTGAATTTGTATGTTCTGTAAGTCAGAACTGTATATTTTATCATTGTAACCCCAGTCAACAATTTTTTTGGTCTCTGTAACAATTGGATTTTAAAAATGTTGGATTGTTATAAGAACTAAAATTACCAATAAAGCTTAATTTCAGACACCTGTGATAACTGTTACAGCTGTTTATTGTATCCTAAGGCTAAATCACATTTAATTACTAAAATCCAGAGGTCCATTTATAACTAGGGGTCATCTGTAAGTCGGGTGTTCTTAAGTAGGGGACCGCCTGTAGTGTGGCATTTTGTCACAAATTTTGATATATCATATTTCTGTTTTATGGTTTTGTTGCTTGAGGTGCAAAAACATTTTTGGATTAAAATTTTTTGTTTATTTTTTTAATTTAATATTATTTACTTTTATTTTTACTTTATGTCCCTCATAGGTCACAATAAACTTTTTTTTACATTTAAATACTCTGCTATATAATTGCTTTATAATTCCATTTACAGCTGAAATGGATCACATATACAGTAACAATAGTCACTGTTTAGTAATCACAAGTTTTATCACATGGTCACCAGGAGGCAGAGAGAAAGGGGAGTAGCTGCTGCCTCTTCTTTCTACACAGTGCTCTCTATAAGTTGAGGAAAAGACAGAAGTGTTAAATATTACTACAGGCAGTCCCCGGGTTACGTACAATATAGGTTCGGTAGGTTTGTTCTTAAGTAGAATTTGTATGTAAGTCGGAACTGAATATTTTATAATTGTAACATCAGCCTCTGTGACAATTGGTTTTTAAAAATGTTGGATTGTCATAAGAACCAGGATTAACAATAAAGCTTCATTGTAGACACCTGTGATAACTGTTACAGCTGTTTATTGTAGCCTGGAGCTAAAGTCCAGTAAATTACCAGTATAGAGAAAAAGAAAAAAAGTTTTTTTCAGCTCACCAGTAAATTCAGGTATGTAGGGCTAATCGTGGCTGCACGGACACCTGGGCTGGGGAGCCAGAAGGGAACAGCAAACAAGAGAAAAGTAGTCCAGCTTCCAACGATAGGCAAAAATAAGTATAAAAATCCACTTTATTTAGAAAAATATCATACTAAAAACATCAATGGACGTCCATGAGAAGAGAAAAACTGACGCGTTTCGAGCGAAAAAACGCCCTTAGTCGTAGCCTGACACATGGATAATGGAACAGCTATTTAAGTGTATGTGAGGAGTCACATGGTACAACTAGGCGGAGCCTGTAGGGATGCATAAACGGAGCATGATAACAGGAAAAGGACAAAAAAAGAAGAAATTAAGGGAAAACCAAGGATTAAAGAAATTAATAGAGATACATGAGATCATTCTTATAATTTAAACCCTGTGGAAACCTTGTTTGAAGGGAGAGGATCCAGAAAGCTTCACGTGACCGTAGCTGTCTGGTCCAGTCTCCACCTCTACGGGGGCGTGGTGAACGTTCAATGGGAATGACGGACATAGTGGAGACATCACCACTGTGGGTTTCCAGAAAATGTCTGGACAATCCCGATAGGCCTGAAGAAAAGGTAAGTTGTTGTTTAGTGGCACAGCTGATATGTTCAGCGATGCGTTTTTTGAGCAATCTAATGGTACAACCCACATACTGCACATTACAAAGAGAGCACGAAGCTAAATAAACAACATGATCGCTCATGCAATTAAGGTGAGTATGGATAGGGAAGGATTTTTTAGTGACACAAGATGAGAAAGTAGAGGTTTTGGTAATATATTTGCATATATTGCATCGGGGATGGCCACATGTGGTACTGCCCTTGTAAGAAAGCCAAGTAGGTTTGGGTTGGGAAAGAATGAACATGTTGGGAGCCACAATTTTACCCAGGGATGGTGCGTTCCTAGAAACGTACCGTACTCCTTTGTCTAGAATCTTAGATAGAATGTCATCTTGATGTAAAATAGCAAGATGTTTTTTTATGATGTGGACAACATCATTATAATGTGGATTGTAAGTGGTACAGAACGTGATGGGACAGGAAGGAGTAGATTTATTGCTTAATTTGTTACACTTAGAATGCAAGATTTCCTGTCTAGTTTTTTTGTGAACAGCGGAGGATATGTGTGACAGTGATTTAGTTTTGTACCCTCTGGCTTTAAGTCTAAGAGTCGTGTGATTTGCTGTTTCCTCATAAAATGAGTTTTTCGAGCATATGCGTCTAGCTCGAATAAATTCACCTTTGGGTAAGTTTTGTATTACGTGGGGTGGATGACAGGATGTGGCATATAATACAGTATTGCCAGCGGTTGGTTTTCTGTATAAATTAGTGTGAATTTGCCCTGTGACAGTATCACCAATTAACTCCACATCAAGGAAGGGAATGGACATGGTGGATGAGGAAAAAGTGAAATTTAGATTAAGATTGTTGGAGTTTAAATGTTGGATGCACTGATTGATGACAGTATGTGGACCCGTCCAGATGAGAAGACCATCGTCGATATAACGACCGTACCATTTAATATACTTTAGATATGGGTTGTTACCACCAAATATGTGAGTCTCCTCAAACCAGGCCATATAGAGGTTGGCTAAAGTAGGCGAAAACTTAGAGCCCATAGGGCAACCTTGACATTGGAAGAAATACATATTGTCAAACAGAAAAAAATTATTGGTAAGTAGGAAATATAATACATCAGTGATATATATGATCAAATTTTCGGTAAAATTACTGTACTTCCGTAAATGGAACAAAACTGCTTCAATGGCTAAATGATGTGGTATAACAGTGTACAAAGAGGAAATATCACACGTAACCCATGTACATTCAACAGTCCACTTAATGGTTTGCATGCTTTTTAAGACCTCGAAACTGTCTTTTATAAACCCCGGAGTACGTTTCACAAAAGGTTGGAGAATATTATCAACCCATGATGCTGTTTTTTCCAATAAGGAATTATTGCCTGCAACAATTGGTCTGAAGCTGGGGGGAAAAGGGCCTTTATGAGTTTTAGGAAGCAAGTAAAAAATGGGGGTGTTAGGAAAATCAGGTATGAGATCATGTAAGTTAGTGTTCTTGAACACTCCTAAAGATACCCCTTCCAGGATGACTTTATGTAGGTTATCCTTAACGACATTAGAAGGATTGTAGGAAACTTTTCGGTAGACATTGATATCGTGTAATAAGGATAGAGCTTCTCGAAAATATAATGCTTTGTCCAAAACAACGATAGAGCCCCCCTTGTCAGAGGCACGAATGATAATATTGGGGTTGTTTTTGAGTTCTTTGATAGCTAAAAATTCTTGTTTAGTTAAGTTCTTAGGCGTAGTATGGGGGGTGTTGTTACATAATGTTGCGAGATCGCGTTCAACAGACATTTGAAATGAATCCATAACAGTCGCACGGGCATTGACAGGATAGAAATAGGGGTTAGAAGATCGAATAAATTCAGAAGCCTTGATGTAGGAAAAATTAGGGTCACTGGTATCCTCCTGTAAGTCAATCAATTGTAATAGGGTATGGTGATCCAAAAGAGAATGCTCTAAAGGAAAGGTGGATGATCCTTTGATATTAAAGACATTTGGAGAAGAATTGGATGAGAGAATATCTGTTTCTTTGTCTTCATAGAAATGTCTTTTTAAAGTCAGTAGTCGAATGAATTTATTGACGTCTTTAATGGTATCATACAACTTTAATTCAGACGTAGGTATGAAATTTAAGCCTTTAGAAAGTAAGGATATTTGTGCAGATGTGAGAGTGCAGGCTGACATGTTAATGACACTAAATTCTTCAGTTGAATCAGTTATTTGCGTCGGGGCATATAAGATGGTTTTTGGATGATGTTTCCTTCCTCCTCGTCGTCTGATGCGTTTGGTTTTTTGTAGTTTTTTTACTTTTTTGGAGTCGAAGGGTTAACTTTCTTTTTATGTTCCGCTGTGTTATATGAAGAAACATTAGATGTGGTATCGTTTGATTCATAGCCAGAAAAGTCAGTATTAAGGTCTGAAGTATCGCAATCAGAAGAACTGAAGGTTACATGTGGTTGGTAATTCACATTGTAACGTTTTTTTAGGATGGACTTTGGTGTTCTATTTCCTTGATTTCTCCATGTGTAAATTTGTTCCTTTTGATAGTCCCGTAGATCTCTTGTGAATTTATTTTTCTTGGTCGTAGTAATAGTAGTTTCTAACTTTTTGACGTTAGATTCGATGCGAGACATTAAGTTGTTGTAATCCGGATGGGACTGGTGTTGATTCATGTCAAATTCCAATTGTGTTATATGTTGATTTAGTTCAGAAAGTTTAGTTTCTTCGTTTTGAACAATGAGGGTAATTAATTTAAGAGAGCAGTCAGTAAGAATATTATACCATTTTTTAGTAAAATCTTCGGAGTAGATAGTGGTGGGAGTTTTGTAAAGACGAAGTCCCCGTGGGATCATGTTGTTTTCCAAGTATTTCGTAAGAGTAGTGAAATCCCACCACACCCGTAATTGATTCAACATGTGTTTTTCAAGTTCGTTGGCTATAGTTCTTACTGGAGACTTATTTTCATGTGTAGTATCAGACATGGAGAAAATTTCTTTGGCTTTAATTAAGCGATCAGAGTTAGTCATTTGTAAAAAGGAACGATGATTAGAGGGAGCATAATTACCAGTATCCAGAGGTCCGTTTGTAACTAGGGGTCTTATGTAAGTCGGGTGTTCTTAAGTAGGGGACCATCTGTATCCTTTTTCCCACAGGTCCCCTGCAGCTGCCTACAGCAGCGGATCCACCCATTTAACTGCTCAATTGCTCAGGTAGCCACGTAAAGCCCATGGCATAACTCTACTACGGTTGGGCTCTAGGGACCCAAACTGCCCACCGTAAATACACAGGCAGTTGTAGTTAAAGTAAATTTACTGCAGACACATTATTCAGTATAAGTGGTGAAATAATACCTTTGTATCTTCCTTTTCAATCCCTACATGGTACCAGTAGACGTGTTCTCCAGCCATGCTATAAATAAAAGAATCATACTTTCTGATAATAAGTGATAATCACACAACATAAAGTACAGATGGGGCATTTCTAATAAACGCTATGTAGTCGATATAATTACCAGAACCTTACTGTATAATATATGGATTTTAATCATTTTTTAACTGTGACTAATGTTTAGTTATTTGGCTTTCAAAGGTCTTGAAAGTGAATGAAACTTCAAAATTACAGGTACTTTCCTATTTAGAAACAAAAAGACAAGATGCATACATACAAAGGGATGGAAGAATGTTTTGTGCGGTGGATCGATGGTGTGTCAACAGAAAATGCTCATGGAAAATGTGTGATTTACCTCCGTCATAAGGATGTATTAGTATTAAATGCTGCGTATATAATATCCACACTATTATATTCCCTTTTAGCTTACTACTATCTTAAGAAAGATGCCGCATAAATGGAATATACTGGTATGAAATGTATTGTCATATTTTATTTTACAGTGAATTATTTTTGTAGCTCTATAATTCATCAATAATAATTTTATATATTGTAAAGTTACAACTCTTGTATTCTTCATTATAGGTATTAAGCACAGTTGTCCATTTATTACCCTCACCGATATGGATCCAGTTATAAGCATCTTGGAGATATAGGGGCACATTTAATAAAAACAGTGCCAGAAAACTGCTGCAAGGACTTTAGTAAATGTGCCCCATAATGTGTCAAATATTTTGGCACATTGGATCTTGTTAAACTATTTAGAGATTAGTGGAAACAGATTCTTTACTGTGATCTTGTTTAAGCTTCCTCTATACATGAGTTTCCAGGTATTTGTAGGCAATTGTGGTTACAGTGGGTTTACACACAGTATTCACATGTTCTCAGGGCAGCTCTGGAAACTGGACAGCATTTGCATGGTGAGGGGTTTTATTTATTATCCATTTTACCGTAAATACATAAAGCAACCCTTTTTTGATGATAAATTAGTAAATTCAATTATTTATGCTCATGTCTATATCATGTCTATGTCTATGCTCATGTCTATATCTACAACATAGAGTAGAAACCGTGCCCATTTACTTTTGTTGTGATATACAGTACACGGTGTTCCAAATTATTATTCAAAAAGTTTTTAGGAGTGATAAGGTAAGAATCTTTTTGTTTGTCAGTTATACTCATTGATGGTGATGTGTGTCAGGGCTCTTTATATCACTGAAAGCAATTGCAGACACCTGTGCTAATTAGTTTGGCAGGTGTGTCCAATTAAAGGCAAAACTGCTAAAGAAGTATGTCCCACATTATTAAGCAGCCAACATTTTCACCCAAAATGGGAAAGAAAAAGGACTTGTCGGCTGCTGAGAAGCAACAAATTGTGGAGTGTTTAGGTCAAGGCATGACTACAATCAACATTGCCAAGACACTTCCTCATGATCATCAAGAAGTATCAAGAAGTAGGTAGCTGATTCACAGCACACACGTGTGCCTGCTGATAAGAGAAAATTGAGGACTCTTTCCAACAGGCAATTACGTCAGGTAAAAAGAGCAGATGCAAAAATGCCTTGTCATAGCAGCAGACAAGTTTTTGAAGCTGCTGGTGTCTCCATTGTCCCCCAAACAACAAGATGCAGGGTCCTTTAGAAGTTTGCGTAAGCCATCCTATCGATCTCCTCTATCCACTGCACACAAGCAGAAATGGCTCCAGTGGGCCAAACAATACACAAAGAGTGACTTCAAAACTGTTTTGCTCACCGATGAGTTCCGTGCAACGCTGGTTCAGATGGAGTGGAGGATGGCTGGTTTGTGGACACCCCATGCAAACACGGCTACGGCACCAACAAGGGGGAGGTGGAGCAATGTTTTGAGCTGAAATCATGGGGAGTGAGATTGTTGGGCCCCTTAGGTTCCCTAAAGGGGTAAAGATGAACTCCATGATGTATGTGGAGTTTTTCAAACAGCCATTCCTGCCATGATTCAAGAAGAAGAACCGTGCATTCCACAGCAAGATCATTTTCATGCATAATAATGCACCGTCTCATGCTGCAAAAAACACATCTGCATCTCTGGCTGCTTTGGGCATAAAAGGGGATAAACTTATGGTGTGGCCCCCATGCTCCCCTGACATCAACCCCATTGAGAACCTCTGGAGCATCATCAAAAGGAGTGTCTATGATGGCGGGAGGCAGTACACATCTAAACAACAGCTCTGGGAGGGCATTCTGCAAAACAATTGAAGCAGAAACCATCCAAAAACTGACAAATTCAATGGACGAGAGAGTTCAGAAGCTCCTTTGGAACAAGCGGTCCTATGTGCAAATGTAACATCACCTAGAATACATTTTTTACTTATTACAGTTTGTAATAACTTATAATGTCACAAATGACAATTTTTTTGTTCTTAATGCATTTTGAGTGTTTATGTTTAAAAAAAAATATACTGTTATCATAGGCAGTTTGTTCAAAAATATTTAAATTAAAGTTGAATAGTTGATGACTGGAAAATTACAATGACTGCAATTCATAAAGGTAATTTTGGAAAATATGAGAAAATATTATTTGCATAAGAATTTGGAAGACAGTGTAATATACCTCAATATTCCATATTGACATGGAGAAACAAAGGAATTTTTCCTTTAAAGGAAATCTACCACTACGTGGTAGTGAAGTTAAATTAAACATACTTGCTAATCGCCTTCTTCTCCAGACTCCTGGCGCTAGTCTTAATTAAGCTTGACAGCAGCTACTGAGCGCCGGGCGCCTTATATGGTGGTCCCAGGCTGTTAATTTTTCACGCATCTCCCACTCCAGCATGGGAGAGGGGGGTATCTATTGCATTGGGCGCGATATCTGGGGATCCGGGCTGTTAGTTGTTTACACATTTCTCATGAAGTCACATCCAACTCCAGCGTTGGAGAGGGAGGTAACTATCGTGTCAGTCGCGTAGTCTGACGCTCTGGGCTGCTAATTATTCACGCTTCTTGGTGTGAATAATTTACAGCCCGGAGCGGCAGACAACAGGGCACGATAGATACCTCCCTCTTCCACGCTAGAGAGGAAGATGGTGTCACACGAGAGGCACGAGTAATTAACAGCAGAAACATGTGCATTAGTGGATGAGGGGAAAAGACATATCTGACCCTGGGAGCTTCACTTTACATATCAATAAAGGGGTGCAGAAATATTAATAGATGTATATTGGTAAAATACCTAATATCCTGCCCACACTTAAACACACATTATAAAAATCAAGAAGTAAAGTGGTCATTTATCTACCTCTATTTATATTCTTTTATTCTTCTATTTTTCAAATGATGCAAACCATCATTTATTTTTTATTGATGGTCTCAAAGGGAACCTTTCACCTGGGACCTCATTTTCACTAAAGACAGGTTGCAAAAGCCCATTACAGCTGCAGTGCACATCTGCCTTCCTGTCTTCTCTAAGCATTTGCATTAAAATATAATTGTGTGTTATAACTTACCTTGCACCATGACAGCATCCTTTGTGTAGTCCTAGGGGTGGGCTTTGTTTTGCATGCATTGCTCTTGGCCCCCACCTTCGTGCTCCTGTACAACTTCTCCATTCCCCACTGATGTCATCTCACCAGGCTGTAAGCTCTGTGAAGGAGCAAGAGGGAGGAGATGTACAGGAGCACAAAGTTGGGAGCCAAAAGCTGAGCAGTCTGCAGCACAGACAAGTCACATGTTTTTAGAAATGCATCAAACCAAAGCCAACCCCCTGGGACTACACAGATGATTATGTCAGGGTGCAAGGTAAGTTCTAACACACAATTGTATTGTAATGCAAATGCTTACAGAAAGCAGAAAAGCATATTTGCAATGCAGCTGTAATGGGTTTCTGTAACCGGACTTTAGTGAAAATGAGGTCCCTGGTGATAGCTTCCCTTTAAAGGATAACCTGTGAGGAATATGGACCAGTGGCTGAGTGTCCCAAATAGGTCTATATTGTCACTCTCCAAGGCCACACTAAAAAGAAAACCTTTATCCTTACCTAGAGATAAGTCCACTGAGCTCCAGGCATCTATGCCGTGATTTACTGAGATTGATTTCAATATGCATGCAACCAAGGTTCCACAATTGAACTTAAAGCCATGATGAATTACACCAGCTAAAAACCAGTAGCAGAATGGCATCAATCTGATTCTGCACCTAGTTCTGGTATACACCTTTGCTTTGTTTTTATTTGTTTTTTTTCTGTTCCTAGACCAAGTTTATGTAGGGCAATTTAGCTAATAATTCACTAATGTATAAGGCCCCTTGGATGGTTTAATGTCCCACATTGCACTGACAAGCTCCTTTTCCTTTGAAAGGATGTTTAGTCACAGGGAATGAACTTATCCAGAAGCACTAAAGCCTCATAAGGATAAGAACAGCAACAAACTGTATATTTACAGATAATTAAAACAATAATTTACTACTGTCTATGTGTTCTAATGTTAATAAAGTTTGATATAGGTTAAATATGTATATGTATATAAATAATTTAAAAATGAACGGCACTCCAATAGTAGTGGAATAACTGTTTATTCCCAAAGCTGTTTGGGAATAAACACCACTTGAGTTATTCCACTACTATTGGAGTGCCGTTCATTTTAAAATTTTTGCATTTGCTGCTGGGGGACGTGACTGGTCCTGTGGAGCGTGCATCAACTATTTTTGTTTGATTGATGCAGTGCCGCTAAAGAACTGTTCTATGTATATATATATATATATATATATATATATATATATATATATATATATATAATGGGAATTATTCTCACCGTTAATTCGGTTTCCATTAGTCCACCATGACGGCCCCACTTGGAGGATGACCCCTTGACCTCTGTAGGGACAGGAAGCAGAGAAGTTAAATGTAGAGGGGGTGGGTCCTTCATCTACACTCCAGTGACTACCAAATAACTACACCGGCAGCGGATGCAACTCATTTTATTGCATGTTTAAATCGCACACAATTAATCCGTGAAGTACAGAAACAATATACATGGGTGGGAATATATATGGGCCGTCATGGTGGACTAATGGAAACCGAATTACGGCCCCACTTGGAGACATAACAAATTATATTTCAGGAAGGGACAACAGCTTGTAGTACTTTTCTACCAAAAGCTAACTCATTCGTGCAGGTCTAACCTATAGTGTTTTACGAACGTCAACTGGCTAGACCATGTAGCGGCCCTACAAATTTCATTTATGGAGGCCCCTCTTTTCTCAGCCCACGAGGTTGCCATGGCACGTGTAGAATGTGCTCCAATTGTCCCAGGTATTGACATTCTGGGCTGAGTAAGCATTTTTAATAACAGTCTTGATTTACCTTGCTAGAGTGGATTTTGAAGCTTTTATCCCTTTCTTCTTTCCGCTGAACTGCAGAAGGATGTTTGAATCTTTTCGCCATGGTTGTGTTGCTTCCAGGTAAAAGAGAAGAATTCTCCTGACATCAAGAGAGTGCCATTCACTTTCTTTTGTTGATTTCGGATTTCGACAAAATGTAGGCAGAATAATCTCCTGGCTTAGATGGAAACTTGAGGAAACCTTTGGGATAAAACTGTTATCAAGCGTTAATGTTATGGCGATAAGAAAGGTCAACTTTAATGTTAATTCTCTAATATTTTTTGAGTCAATGGAGGACCAGTTAGATAATTTAAGACAATAGATAAGTCCCAGTTTGGGACAGCTATTTTTATGGTAGGTTTAAGTCTAGAAGTAGCTTTTATAAACCTTCCTTACCCATTGATGCTCTGCCAGAGGACTATCAAAAAATGCACTCAATGCGGATATCTGGACCTTCAGGGAGCTGGTTTTTAGGCCTTTGTTGAAACCTGCCTGGAGAAAATCAAAAACCTGGGAGATATTGGGAGAGCTCTGGTTAGGAACCTTAGGTCCACAAAATGAAACAAATTTATTCCAAATGCGGGTTATTCAAATGCCTTTGATTCTTAGCAATTCCCCGTCAGGATCCAAGCTGACAACTGGAGAGCCTGGGGATTTGGGTGATGTACTGGTCCTTGGAATAATAGATCTGTACGAGGAGGAAGGTGAACCGGTTCTTCCAGGGCTAACCTCCTGAGGGATGGAAACCATACCTTCTTTGGCCAGAAGGGTACCACTAGAATTACTTTTCCTCTCTCTCTTTGGATCTTCTGTACCACTTTTGGAATTACCGGAATTGGTGGAAAAGCATACATTAGTGCTGCATTCCAGGGATGTCTGAAGGCATCTAGTTGGTTCATTGGGGTTGAACCGTCTAGACTAGAGAGAAGAAAAATTTTGTCTTTGAGTTTGCACGGGTTGCAAACAGATCTATTTCTGGTACTCCCCATTTTTGGGTTAGATGTTCGAAAACCTCGTTGTTTAGGCACCACTCGTTGTTGATATGTTTCCTGCTGAGGTAGTCTGCTATTGCATTTTCTTCTCCCTTCAGGTGGACTGCGGATAGAGATAATACGTTGTCTTCTGCCCAACTGAAGATTTTCTCCGATAGGAGAAGAAGTTCAGTATTCTTGGTGCCTCCTTGGTGGCGTAGATAGGCCACTGTGGTGACGTTGTCTGAATATATTTTTACATGGCGAGATTTTATCAGATCTCCGCTGATTTTTAGGGCTTCCCATACAGCTCTCAACTCTCGATAATTTGAAGATCGATTCTGAATGGATAGGGGCCATTTTCCTTGGGCAAGGGATCCCTCTATGTTTGCTCCCCATCCAGTCAAACTTGCGTCCATCTGGAGTGATAACAGAGGCCGTGGATGCCAGGTTACCCCTTTCTCCAGGTACTCCTGATGTGTCCACCATACTAAAGCGTCTTTGATCTCTGCAGGGATTTCTATTTTCCAGTCATGAGCTGGGTTCTTGTCCCACATGGATAAGACCAAATTTTGTAACCTGCAAGTATGGGCTTGACTCCACTGCACTGCTTGGATACATGCTGTCAGTTGTCCTAATAGCCTCATTACATTTCTTATGGAACAATCATGTTTCTTCTGCAATAATTCCACTTCCTGAACAATTTTCAACCTTTTCTCCTGTGGGAGGAAGGACATTTGGAGTGATGAGTTCAGAGTGACGCCCAAAAATGTAGTGATCCTGCTGGGTTCCAGGTTTGACTTTTTCCAATTTATGATCCAGCCTAGTTGGCTGAGGATGGTAATCGTAAAACCCCTGTGTCGGATTAGCTCCTGTTCGGATCCTGCTATAATCAACAGATCGTCTAAATACAGAATTATGACTATCTTCCTTGTTCTTAAGAAGGCCACCACTTCGATAATAATTTTTGAAAACGTCCTCGGAGCTGATGATATTCCGAAGGGCAGTGCCTTGTACTGGAAGTGGTGTATCCGACCTTCTGGGTTGAGAACCGCAATTCTGAGGAACTTCTGGGATGTTTTGTATATTGGTACGTGATAATAGGCATCCTGTAAGTCGATCGTACACATGAATGCCCCCAGAGGAATCTGTGTAATTGCTGAACTTACAGTCTCCATTTTGAATTTCCTGTATAGGATGTACTGATTTAGACCTTTCAGGTTGCATATCATCCTGAAAGAACCGTTGGTTTTTTTTATTAAGAATAATGGAGAGTAATTACCTTCTCCTATCTGCGAGACTGGAACAGGAATGATGACATCTAGGTCTAGTAATTTCTGTATTTCTGTCCACAGCTGAAGGGTAAATTCTGGTGATGGCTGTCTGGTAAGAAAAAATTTTGGGGGAGGAAGAGACGTTATCTCCAGCCTGTAACCGTCTTCTAACAGTGTTAGAATCCAGGGGTTCCGTGTGATGTTTGTCCATTGCTGGTAAACCTTTAAGAGTCTTCCCCCCACTCTGGCTTCATTTTCTGAATGATGGGGTGGTGTTGCTGGAGCTAAGGAGGAAGCCCCTTCCTCTCCCACCTTTGGGGTAACTCCATTTCCCCTGCTTTCCTTTCCCTCTGTAAGGGAATTTCTTCTCTTTCGGGTCCCAAAAGGGCTGTTTCTTCTGACCCACTTTTGCTTCAGGAAAGCCTTTTTTCCTATCAGCTGCCTTTTCAAGGATGGCGTCCAACTCATGTCCAAAGAGGTACTCTCCTGGAAAGGGAAGGCCACATAATTTAAATTTGGATCTGAAATCTCCTGTCCACTGTCTTAGCCAGAGCGTTCTTCTTGCTGAATTGGAAAGTGCCCCTTCTTTTGCGCTGAATCTTATACCCTCTGCTGAGGTGTCCGCGACAAAGACAGCTGCTGACTTTAGTATGGGCATGGTTTCTAGGAGAATTTCTCTTGGAGTACCATCCTTAATATGGTTTTCTAGTTCAGACAACCAGAAAAGCAGAGTACGAGACACCGAGGTTGTGGCGATATTAGACTTCAGATGCCACATGGCCGATTCCCATGTTTTCTTCAGCAGACTATCTGCTTTTCGGTCCATGGGATCCTTTAGTTGGATAGCATCTTCAAAGGGAAGATCGGTCTTTTTTGCAATCTTTGTTACTGGTATATCCACTTTTGGAAAGGAATTCCAGATTTTTGATTCCTCCTCATCAAAGGACAGACGATTTTTAAACTCTCTTGATAGAGATATTCTGTTTTCTGGATCTCTCCATTCCTCAAGGATTAGATCCTTCAGGGTTTTATTGATCGGAAAGACCCGTCTCTTTTTTGTTTAAGAATCCCAAAAAGCTCGTCCTGGATCAATTTTGGCTCTTCTATTTCTTCAATCTTAAGCGTGTCTCTCATGGCTTTCAATAGTGGTTCTAGGTCTTCCGACATGAACAAATATCTCGATTCCATCTTAACAGCAGATGTGGATGGAATAGAGTCTAAATCTAACAAATCCTTGACTGAATCATCAACTGACTCAGCTTCAGACTCTGATTGGCATTCTACCCTTTGCCTTTTTGATAAAGGCTCCTGAGGCAAAAGATTAGCTAAAGATGAGACTAATGAACATTGAACCTGCCCCTTAATAAAGGTTCTCATTTCATCCATAAATTATGTTTTCTCCTCTTTTAAGAGGCTATCAATACAGTCTTTGCAGATGGCTTTCTTATAGTCATTAGATAACTTGTTAAAGCACATATTGCATCGGCGGGAGGTAACTTTTCTTTTTCCTGCATCTTTTGGAGGCAAATCCTTCGGTTCTCTATGTTTCTCCTTCTCTTTCGGTTCCTACCAACAGAGAAGGAGAATAGCATTACTATTAAATAGTAACATAAGTACTTGTGTATGTTAGGATACAACCCACAGTAACACAGACCCCTCGAAACCACTCACAGGAGCTATAGACGGGGGATCTATAGACACAGCCTCCATGGTGCAGGATTCAATACTGCCAATGGTTATACACAGCACCTATGTATACACACACATATATAGCATGTGTCCAATATCTGATATATATATATACGCAGGAGGTATATGATACATACTTGCTTTTGGCACACAACCTCGTGATGTAAGGCAATAAAGATGGCCCGATATGTTAAGCCTGGAAGATATGCAGCGTTGCTTTAACCAAACTAGCCATCACAATTCATTGTACAGGGAGCGCCATTGTATAGATACCTTACCACAGCTAAGGATCACAAACGCTGAGTTCACCGAATGCATTAGATCTCAGATCACTGTGCGTCCCCGCTACATTTAAATCTTACCGCTCCACGCGCCTGTTTCCGGACTCTGCACCCGATTACCTCACTTCCGGTGCACCACCAGAAGTTGTCACTGGCGGCCGCGTCAAGCACGCCGCCGCCATTTTGTTGAAGTCCAGGTGTCGTTAACCTCACGGGGTCGCGGACAGAGCCGGAACTACCGGCCCAAAATGCAGACAAGGGAAGGGTCGTATGCACCAATCGCTGTCCTGGACCGGAGGGGTAAGAGGAGGATCCCCGCGCCACACATGCTATGCTCCCCTCTCACTGTCCCTCTTGGATGGAAGGATCAGTGGAGAGATTTTCTCTACAACCTGCCCTGTGTAGGGACAGGAAGACACTGGAGTGTAGATGCAGGGGGTGGGTATTTAACTTCTCTGCTTCCTGTCCCTACAGAGGTCAAGGGGTCATCCTCCAAGTGGGGCCGTCATGGGGGACGCAATGGAAATATAGTATATTGTTTGTTATATTTTTTGTACACACATTTTTGCTGATTAAATCTGAAATATTTTACGGCAATGTTATTTATCAATTTTACATATATCAAGCCATTCATATTACAACAAAAAAGTTTGTTTTGTTTACCAAAACCATAACCTTTTATCACTGCTCATCTTGGGATATGTTGAGCAAGAAGAATGATGATAATTTGTTTAGAAGTTCTTAAATTACTAGATAACACATAGAAAACACAATGGGGCACATTTACAAAGAACAGGGCAAACTGCACTAAATGCAGTTTGCCTGTGTATAGTGCATGGTGTGCCAGATTTAGGATTTCTGGCGGACGTTCTTCATGAATCTGGCACTCCCTGCACTGCTCTGACAGAGTGCAAAACTTTTTTTTGGTGCACCTTTAACATAGGGCGTGCAACACATTTCTGTCGGACTTTGCATGATGAATCTGGTGAACGGTCCGACTGAGCGCCAGAACACCCCCTAATTTGAGCCGCATAATGCCTAGTCCAGCCAAGCTAAGCAATTGCGGTAGAAGAGGCTTGATGAGAAAGGTAAAGAAGAACCCCAAGATCACTGTGGCTGAGCTCCAGAGATGCAGTAGAGAGATGAGAGAAAGTTCCAAGTCAACTATCACTGCAGCCTCCACCAGTCAGGGCTTTATGGCCTTAGTGCAAGACATAGGAAATTCTGCATGTAGTTCTCAAAATATGAAATGAAAGGACTCCCAGGCTTTGAGACTACGGACTATAAAAAATAAGATTCGCTGTACTTTTTGGTGTTAATTTTAAGCGGTATATGTGGAGTAAACCAGGCATTGCTCATCACCTGCCAAATACAGCCCCAACAGTGTTTATCAGATGCAAAATGAATGCGGCCAAGTACAGAGACTGGGCCGAAGGTTCACCTTCCAACAAAAGAATGACCTTAAGCACACAACTAAAATGACAAAGCAGTGGCTGCAAAATAAATCAGATTTTTGACTGACCCAGCCAGGTTTAGATACACTCACGCAGTACATGCTTAAGGTAGCATTAAGGTACAGGTTTTTCTTTACTTTGGAAAACCTATTTGCATATTTCTTGCCCAAAATCCCTAGAAACGCAAACACAGTATTTAAGACCTTTTTACCTGAAATGCCATCTTCATGCAGGATATTGGAATAAAGAAATTCCACATCAATAGTTGGCAATTTTGTGAACCTAGCGTTGAAAGTTTACAAAGCATGCAGGTGAAGACCTGGACACATCTAGGTATGCACTTCATCAAGACTTGCACAAGGTTCTCCATCCAGCTAAAGAAATTTTTTGTAAAAGTCTGACCACCAGAAATTCTGGTCTCTGTATGGTCTTTAAATTCATGAGCATTAATAAACCGATTTGCTGCTTAATACTGACAATAAATGGTGAAAATAAAAGTCAACAATTATGTGTCACTTTCCTCTCAGGGGCTTAAGCCAGAATAGATGTGACAGCTTGTGGTAGTCCTCAAATAGCGCAATGTCTCTGGAGAACTGCATTTTAATGAGGCAGGAAAAACAGCTCATAAGTGGCAACACGCCTCAGGATGTTTTTGTCTGCACATTATATTTGGACCCAGGGGAGGAGAAACACGTAATGAATTATATTTGGTACTAAAATGCATCATTTAACATTTGACGTTACATGGCCGTATCATTATCCTGTAATAAACGTCAATGATGGTGATTGTTTTGGAGCGATGCATCCCACTGTGTGCAATAGAGCTAGATGTAATACCTCCTGGAATAACCTTCATTCACACTAACAGTTCACTCTCTAATGACAATTTTCCTCTAAGTCATCAATTCTGCAAATGTGTAAAAGGCTATGGGGGTTAGATTTCTGGTAAGAGGTCCACCTACACAGATCCCCTGTATAAAATAGAAAGTGGATTATTCAGGCTTTCAGTGACAAACTTTCAAAAGGATGAGTCACAAGTTTTTATGTTGTGCTCCCTTGCTAATGCAAAATTCTAACGCTGCTGTAGAAATGATGCCTCCAACGGTTAATAGTCATAATCTTACCATGTCTGACATAAAGGACGTAAAGGAACATACCATCAAAATCCATCAGGATAAACCAGGACCACCTACTCATATATCCAGGCACTGTGACTGTGAAAATCTTCTTATATTAGATATCTATGGCTACCTTCCTTGAAAAATTAACTTGCTAAATTATGCTAATGAGCTAGGAAGGTTCTGGTTGGACTATCTCCTCAGTACTACTCCTCCCTGTTCCTTATGTAATCTCACTTCAGTAGAAGTTTTAGCCCACAGTGGGAGCGAGGATTTAAACAAAAAAAAAATTATTGAAGGGAGCACAGCGCATTGTTCTACTTTTTAATAAAGTACCTTTATAGATTTATTTGTCAAGCTACAGTTCCCAGACAAAATGGATTTAAGGATCCCAAAATTGGCAATATAAGCTTCTCCATTTCCATGTTCAAAATGCAACACAAATTCAGCATGTGAATGCAGCCTTAGGGACCCCACCCAAATATTGAATTTGTGGTTTGGAAAATCTGCAGAGTAAAACAGTAGAAGTGTAGTATAACCCAAAATACGTCCTTAACCAGAGCTAGGATGACTTCCCCCTAACTTAAATCAAACACCCTACAAAAAGGGGAACTCATAGATCATATATTAAAAGGATTACTTTTTATTGCATTAATATTAAAACAAAGAACATACATTGACAAAGTTTTTACAAAAATGTAAAATGATCCCAAGAAAAGGTGGAGCCGGGCAACCCAATTGTAGCAGACCAGTATTATATGTTGCTAATATCCTTATATGCCAGTACTCATATCAACATCTCTATTTCTTAATCCAAATGATTTCTTTCTATAGTCAGTATTAGACTGGTTGTTACCTTGCTGCTATGGCTGCCGTCCGCCCCTCGCCCCGACACGCGTTTCGCCAATTGCTTCCTCAGGAGGCGTGTTTAACATTTGGCTACACCTGCAGATAGCTTCAGGTTTCGCTAAAGGATCATTTCTCTTAATTTCCGGTTTATTGCACTAAACACGAGAAGGTTTCATCATACTTCAATGCCTAGAAACAGAATCAAAGACTACACCTGCAGCTTTTCCCACAAAAAACACCCATTAAAAACAGTGTTTGAGGCATCCGTGGAAATCACCGAACCAGTTGTGAAAAACCAAAATACCAATGTGAAAGAGCCCTATGTCAATCAAAGATAAATAAAATGCATATATCTTTTAAATTGGCCTATAGCTTGCTGCACATATATGTGGAAAACATCACACATCAGAAGAAGGGGGGCTCATATGGTTTATGTGAAAATACTTCATGCATCTTTTAAATGCATAGATAAAAAAAAAAAAAAAAAAATTATATATATATATATATATATATATATATTACACACACACTTCAATGGGTCTCTATAAATAATAATTTAACATAATTTTTATAGGTTTTTGAATGTTTTAGTACCCATTTGTTACAATAGTGCAACACCTGTATTTCCTTTAATATGTCCATCTAAGATGCTGTCTTTGTTACGGGATGAATGGTTTTCTTTGATACCATTTGGGAAAATTACAATTTTTTGTTTTTCCCCAATCTTTATGGGTAAATAAATGAAAAAAAAAAATAAAATATTCAGAAATTTGGACTTTTTTCACATTAAGGTTTTCACCAAATGAGAGAATTATTTTTATTTTAACAGAATAGCTATTATCAGGCTTTAATGATCAGTATATATTAACCCTAGCGGATCTGATTAGTTATTCAATATCCTATGCCTGTCTATGATTGTATTTTGCTTTGTTACATTGCTAGGTGCCACCACAGAGGCCTTACTGTGCTTTTTAGTGAAGACCTAATTCTTGTACAGGGTTTTTTTGGGGTTGATTTCAAGATCCATGAGATGACCTTGTGGAACAGTATAAAAAAAAATAAATACCGCACTATGTGCAAATCCAGCTCACCCTTCTAGCCGCTCTGTAGCCTTCGATTGCATGCAGGTGCTTGCAAATCCATGCAAAGGTATTGATACATCACAGAACAAGGGGAAGAAACGACATTCAGAAAGCGACCATGAATAAGGCGTAACAGCCAAAACGCGTTTGTCCCAGTGTTGTTCTCTTTTGATTTGTGCTCTATTGAAACATAACGGGTAAAAATAAAGAAGATTTTATCAAGCCACGCTTTCTGAAGGTGCGGATAAGTGCCGAGATCGTTTCTTCCCCCTGTTTTGTGGCACAGCAAGTCCATTTTCTGAATTGATGCTTCATAATCACTTCTCAGTAGCAATTATGTTATTACATTGCCAAAACAGAAGCAAATGTTTTTTCTCTCATGGTTTATGATGGGTTATCCTATATTGAAGAATGGCATTGCCATTTATCTTTATTACTGGCTAAAGTTGTTAAACATTCGTTTATACATGTGTAAATGTAAGGTGCAGCTCATGAGCACCACCTAGTGAATAGTGTAGGGGCTTACAAAAAAAAACCCCAAATTCACCATTTCTTATGCAAACCAACAGCTAAAACACAACTCAGAGATCATTAAAAAAAAATAAGTTTATTACAAAATTTTCCATTCTACAGTGTACATAAACACAAAGCCAAGAGTGATGAATGAGCCACCAGTCATTCATTCAATATAAAGAAAAGAACAGCTGTCAAGACACAATGGGAAAAAAATAACTAGTCTATATATGACAGGAGTAAATGTATATTAATGCTCACATTTTACTATGTAGCTGTTCACACACAGCTAATAGATACGTTGTAAAGCCATGCGACAAGTAATGGCACATTTCAAGAATTAATGTAAAGGATGGCTTAGAGCAGTTCAATACATAAAGCTCTGAAATTAACAAGTCCAGATGTAACTCTTAGGACAAGACACTTCAAAGGGTTTTTTTTGGTTTACTTTCCTGTATCTCTGCACAATGTTAAAGGAAATCTACCATCAGAACCCACCACGATAAACCAGGGACACTGTGATAATCTTATGTCTGTCATCCATGGCCTCCTTCCTACTAAAATAAAACTTTTTAATTTATGCTAATATGTCTGAGGGTCTCTGGTGGCTGTTTCCAGAGCCCCTCAGTGATGCATTTTCACTGGTTGTTAAAATGAGCAGATCTAGTCTCCCCTCCCTCTGCACTTCCTGCTGCTGCTAGGAAGGCAGAGAGCAGGGGGGAGGATGAGACATGTTCTGTTCAATGTCATGCAGGCTCAACAGCCGGTCAATCTGCAGCACTAAGGGGCTCTTTAGCATAATTATAAAAGTGTATTTTAGAAGGCAGGAGGTCAAGTATAATAAAATCTAAGATTACCACAGTCACAGTGGTAGGTGTCTATGAGCAAGTGTCCCTGGTTTATCATGCTTGCTTCTTGCTGAGGATTAAGGGCCACCTGTTGTCACTAACCCATTATATAGAATCACTTAGTGAGGATTACAACGAGGTCCCTCTATATTCTGGGAGATTTAGGTTTATGCAGAAAAAGTTATGTTAACGCTGTATTTACATGACCTGAAAGGATTCACAGGGCTGAGAAGGGTCATGTTGTAATGTCTCATCCTGGCTTGATGGATGTCCCTTAGTCCAGATACATCAAACAAATCAGGGGGAGGGGTAGGGGGGTAGAGACTGCTGATGGTAGCTGATTATATACTTCCTGTTGGAACATACGACCCAGGAGGGAACAACTCAACGTAATTCTTTTTCAGCCTTCATGACTCTATAAATTTGTATTTAGCATTCGAAGAGTTATATTCTGGGACGTTTGGCGATACAAAGAAATATAAGGACATCATTGTGATCCCATTATCCTGGATAACTGGTTGGTGATGGTTTGCGAGCCTTAATCTTCATAAAAGATTCATTTTAACATGTTGGCCAGAAACAATTTAGTAAAGACTTGTCTTCCTCATGATCCTAAGGAATTCCTGTTCATTAATTTCCCCATCTCCATCACGATCGGCTTCATCAATCATTTCCTAATCAAAACAAAATAGTGACATTTTTAAGAACATGGACATAAGGAATAATGGAACTTGTACTTGTAGATGGCGGCTATCTTGGAAATAACTCCACTTTAGAAAGACAATAACATTTTGTGAATCTGATTTTTTCTCATAATGACATTGGGGGAAATTTATCAGAAGCGTCTCCGGTAAAACTGTTCTAATTGCCCATGGAAACCAATTAGAGTTTAGTGCTCATTTTCTAAACAGCTGTGGGGAAATCTGAGCTCTGATTGGTTGCCATTGGCTCTGACACTTAAGATAAATCACCCCCAATGAGTTTTGGTGTATTCATTTATAGCATTATGGGGCACATTTACTAAGGGTCCGCAGCCGCAAATCCGTCGGGTTTTTCCCGAATATTTCCGCTTTGCGCTGTATTTCACGGGATTGTGGCGCACACGATCGATTTTTGGCGCACTCGCGCTGACTTTCGCGCGAAAGAAATCGGGTACGTGGCCACCGGACAACCCGAAGGATTCGGAAAAACCGCAGAATTTAAAAAGCCATTTGTGTCGCAAGATCAAGCACTCACATACACCAGAAAAAAGCAGGTGAACTCCAGCGGACCTCGGCGCAGCAGCGACACCTGGTGAATATCGGCGCACGGACCTTAGTGAATCCCGGCAGAACCCGAATCAGCGTCGGAGAACCCGCCGCTGGATCGCGACTGGACCGGGTAAGTAAATGTGCCCCTATATGTTTTTGTATCACACGTTTGTATTCCCAGAATACCTCTTTAACCCCACCTTGAAGAATCTATAATTTTTTTTATTTTTTCATGTAAAGAGCTGTGTGAGGGCTTGTTTCTGTGTAACCAATTGCACTTCATAGTGCTGGTATTTAATATTTCAGGCCATGTACTGGGAAAAAAATCCAAAATGCGGTAAAAATGGTGAAAAAAATGCATTTGCACCATTTTCTTGTAGGCTTGAATTATACAGCTTTTACTGTGTGCCCCAAATGACATACATACTTCATTCTTTGGGTCAGTACGATTATGGGAATACCAAATTTGTATAGGTTTTATAATGTTTTCATACATTTACAAAAATTAACACCGCTTGTACAAAAAAAAAAAAAAAAATATAATTCAGCATTTTGACATCTGGCGATAACAACTTTGTCATACTTCAGTGTACAAAACTGTGGTGTCATTATATGGGACTTTTGATGACGTTTTCAATACTACTATTTTTAGCATTATACGGCCTGTATTGAATTTTTTATATTTTTCAAAATGTCAAAACAGTATTTTTAACTGTGGGCGCTGTTTGAATTGTTAGTTGTTTTTTTTTTAATTTTACTATTTTTCAGATCTTTAACCCCAGGTTGTCTGATCCTACAATATACTGCCATACTACTGTATGGCAGTATATGGGGATTTTCATCTTTATTAGTTACTATGTGGAAAATCGCACATTTGCCCAATGTGCACATCAGAAATAGCTGAATCTGAATCCAGAGTAAAATAAACCAGATATCAAAGGCTAGGAAGAAGCCAGCAGCAGGATACAGGTATCAAAGGCTCCAGTTGTGCCAAAACAATTTTGTCATTAGCTTTAAAGTTACATTTTAAATGTTGAATCACAGAAGGATAAAAAAATACATGGTAATTGTGCTTATGATCCCTTTAGGTTTGTAATGTGCAGTTGAGGCTGTTACACACTACAGCTTTTTGTACAGAGACTAGCAGGGATTCCCCAAAGGGCAGTATAGGTTAATTTTTTTTTATCTTATATCCTGCCTTGAGAAAATTTCTCCACAAATACAAACCCATTTTTATTGTACGTCAAAATAGTAGCATTAGCTGGTGATATAAAGAGGGCACCATGTGGTCATACTGATATGTGAGCGTTTTGTAAGTCTACAAATGCGTCATGGTTTCTGCCTATAAGGGAAGCCACCGCGCTTCACCACATACATTGAACAACAATAGCATTGGCACTCAAAAGACCCCAGAAATTTACAATTAGGTCAGCTAGTTTTCTGTCAGTGTGTCACAAGGCATACATATACGTAACTATCTCCCCAGTTATAACTATGCCTGAAACCATTTCAAAACACTGTCGATTAATCTGGGATAATAGGAAAGTATGAACTGTACAACAATTATGACAAGCATCCAATTTACATTATAGGCTATTACGTGACACTGACACGCATCTCAATATCCTGCCGATGTCTGATAAGAGGAAGAAATCCTTTCAATGCAACATACCTGTAATTCTTCATCTGTCAGGTTTTCACCCAATTCCTTGGCAACCCTTTTTAAGTTTTTAAAGGAAATCTTTCCTGTGCCGTCATCATCAAATAAGCGGAAAGCTTTCATGATTTCTTCTTTAGAGTCTTTTTCACTCTAGTTGCAAACAGAAACCAAAGTTGTAGAAAGAAGTTGTGCACAGAACAGAACATAGAAAAATGTCTTCCACATACCATCTTCTGCGTCATTAGAGATAAGAAATCCTCAAAGTCAATGGTGCCAGAACCATCTTTATCAATGTCGGCTATCATCTTTTTCATTTCTTCTTTCTTTGGCTCAAAACCTAAAGCACGCATGGCAACCTGTAACAATGCAAATACATACATTATGGAACAGAGCAAGCACCCACCAATGTGAGGACCCCCCGTGGTTTATTTAGAAGGTCAAGGACATTATTGGCAGTTCAACTAAGTAGCAAAGAGAATGGCATGTTTTCGTCTACGATTATTACATACCAGAAGATGTATTGTCCATAATAAGAGATATGAATAGGTTAAGGAATGCCCCTTAAGTATTTACATAAGGGCTCATTCACATGACCGGCGGAGGAACGTACATATGTCCCCCATAGACGGCTATGGCACAAAGACTCGGTAAGGTGAGTGCAACAAGCTAATAGCAAACTATTTTCTATGGAGAGGGGAGGGGGAAGCACCCACATGTGCCCACATGCTAGTGTGAATGAAGCCCAAGTATTACAAGATAAAATAAGTATTATAACTATTAGCAAAAATAGCATCAAGCCATTAAAAGTGTTCTCCCGGGTGTTGAAAAAAAGGGCCCCAACCACTGGACAGTAACTTGCATGGGCCCGCTGCAGTCAATCAGGGCAGGGGTGATGGACCGTATACAAGTATCAAATAATAATACGGTTTGATGCTCATACATAAAGCACAATGTAAAGCAGATATGAGGTAAAAGGACTACAGGGAAACAAATGAATGGTTCAGAACCCACCTTTAGCTCCTTAACATCAATAGTACCAGACCCATCTGTGTCAAACAAGTCAAACGCTTCTCGGATCTCCTGTTTCTGTTCTTCAGTTAATTCAGGTTTCGCTCCAGTTTTCTTACGTTGGGCAAGACCAGGCTTTCTCATTACAGATGCCTAATAAACAATAGAAAAATTGATTAAAATATGTCTTCCAGATACAATTTGCTATATAAAATGTAAATGGTCAGTTTATAGTAAAACATGAAAGAAAACACTCAATATCTTCTATAACCAACGCATACTTTCTAGGGTTCATATACCACGCACTAAACAACAGAGGGCTGCAGAATCCAAATCAGCTCTGGGTAGGAATACTACTATTTGTTCAAAACATCCTTCACAGCCATGACTACCATAGAAGGGCGCTCACACAAATTTAGGTCCACAAATCTCATGTTCTACAGGTAGCAGTATAAATTTTATTACCATCGGACCAGCGTGTAGGTTGAAAGAAGGATATGTTGTCCGTATCGGTGGCACAAACAATCGTGGAGGAGGCAATGGCTTGGAAGTGTTAAGCAGAGATGATGATGATCCCATACTGACTCACTAGTCGCCTCGGGTGACTATCATACACTGCTTGACAGGCTATGGAAACATTGCGCTTGTTACCCTCATCCCTTGAGGGTTGTAAGATCCTGGTAACATCATCAATCACTGCGCTGGTACAGTACAATATACTACAAGACACACTTACAGGATTTCACCAATTATATTACTCATTTTACCATTAATGGACGAAAACATTTTACATCTTCTGTCGCCATTCAGAGGCGCCCAAAATAAACCTCAATATTAAAGGGTACGCCAGTATTTTATATTGATGGCCCTCAGATCTGATTGATGGAGTCTAAGGAGTTCCCATATGCCACAAGAGAGTCTGAGTCCTGCCTGAAGGTAAGGCACTTAATTTAAAGTACTGGACAAACCATACAGGCAGTCCCCAGCTACTACTTTTGATTTAATTTTCTCAAACCTTATCAAATTTCTATTTTTTCTTTTTTTTTCAGATAACATCTCTCCGTGGCTCCTCTATCTTTATAATACTCCTACTTCTATCCAAGTTATCTCTAGGTCTCTCCATGTGATCCCCTCTTAAAGAAGACATGTAACCAGAATTTTACCACCCTGACTAACAATGCCTGCTGATAAAGGGTTACAAGTCCTCCCCATATCACCTAAAATTAGCTGCCAGTGAGGGTCTGTACCTTAATTACAGCCATTTTTCTTATATCCAGATTAGCTTTCCTGACTCCTGTCTGCTGGCTGTGACTCTTCTCTCTCCAAGGCTGCCAGTGAGAATCTGTACCTTAATTACAGCCATTTTATGATCTGCAAATTAGCTTTTGACTCTTCTCTCTCCCAGTGAACCATGCCCCATTATTATGACTGATATCTCTGTGTCTCTTCAAATCACTGTCCTGCCTCCTTGTACTGTCTGCTAATATTCACCTACAGACATATAAAGCTCTATTTACTTATAGGAAATATTGTGTCAAAAAAAAAAAAATTAACAATGCCTTGTGTTCAGGGCTGTATTTAGACTTTATGCCAGATCTATATGTGAAAATGTGGTGACAGGTTCCCTTTAAATTTTTAATGTTACTACAGTCTGCAGGAAACGTTCCAGTTCAGCTCCTGTTTCAATTGTTAGCTCCGCCCTGACAAAATTTGAATAAACGCCCGACCCTAGTAGCTGAACCCAGTTTGCCATGCTGATATTGTGCCAGAATCAAACCTCTGACATAGACACAGTACTAGATACTGTATCTGGACATAGATGTACCAGAACAAGGCTTAATACATAGATACATTAGCAGAATCAGATTTGCAACATACCAGAACCAGACTTATTACATAGCTACAGTAACAGAGCCAAGGAACAAGTGATCAAAAACAGTATGTACCCAATAACAGACTAAAAAAAATAACAGTGTATACTGCATATAAAGAGCCCCTGCTCAGAAATATATATATATATATATATATATATATATATATATATATATATATATGAACAGTGACATTAGAGATTATTGTATGTCACCCAAACATACAGATAGATTGCTAAAAAATAAATATGGATTTTTTTTTGTAAAAATGGGTAGTGAATAACAGAAGATTAAAAGAGTTGACAGGAGGTTTGACGCTTAGCTGCAATACCACATACTACCAATTGTCAGTTGAGGTGCGTTTTTTGGATGAAAGCATCCATGTAAAGCATCAACCTAAGGACAATCCCTTGAAAGGGGTATTCTGGGAATACGGACATCCCATAATGCTATGAATAAATGAATGCAACAAAACTCAATGAAAATCACAAATTGGAGCTAAATAGTTTTTTTTGTGATTCACAAAATGGTATGTGCTTCCTAAAGTAGGTGGAGTTCTCTGCAAGATGGCTGCCACATGATACTACAATCCCCATGAGCCCTCAGTAACAGCTGCTCCTTCTCATGCTCTGCTCCTAGTGATGATCTAACAGACTGTCCTGCTCTGTGACCACAGCAATGGCAACTAATAAACTTCACATTTCTCTCACCTACTATAGGTGTGTATAACTGCCATCACTGCACATTACATAAGCCCCACTGAGATGGCTGATCACCCCAACACTGGATGTATCACATACTTAACTGGTATACCATGCGCCAGCATGTAATAAATCCCCCCCCCCCCCCATATCAGTATGACCTACCATGTGCCCACCAAGTACAAACCAACTCTTTCCTCCAACATACAGATCAACAAAGCCGAGACAACTCCTTTAAATCCGCCAACAAAATAAATAATACTTCCAACATAGTGCCTTAGAAATGCATCCATTCTGTCCCCCCAGCCTCCAAACATGCAGTCCGATGTAAATCCCTCAGGTCCCTCCAGCTTTTTAACTGCAGCCCCATGTAACTGCATATAGCCACCCCTGTACCTCCAGCTCTGCCTCACACCTTTACTTCTGACTCACACACACCTTCACTCCATGAGTTGTCCCGTCTACCAAGATATCTGAGCTTCGCAGCTCCTCAAAGGAAATCTACCACCAGAATGAAGGATTGTAAACCAAACACACTGACATGCAGGACATGTGACTAAGAAGAGCCGGCTCTTCTGGCTCCTGAATGGCTTGCTATTCAAAATATAATAGGGAGCCCGCAGGCCAGTAAGTCAACGACACCACACAACATGAGGGCTTGGTGAGACGGTTAGGGACGAGGTTCAATGAGCCATCGGCTCACTGACGGGAGCCGGCTCATGTCGTTCACGAACATATTTCTGCTAAGGGGAAACAATTTAAATAACAATTACATATTATAGTTTAATGATACATTTGAGTATTAATCATGCTTATTTCTGGAATACCCCTTTAAGGGCAGAGATATTAGCGCAGATGGACAGCAGTGACTGAACATCTCCCAGGCTGCACCCAATGATGGATCACCGTCCATGGCCGTTATATCAGCAGGTTGTGCATGTGATCCCTTATAAAGCAGAATGGGCCATAGTCATAGTACGTCCAGCAGGTGCTTGTACCAGCTTCTCCTGTAGATGCACCATATCTGGCCCGTATAGAAGACAATGGGCTCCGGCACCTACCATTATTTCCTGGAGAGCCGCCCGGGGAGCGCACAGCTCAGTCCTCCTGGCACAGCGCGTCTGTTACTGGGATACGGCTCTCCAGCCCAATACACACTGCCCCCGGGAGCCGCCCAACCCCTCGCGGTCTGCCTAGAAGAGCCCCGCCCCCAGGCACAACGGTGTCACTACAGGCGCCCGCGCTGCCCGCCGTCCCAGCAGAACGTTACCAAAACAGACGCTAATTACAGCATTACCATGACGACGCCACGCCTCTTCACCTAATTGGTTGGAGCTCTCTGGCCGTTCCCACATTTCACTGGGGAGGGATCAAAGGGTTTATAGTAAAGAACACTGTGCGCAAGCGCAATGATAAAAAGAAGTCTGCGTTCCCGCTACCGCGGGCCATAAATTGTGCACATGCGCACTGACTCGATGTGTTACCCAGACAACACCTGAATGGACACTTTCGCGGTGGGCGGTGACAATTTCAATCAGGTCCGGTTCACCAATGACATCAGATGGTGATAACCAATCAAGACGCCGTTTCCAGCAGCGCGTACAGGCAACATTATTGCAGGAATACCGGAAGCAAATTGTGCGATGGTTCTCATGACAACGGAGTAACTGTTCTGCAGACGACCGTACCAACAGTGTCCCCTTGTAGGGGTGATCGGGTGAGAGTGCAGCACATAACAGTAGGGTTCGCGAAGGGGGTTGTTATATGTGCAGAGGGCAAGTATAAACAAGATGTAGTCACTCTCTCCTAGTGCTGCTGCTGAGCTTCTCCATGTCTGATTCATTCCATGATACAAATTATCCCAAAAAATGTGGATAACAGCAACTTGGAAAAGTGCACATGAATCTCCGTGTGACTGAGAGGCCATGAGCGCGCCTTTATTTCAATACATTTAATAAATTTGAACATTTTAATGAAACAGTGTCCAGCCACGGCCTCATATTCTGCCTCCCATCTGTGTGTCATAGAGATGCTTCTAGACCCTCAGGAAAGACATAACTTTATCATTTTTCCATTGAATCGTATAAAAGTGGGATAAGTTGCTACTGGCACCATTTACTATTCAATGCCATGTACTGGGAAACTGGAAGAAAATTCCATAGCACCATCTTATATCAGAGCAGGGGCTTAACTACAGCGGTAGCAGCTGCTATGCTGCCCGCAGTGTCAGGGGTCCCGGCATCTGACCTGAGAGACTCAAGAATGTTCAACATTATATACATATTATGCTGCACCATGTACAGTACAATATGTATATAACAGTGCATATCTTCCACAGTACACAGCATGAATCAGCAGCTCAGATAAGAAATGTCTGGGGAGAGGGAGGGAACAGCAGGACAACACCGACTATGAATTGCTCACCTCTAATTCCTGCTGTGTACTTCCCACATGTTCTCAACACCTTCTGGGACAGATCTGTGTATAAATGTATATATCAGCGGATAAATGTTTGTGTATGTGTGTAAAAATGTGTACAAATATGTAAATTTTTTTTAGGGGGGTCCCATTTAGAAGTCTGCTATGGGGCCCAGCCTCTCCTAGTTATGCCCCTGCTGTTGGCTGCATTATACTGCCAACACCCATTACTGATTTCTATGATCGGTGCTGGTACCGATTGCAGGTGTTAACCATTTCACTGCCTGAGTTGCGTAGGCACTGCCATCTTGGATGGGATCATCACTACCGTCATTGGGAAGCAATGATCTGTATGAGGCTCCAGGACTTTCAGATAGATTTATTACAGTGTGCCAGAAACGCACTGTTATAGATCCATAGCAAATTCTACAACTAAAGTAATACCGTAATATTGTAGTATATGGTAGGAGCGATCCACCCCCTTAGGGTTAAAGTAGCCTTGGGGTATCTAAAAAGTAGTTGGGAAAAAGGTAAAATAATAATAAAAAAAAATGTAAACTTTAAATTTAAATTCCCCCCTTCCTTATTGCTGATATGAATATAAATAAATCTATAAACATATAAAAACAGTTATTGCTGGTGGTGACCCCTGTAACAGAAAATAGCTCCCAAATATCTGAAACACCACTCTTTTGCCTTTTAACAACAGATTACAAAAGTACAGTTCCCTGTGATTTTACATACTTGTAGTAGTTTGTAGTCATGTGGCAAGTAATGGGGAAACATATGATTTTCTATGTACTTCTTCTATGCTATACTGATGCCCTTACTTGTGTAACAAATCTGAGGTGCAAAACCTATTTACAGCCATAAATGACCAGATGGTGTTTTCTTTACCTTAGACCGTGATGTCAGCTATTAAATTAGGAGGCCACTTGGGACTTATTGAATTATTCAACATTTCATCTTCAGTGAAGACCTTCCTAGGACCACAGAAATCATACAAGTTCATTTACGATCAGGATACTCAAGAAAGCACTTTGATTTGTTCACCATTTAGACTTCTGGAAAGTTTAGATTTATCCAGTGCAGTTGGACAACTCTTCAATGAAACAATTCAAGCCCATCATAAAGTATATAAAACAGGTACAACAACACTGTTTTTCCTTGTTGGCGTGTGGAGCAAAGCTGTACTTGAATGTCTTCACCATGGAGTTCCTGTTTCATTGATTGTCTCAGGAATGCAAGAAGGTCTCAACTCTTGTATTGAACACGTTGAGGCTTTACACATTCCACTTTATAATATACTTGGCACAAAGCAGAACTCTTTTCATAGGGTATCCGTAGTGGACGGCGGGAGTGATAATGTTTCTAAGACTAAAAGTTCTAACTTCTCTTCTTCTAGAGATGGAAACTTTGGTCTTGAATGTCTGGGACACAGTCCTAAAACCTTAAAGTACGTTCAAACAACCCCACCTAGTAAAGGAAACTTACATAGTCAAGGAAGCCACATGAGCAAACTGTCTCGAAGTAGACACTTCTCGATGCCAAAAACAAGCAGCTTTCAGAACTCTTCACAAATCAGTAGCCACAGCTTAGAAGATCTGACACAGTCTTTAAGTCATGGAAATTCGGAGGCAATGGAGCTTGTGGAGAAGGCTGGTACTCTTCTACATGAAACTGCACATGAATTATTTGTGACTAAAGATCTCTTCCAAGCTTCTCGTCTAAATATATGCTTTTTAAGGGGTGTACCTGAAGTAATCTCAAGTGTTTCCTTTGGATATGTGACATTATTGAAACAAGAGTATGCTACAGTTGTCCGCAACTTGGAGGGTAAACCTCTGAAAATTCTACTTTTGGATGGAGATCTCACAGAAATATATCGACATCTTGGCTTTAATAAATCAGCAAATTTGAAATCCGTGTCTCAATTTGGCGTCAATGAAAGAAGAACATGGGAAGACACATGGATAAGTACAGCATGTCAGAGAATAGTTGAAGCTAATATTAACCTAATTCTAGTGAGGGGTGATGCTTGTCCACAGCTTATCATGCAATGCCTGAACCAAAACACTCTTATTATTACTCACGTAAAGCCAAACATTCTTCAGGCATTTAGTGACTGCACAGGTGCTGAACCAGTGACTTACCTCACACAGATAAGTCACTATAGCATAGGATGTGAAGTGATTGCCAAATTATGTCCACAATGGAGCCCAGAATCCAGTCAAACAATTGCTGTGAATTTCCATGCACATAACATAAATCTGGTTACTGTACTGGTAAGCTGCAGACTGCTGCCTAAAATGCAAATAATAGAGGATCAGTTTTGGGCGTGTACTCATAGACTACATAATGCTTTGCTTGACCAAAAAGTGTTTCCTGGTGGTGGTGCAGTTGAACTTTTCTGTCTTCATTATCTTCGAAAGCTTGAGGGAAACTTCGTAAACGGAGGACCACATTTCTGCACGCCATCTTGGTTGTCCTACTCCATGGTCCACTACAAATCTTCTATCTATCAGTGTCTTGCCAAGGGCTGGATTCTGTATATTTCTACTCTTCTTTTTAACATGGGTGAATATGCTTCAGAATTTGAAGCTATGACTTTTATACAGAAAGAACTCCAAAACATTGGTACTAGCTCTTCTCCTTCTTCATACGTGTTTAATGAGTACTCCAAAAAGGTTGAGCTGATTGATGATGAAAAACTTCAGATGCACCATAGAAAGGTCACAGTCTATGATGATGTTAATCCAAAGGTGGAGGCATGGCGCAGTGCTCTGCATTTAGTTCTCACTGTACTTCAATCAGATGCAGAGATCATTACAGGTTCCACACAAAAACAGATCATTGAGGGAGAATCTTCAAGTGGCAATTATGTTTTTCTATGAAATTTCTATCCTTTTTGTAATTAAACAAGTGAACAAAAACTGTTTGTATTGTATGCATATTATTTTACACAAGTCATTTATTCTTGTTGCAATATTATCAAATTCTGGCTACTTTAACATCTACAGGGACCAAAAGGGCCTCTTTAAAGGGATATTATGCCCCCAGGTTGGTTTGATATCCTTTTGTGCTAGTTTTAGAACCTGCGCAGGGCTGCCTGCCTCCATGAGGAAATGCATTGTAAGCAAATCCTCTGAAAGGTTAATCAGTAGAAAGAGTAGTAGTACCGGACATGTTCATACTGGACAATTGTAAATATTTTTTTATTATTATTATTGGCCTATGTAAATGCCTATTTCCTGCTCCTGTCTCACTTTCTTTCTCATCTGCTTGCTCTAAGGAGTAAACAAATAGTTTACAAATAGTAAACAGTTATAGCTTGATCCTTTGCAATGTCAAATTTCATTTTGTATCGGCTCTTTCTGGTTAGAAAAGTTTTGTTATGGAGCGTGAGAACATTTTCTGCATTGTTGTTTTTCCACATCTTCCCTGAAAAAAAAAATAAAACTTGCAAATGAGATTGCTTGCTTGTAATTAGAGATGAATTGACCCGATGTTTGCGATTGCAACCCGGATACATTGCCAGATTGATGCCGAAGTTCCAATCCCGCAAATTGACTCCTCTAGAAACTATCCATGGCTATAATTGACCAGGGGTTCAATTTGCCTGATTGCCTGTAAGGTATGTTGATTGACCCTTTAGGTCAGGGGTCGGCAAATAATTTTCCCATCAATATTAAAATTGTTTTAGAGCCCAAGACTAATGAACCTAACTCAGTTCTACCCAATACCTAATTCCACCTCACATTATGATCCTATTTATAGTGTCCCTCTCCTCATGCTTCCTTTTAAATTGCTTGCTCTATTATAACCACATTTATAATACCCTATCTCGCTATGCCCCCTTTTATAATGCTCTCTACGTTACTGCCCCATTTATAATGCCCTGTTTTGTAATGCTACCTTCATTATGCCCCAATATATAATGTCCCCAGTGGTGCTGTACATAGTGGCAGAACAGGAAGTGTATTACAGGTGGTCCCCTACTTAAGGACACCCGACTTACAGACGACCACCAGTTAAAGACGGACCCCTCTGCCCCCTGTGACCTCTGGTAAAGCTCTCTGGATGCTTTACTTTAGTCCCAGGCTGCAATGATGAGCTGTAAGGTGTCTGTAATGAACCTTAATTGATAATCCTTGGTCCAATTACAGCAAAAAATTTTGAAACTCCAATTGTCACTGGGACAAAAAGAAATTGTCTGGAACTACAATAATAAAATATACAGTATCGACTTGCATACAAATTTAACTTAAGAACAAACCTATGGAACCTATCTTGTACGTAACCCGGGGACTGCCTGTACTCCCTTCTCTGCCACTATGACTGCCGGGTGCACCATTCTCCCTACGCGATCGGCTGCATACCTGCAATGCCTCTTTTTAGTGCAAAGGCAGGCGGTTGACATATAAAGATCACGCAAGCTGGTTAGAGAAAGTTAGAGGGCCGGATGTGGGCCACAGCCATATAAAGCCCAGGTCTCTCTTAGGTGGTAGGTTATTAAGTAAGGACACACATGGGGCAAAAAACATCTTCGAAATGTCATTTGCTTTTGTCCGTGGAATTAAGATTGTTCTAAAGCTGAAATATTTGTGCCCATGGTGCCAAGCACTTATGCGCTCTGTCTGTTCAGTCCACCCATCACCAATACAAGGATTAGCTGCAAGGTGTGTTCCTGCAGTAAAGTCTGTATCCCAATATGGGGGTTTTAAAGTAAAAACCAGGAGAGTGCTTAAATAAAGCTCTTAGGGATAAGAAATGACATATAGGTGAAGATGGATTAATGTGTTGGTCTTTATACCAGTGCAGAGTAGAACTACACAGATCTCTGCTGCACCAGATTGTGTCTGATCTGTGTCTGATGCTGGATGATTAATCTGGTGCAGTATAAGACTGGTGAGTCAGACTTTGCACCTCTTATTAGTTGTTCTAGTTTACTGCACCTCAATATTGCATTTTCTTGCGCACTGACATAATTTTCTAACGCACAGGCTACTTTTTGTCCAGTTACCAAGGACACAGCCCTTTTTCGGACAAGTCGGAACACTTCCTAAAAATGGTCTAAAACCTTCAATAATGTGGTACACAGCATTTCAGGTGCAAATTACTCCAGGCTCTAAAGCTGCAGTTCATTACATTTTTCAACATTACATGTTATCGAATCTTAGGATGGTAAAGAAGTCCAGAGTAATTGAGTGATGGCCTTTTTACAGTGAGGTACAAAACATAAGGCATCATGAAGTAAAACGTCCGTCACTCCCGGGCATAAAATTTCTGGACATATAGATTGTGGTTTTAGTAAGAAGAACCTGCGTCTATAAAGCCACAACTTACTGATTATGGCAGATCATTATCATAGAATGGAATCCCCATCAATTTACTGTACTTGCTAATGGTAGTTTAACTCATCTGGGACCACCCGTAGACTTTAGACGTCAGCAGGCGCAGGTCCCGAGTCTGCAGCGACGTCTTTAGTGAAGGAGCGCGGTACATAGAGGAGCAGAGCAGGTGCTGCCACCAGCTCTATGGGCTTGGCATTCACTTGACCACCGGGTCTAAAGGGGTTAATCAGAATCCCCAGTCATAGGTAGGTGTCTGTTTTCCACTATAACTGGGGCTCTTATAGATGCAGGGGAAAACTTGCAAAAGAAAAAAAATAAAGTAAAATAAAAAAAAAAAGTGAAAATGTCCACCAGGGGTCTTTTAAAGTAAAGTAAAAACTCTTAAACTTTTAATACTTTATAACTAGCTCTATGTGTCCTGAAAAAAACTGCAAAAAAATTTAAGGTTGCACGCAAAAAAAAGTTATGGCCCTTAAACTAGCGCATACAAAAATTTGCTAAAAATGCCCAGTCACTAGAGCCTTTTCAGGGCGCGACACTAAGGGGTCAATCCAGATTTTCTAATGGGGCATGTGGGCAGAATATGCTGAATCAACCCCTCTACAGTTTTGTGAAGGTGTCACAAAGAATGGAGCTCCATATCAGTAAAAAAAGGCTCCAGTCCAGAAGGTATTTATGAATGGTTTTATTTCAGGTTCCCAATTCAATGTAAAAAATGTTCTGCCACTAGATGGCACACTTTCTGTGTTTACCAAGTTACCATAGTGCCTGACTAGCTTTTCAGCATCTATTTATATGATAAATGCAGGCCATCATTTGTTTCTTTATTTTCATACTTTTGCTATTTTTGTAAAATGTTACTAAAACTCTAAAAGTATAATGTTTCGAAAGTCTTATAATAAGTTTGTTTTCTCTGCCGCTAAGGCAAGATGCAGTATGCTAAGGAAGCAGGATGTCATGTAGCACATGTTGATCTTGTCTTCACAGCACTGGTGGCCACAAACCACAGTCTCCATAAACAACCTTTTCATTTTGGGTGCCTGTTATATAACGTTTGGTTTTGCTTTAGATCATTATCCCTAAAAACATAATTAATACAGTATTACGTTTTTATAAGTTATAAAGATAAAATGTGCAACTGATTCCAGGGAGTCACCAAGGGAGTGGAAGTTCCACTTTCGCATCTCCAGAAGCAGAGGAAACCAGTGGCGGACTATCCATAAGACCCACTGGGAGAAGTCCTGGTGGGCTGACTAGTTTGGGGCAGTCTGGGACTAGTGGGGCCGGTGGAAAAATAAAATAACATGAACTCACTTTTCCGACACTCCTCAGCTTGCCGACGTCAGTATGGCGTTGTCACCGCCAGCCGGACTGGATCAAGTAGTGGGTGAGTTCATGTTTTTTATTTGTTTGTACTGGGGTGGGTGGGTTGTATACAGGGTGGACTGGCTGGCTGTATAAAATGCGGAAGAATGACGATACTGGGGAGGGGCTGTCTGGCTATATACAGGGGAGCTATCTGGCTGGCAATATACTGGGGTGGCTGACTTGCTGTATACTGGGGGGACTGGCTGGCTGTATACTGGGGTCTGGCTGGATATATACTGGGGGGGCTAGCTGGCTATATACTGGGAGGGGGGCTGGCTACTAGTAATAGTTATATTTCTGTACATAGGGGGCAGTATTATAGGAACTATATTCCCATACCTAGGGGGCAGTATTATAGTAGCTAAATTCTTGCACATATGGGGTAGTATTATAGTGGTTATATTCTTGTATATTATTGTACATAGAGAGCAGTGTTATAGTAGTTTATTCTTGTACATAGGAGCAGTATTATAGAAGTTATATTCTTGTACATAGGGGGCAGTATTATAGTAGTTACATTCTTGTACATAGAGGGTGGTATTATAGTAGTTATATTTTAGTACATAGGGGACAGTATTATAGCAGTTATATTCTTGTACATAAAATGCAGTATTACTATATATTTTACTTAAAGGCAGTATTATAGTAGGTACATTCTTGTTTATCGGAGGAGGTATTGATTTGGAACATCTATAAGCAGTTTGTGTGGAGTTCAGTAACTCCACCCACATTACATGGCCACACCTACTTGTTTTGATCCCACCCTCAGAATGGGGCCACTTTTACAGTTTTTTTCCAGGACCACTTTAAATTCCCAGCCCGCACCTGCCAGGAACCCTTTGGTCAAATTAGAGCCACCAGGATCACTTGAGCTTGGATCTTCAAATTGGAGATTGCCCTGGAGAGCAGGGGAAATGCATGTTATATACACTGAGGACAGGATTGACATCTGTACTACTTGAGGCATCTGGTCTTGACAAGATACAAAGACCAAAAAACTTTCTTCTCTAGAACCCATTCACCTTCTCTTAATGCTATTCTGCTTAGAAATTCTCCAACTTATTAGATTGCATGTTTCTTTCTGCCCATTGAAACAAATATCTGGCAATCTGGCATAATACCCTAATCTTTGTGCTACCCTGCTTGTTTATATACATTACAGACATATTGCTGGACAGAATTCTGACGTGTTATTTTTACAGAAGGATTTAAGTTCAGTAAAGCTTGAGTCATACAGTTTATAATACTATGGAATTGGAAGATGTAGGACACCAGGAAGAGTCCCAGCCCCTTGAATTAACTTACCTTCTGAATCTGTACCCCAGCTGACATCTGTGGTCAAGGTAACTAAAGGTGATGGTCTCCAATAGTGTGAGCGGACCCAAACTGCAAAGTTAGGTCTGTGCCATACTTTGTGTGTTCCATGGACCCAGACTTCAGTTAGGGGTCCAGATTTGAGATATACTGGAATAGCTGTGCAGCCCATCAACCAGTTTTTGGCCCCTAGCAACCACAGGCATGCCCACTACAATTGCCCTTTTCCAGGTAGGGAGACAAGGCTGTGAGGGACAGCTATAAATTTAAAATAATTTCCCTTTTCAGGGGAGTGGGAAGAACTGCATTTGTATACTCTTAAGCTCCTGTATTGCAGTGATAACAACTGCATCTATATACTCATACACTCCTGTTGTGCAGTGACAATAACTGCAACTATACACTCACCGGCCACTTTATTAGGTACACCTGTCCAACTGCTCGTTAACACTTAATTTCTAATCAGCCAATCACATGGCGGCAACTCAGTGCATTTAGGCATGTAGACATGGTCAAGACAATCTCCTGCAGTTCAAACCGAGCATCAGTATGGGGAAGAAAGGTGATTTGAGTGCCTTTGAACGGCATGGTTGTTGGTGCCAGAAGGGCTGGTCTGAGTATTTCAGAAACCGCTGATCTACTGGGATTTTCACGCACAACCATCTCTAGGGTTTCCAGAGAATGGTGCGAAAAAGAAAAAACATCCAGTGAGCGGCAGTTCTGTGGGCGGAAATGCCTTGTTGATGCCAGAGGTCAGAGAAGAATGGGCAGACTGGTTTGAGCTGATAGAAAGGCAACAGTGACTCAAATCACCAGAAGAAGAGCATCTCTGAACGCACAGTACGTCAAACTTTGAGGCAGATGGGCTACAGCAGCAGAAGACCACACTGGGTGCCACTCCTTTCAGCTAAGAACAGGAAACTGAGGCAACAATTTGCACAAGCTCATCGAAATTGGACAGTAGAAGATTGGAAAAACGTTGCCCGGTCTGATGAGTCTTGATTTCTGCTGCGACATTTGGATGGTAGGGTCAGAATTTGGCGTCAACAACATGAAAGCATGGATCCGTCCTGCCTTGTATCAACGGTTCAGGCTGGTGGTGGTGTCATGGTGTGGGGAATATTTTCTTGGCACTCTTTGGTACCAATTGAACATCGTTGCAATGCCATAGCCTACCTGAGTATTGTTGCTGACCATGTCCATCCCTTTATGACCACAATGTACCCAACATCTGATGGCTACTTTCAGCAGGATAATGCGCCATGTCATAAAGCTGGAATCATCTCAGACTGGTTTTTTGAACATGACAATGAGTTCACTGTACTCAAATGGCCTCCACAGTCACCAGATCTCAATCCAAAAGAGCATCTTTGGGATGTGGTGGAACGGGAGATTCGCATCATGGATGTGCAGCCGACAAATCTGCGGCAACTGTGTAATGCCATCATGTCAATATGGACCAAAATCTCTGAGGAATGCTTCCAGCACCTTGTTGAATCTATGCCACGAAGAATTGAGGCAGTTCTGAAGGCAAAAGGGGGTCCAACCCGTTACTAGCATGGTGCACCTAATAAAGTGGCCGATGAGTGTATACTCATATGCTCCTGTAGTGCAGTGACAGTAACTGCATTTGTATACTAATACGCTCCTGTAGTGCAGTGACAGTAACTGCATCTGTATACTCATACGCTTCGGTAATGCAGTGGCAATAGCTGCAGCCATACACTCCAGTAGTCAGGGCCAGCGTCAGAACCCGGCATGCCGGGGCCCACTTGTGCTGGCAGGGCCTACTGGAGGCAGGGGAGGTGTGCCCCAAGGATATAATAATGATGCAGAGAGCAGTCACACTCTGCTTCATCATTGCCTATGCAGCGTTTGCCCGGGTTCCTGTAGGGGGCGTGCAAGCCTCCACTGTTCAGGGGTTGGCCGGCAGCAGTTTAAGCAATTGCATGGAGGAAGACAGGCTGGACACAGACAGAGGCAGCATGTGCTGAACTTTTCAACTGTCTACTGTGTGGTGAGGCTCCAGAGGACAGCATGGTAGGAGTCAGGCCACTGTCTGTTGAATTAACCCTTTGGTGTCTTGCCCCTGTCAATGAGTTAAAGGGGTATTCTCGTCTGGGCATTCACATTCAGTTTCATTAATCTACCATTTATAAACATTTCTTCAATTGGATGTTATTAAAAAAAAGTTCCTATGTGAAGATAATTTCTCATAAATGTAGTCATGTTGTCCCTTAGAAATGAGATAGCTTCCTCGGTTACGACCACCTCACATTTTGGCAGCAGTGGCCAGACATGCGCTATTGAGCCCTGCCTGACTTCCTGGTTTCAGCGATCATTACCACAGGACGGCTGCGGGACATGCAGTAACTCCTCGGACATTTCATATACAAAAACCTTTTGTAAGAGGAGGAGTTATTTTTTTAGTGGTTCCTGTTTCATTGTTTCTTTCCCCTGTGGTGGGGTAACCCTCCTGGTGTGCTGTTGTGAGGCAAAGTTCTATTTGGTCTCAACTGACCTCATGACCTTTTTCCATGCATCTTCTGGATCAGCCTGGAACTGCATCTGTTTACTCTTACGCTTCTGTATTACATGGAGCTGGTCACTTTTTTAGTCTGTGGGGCTGTCTCACATTTTCACATAAGCATATCAAGTCAGTGAACCTTCAGTAATTACTATTATTAAGTGGGCAGAGGAAGCATGGCCGGTGGAGGAGTGGGCTGGCGCACCAGCTACAGCCTGCGAACATAAAACCAATTGTCCTTTCAGGAAAAGAAAGCCAAACTGAAAAATATATGCCAATGTAGAAAACTTTATTACATACAATACATTAAAAATTATTTAAAACCATCAAGGTGATAGCAGAGGAGGAAACAGGGCATCACCAGACAAAATGTGGAGGAAAATGGGTACATAACTAAAGGGGTATAGACTGAACTTGAGTGTGGGCAATCAGTATAATAATGTCACATGCAAGGTAAAGTACAAATGTCCAACCGACCAAATTCCCAACACAAAGCTACAACATTGTGCAAGTCTTACCCTAGTATTAGAAGTCACACTCCACTGTCCGGGATGGCACCTTCCCCGACGCGCGTTTCGGCTCGATTGAGCCTTCGTCTGGGGGTGGCGTCATCCGGGTCAGGGGTTACAATTTATGCGCACTTTAGACCAATCAGGGTTATTGTAGCAATCATATGCGCATATTGGAACCCGCTCGGGGAGTAGGTGTGTACACGGCGGGCCAATCATCACTACTTGTATAATTAGATAAACACAACAGTGCTTCAACGCCCATGCTGCGGTGTCAGTATAAATAGTGGCTCTTATTCCAAAAGGCGCATTTAAGGACTATCTACCTCTATGGATCAAGAAAAGCCACATCAACTTATATAAATAACCCATCCCTATGTTAGCACTCAGTATATGCCTATAGGTTCACAACATGCCAAGCTGATATGTACAATATGAAGGGAATAAGACATAATAAAATTTAGAAGCAGTATGCATAAATTCATAAGAATTATCCTGCACAAATTTCTCTTACATAGGGAGGTGTATATGATACTGTTAACTATAGATACACATATTGCCGATAAAGTGAAAATAAATTTTTTACAAAACTGATATATTGAAAATAAAAAACATGATGCAAATAAAGTGCAATGTGCATAAAGATTGTGTTACCCAACTTTCAACTCATATAACTTTAATAAAGTGTAAAATGCTAATGTATGCAGGTACATCTATAAACAGTATAAAGTGTGTGACTATCTATTGTGACAGTTATGTCAATACGGATGTAGATCTACCAACATACCTATTATAAAATATATAAGGTCCACCTTTGTAGACTAGTGAAGAACACAGTGAAAAAATTCATGATTAACAACGTGCAAGGGAGTGAGGAGGAGGATGGGGGACGAAAGGTGAGGAGAGAGGGGGTGTGAAGTGGAGGAGTGAAGGTAAGAAGTGAGGAAAGGGGATGATGTGAACCAGGCGGAGTGACTCCTATAGATAATATGCATGGGATATAATGAACATCAATAATAATATTAATATTAATGGCAATGGTGTCTTATATCTTCTATGATTTCCTATAATAAAGTTTATGTGATTTAAATGGACTGTTGTATCGTATATATCTTTGGTAATGCTATCATATTAACCGGTTTGCGACCGCCCGCCGTGTATTCACGGCGGCGGTCGCGTTCCGATGCATGGAGAGGGCTCGCGGGCCGAGCCCTCTCCATAGCCGGTAAGTCTCTGCTGCATATTGCAGCAAAGGCTTACCGGTAACACCCGCGATCGCTGCCGGCACCGATCGCGGGTGTTTTCTTGCACAACGCCGCCGGCAAAACTGCCGGCGGCTCCAAATTGATGGCAGCGCATGGGCGCCGCCATCTTTCCGAGGATCGCCGCTCCCCGTGACGTCATCGGGGAGCGGCGATCCGTTGCCATGGTAGCTTCGGGTCTCACGAAGAACCGAAGCTACTTCGAGTTAACCCATCCATTACAATGTGCTATCAGCACATTGTAATGTATGAGGAGTAAAATCCCCATATACTGCCATACTGTAGTATGGCAGTATATGGTAGGATCGATCAGATAACCTAGGGTTAAAGTACCCTAGGGAGTCTGAAAAATAGTAAAAATAAAAATTAAAAAAAAGTTTAAAAAAAAAATTATAATAAAAAAAACTAAAAATTCAAATCACCCCCCTTTCCCTAGAACTGATATAAATATAAATAAACAGTAAAAATCATAATCACGTTAGGTATCGCCGCATCCGAAAATGCCTGATCTATCAAAATATAATAACGTTTTTTCACTGCGTTTAACCCCGTAATGGAAAATCGCGTCCAAAGTCAAAACTGGCACTTTTTTGCCATTTAAAAAAAAATTAAAAATTCTATAAAAAGTGATCAAAAGGTCATACAGTCCTAAAAATAATATCATTGAAAACATCATCAAAAGTTGCAAAAGATGACACCACCCTCAACTCCATACACCAAAGTATGAAAAAGTTATAAGCACAAGAAGACAGCAAAATAAAAAAAAAAATTTTGTTCATGAGGTTTTAACCCTTTCAGGACCTGGCCCTTTTTTGTTTTTTCATTTTCATTTTTTACTCCCCATGATCAAAAATCCATAACTTTTTTATTTTTCCATGTACAGAGCTGTGTGATGGCTTATTTTCTGCGTAACAAATTGCACTTCATAGAGATGGTATTGAATATTCCATGCCGTGTACTAGGAAGCGGGAAAAAAATTCCAAATGCAGTGAAATTGGTAAAAAAACGCATTTGTGCCGCCTTCTTGTGGGCTTGGATCTTACGGATTTCACTGTGCACCCCAAATGACATGTCTACTTTATTCTTTGGGTCGGTACGATTACAGGGATACCAAATTTGTATAGGTTTTATAATGTTTTCATACATTTAAAAAAATTAAAACCTCCTGTACAAAAATTTTTTTTTGGGATTTTGCCATCTTCTGGCGCTAATAACTTTTTTATACTTTGGTGTACTGAGCTGTGGGTGGTGTCGTTTTTTGCGGATTTTGATGACGTTTACAATGTTATCAATTTTAGGACTGTACGACCTTGTGATCACTTTTTATAGAATTTTTTAATTTTTTTAAATGACACAAAAAGTGTCATTTTCGAATTTGGGCACGATTTTCCGTTACCGGATTAAACGCAGTGAAAAACCGTTATCATATTTTGATAGATCGGGCATTTTCGGACGCGGCGATACCTAATGTGTTTATGATTTTTACTGTTTATTTATATTTATATCAGTTCTAGGGAAAGGGGGGTGATTTGAGTTTTTAGGGTTTTTTATTATAATTTTTTTTTTTTTAACTTTTTTTTATTTTTATTTTTAGTACTTTTCAGACTCCCTAGGGTACTTTAACCCTAGGGGGTCTGCACGATCCTATCATATACTGCCATACTACAGTATGGCAGTATATGGGGATTTTACTCCTCATACATTACAATGTGCTGATAGCACATTGTAATGCATGGGTTAACCAAAAGTAGCCTCGGGTCTTCGCGAGACCCGAGGTTACCATGGCGACCGATCGCCGCTCCCCGATGACGTCACGGGGAGCGGCGATCCTCGAAAAGATGGCGGCGCCCACGCGCCGCCATGCTTTTGAAGCCCCCGGCAGCATTGCCGGCGGCGATCGAGGTGAAAACACCCGCGATCGGTGCTAGCACCGATCGCGGGTGTTACCGGTAAGCCTTTGCTGCAATATGCAGCAAAGACTTACCGGCTATGGAGAGGGCTCAGCGCGTGAGCCCTCTCCATGCACCCGCGGCCGACCCGTGACGTGCTATTACGTCACGGGTCGTGAAAGGGTTAATTTTTGTAAATGTATGAAAACATTATAAAACCTATACAAATTTGGTATCCCTGTAATCGTACTAACCCAAAGAATAAATTAGATGCGTCATTTCTGGCGTGAAGTGAAAGCCGTAATATCCAAGCCCGCAAGAATACGACACAAATGCGGTTTTTCACCATTTTCACTGCATTTGGAATTTTTTTTCCCACTTCCCAGTACATGGCATGGAATATTTAATACCATCACTATGAAGTGCAATTTGTTACGCAAAAAACGAGCCTTTTCACATAGCTTTTTACGTGTAAAAATAAAAAAGTTATAGATTTTTGAATGTGGGGAGTGAAAAATGGAAATGAAAAAACGGGAAAGGGCCCGGTCCTTAACCGGTTAAAATAACAAGAAAACAAATCAATGTGAAGATCGATATATGTAATACAGTAAAATATGCAGTGATACAGCGATTGGTCCAAAGAATACCATATATAGAAAATATATGAAGTGATACTCAACGCCGATAGAAATGTAAATATGATCTTAAAGGTTAAAAGAATGTTATTTAGTTCTTAAATCCATATTTCTTCGAAGGTAGCTGCAAGAAATACCCAATATATGATGGTCCAGAAAGTGCGCATACTAAAAAAGTATAAAGAAAAAGAAGGAAAATAATTAGTTAAAAAAACTTATAACGATACAGTAACTGGATTGACACCAGTAAAGTTAGCGTGCATAGCTCAGAGACCATATACAAAATTGGATCAGATGGAGAGAATGGGAAGCTTGAACAACTAGAGAAATGGAGCAAAACTCAATGATTCGTTTAATTCCTTAGGAGAAAGTTTATCTAAGGTCCATATCCACCATGTTTCGGTTTGAGACAGTCTTTTCTGGATCGGTCCCCCTCTGATGCCTAGCAATATTCTGTCTATACCGCATACTTTTAAGCCCTTCGGGTCTGAGTCATGTTTGTCTCTAAAATGTGCTGCTACTGGTTTTCATTCAATGTTATAGTCGATGTTTTTAGAGGCAATAATGTCCCGTACATGTTCTCTAACGCGGATTTTCATTTCTCTGCTTGTGAGGCCGATATATATTTTATTGCAGGGGCATGTCACATAATAGATCACACCTCGCGTGGTACATGTTATGCTCTGAGTGATCTTGTAGGTTTTTGTACCTGTTGAGTTTATAAATGTGTCTATGGACTCAATGTTCAGGCATGCAATGCATTTGCCGCAGGGTCTGTAGCCCCACGGTGGGGGGTTAGCTCCAAAGATTGTCTTTGCTTTACCGGAGTCATAATGGCTCCTAACTAGCAGGTCCCTGAGGTTTTTTGATCTCCTTGCTGTTACTGTGGGGTGGGGTGCAATATATTGCTCAACCACTGAATCACTCTGGAGGATTGGCCAGTATCTATTCAGGATAGAACGCATTGTTTGCCATTCTGAGTGATAATTGGTGATGAACCTGTTTGGTTGACTTCTCCTTGTGTTGTGGAACTAGTAGATCATGGCGGGGGGTGTTCTTGGCTCATAAGTCTGCACGTTTGATCGTCCTGTTACTGTACCCGCGCTGTTGAAACGGAGTCCATAAATCCTTCTCCTGCATTTCAAAATCTTGATTCGTAGAACAGATCCTCTTTATACGGAGGAATTGACCCACTGGTATCCCCTGAATCGTCTGTGCAGGGTGAGAGGAAGTTGCATGCAACAATGCATTAGCTGATGTCTGTTTTCTATACACGCTAGTCTGTACAAAGCCTCCAGAATCTTTTTTCAAAATGAAATCGAGGAATGAAACACTCATTTTATCTGCAGTGTATGTGAGTTTAATGTTGTAGGGGTTATTATTTAATCGGTCAAAAAAATCTTGTAGTTGCATTAAATCTCCTTTCCAGATGATCAGGATGTCGTCGATGTAACAGGCCCAGAAAAGGACCTGGTCCATCGCGACATCCCGACCATCTCCCAACAGGTCCCTCTCCCACAGCCCCAGGAACAAATTTGCATATGAGGGTGCACAAGACGCCCCCATAGCTGTTCCCTGGAGCTGTAGCTAGAAGAACCCATTGAACACAAAGAAGTTGTGAAAAAGAATAAATTCAAGTAGCTGTAACAAAAAAGCTGAACATTCCTGAGAGTGATTTTCCATAGTTAGGAAATATTGTGCCGCTCTGAGTCCATCCTGGTGTCTTATGGATGTTTAAAGCGATTCTACATCGCAGGCGACAAATAGGGAATCGTCTTCTATATACAGGCCATCCACTTTGCATAGCAGATCGGTGGTATCGTGTGTATACGAAGGCAGGTTCTCTACCATGCTTTTCAAGTAGTGATCAACGAACCGGCTAATATTTTCGGATAAACTACCTCGGCCCGATATTATCGTGCATCCCGGTGCTATTTTTGCATTTTTATGCACCTTCGGTAGAAGGTATAAGGTAGGAATTACCGGATCTGTTGTTTTTAAGCATTCACAGAGGTCCTGTTCAATGATCTTATCCTTAACACCCTGACGCAGAATTTCATTAAGTTCATTTGTGAACTTTTTCAGGGGATTAAATGTCAAGCGTTTATAGCATTTGTTGTCATTTAGTTGGCGATAGGCTTCAGCTTCATACATATCACGTGGCCAAACCACAACATTGCCACCTTTATCTGATTGCGTGAGTACAATCCTTTTGTCTTTCTTCAGGGCATTAATGCATTGTCGCTGAGAATTTGTTAAGTTATCACGACTTACCCGTTCGTTGATTCTGAGGAATTCCTGCCTAACTACCTTTACAAACTGGTCAACCGCTGTGCATGGGAATTTTTTGGACTTTTGCCTGACACATTGGGGGATCTCTTTGTCTGCATTATGTCCTTCCTGCAGCTCTTCCAAAATCCTCACTGCTTCAACTTCCCTGGATGTGTCAAAAATTTCCTCCGGATCTTGGGTATGAAACCATTTCTTAAAAACGAGTGTTCTCCCAAAAAGGTGAAGGTCTTTCACTGCGGAGAAAGCATCGAATTTGGTAGAAGGAGAAAAGGTTAAACCCTTCTCAAGTAATTCAATTTCTTCAGGCGACAGTATTGTCTGATAAATTTATCATAGAAGATATGACACCATTGCCGTTAATATTAATAATATTATTGATGTTCATTATATCCCATGCATATTATCTATAGGAGTCACTCCGCCTGGTTTACATCATCCCCTTTCCTCACTTCTTACCTTTACTCCTCCACTTCACACCCCCTCTCTCCTCACCTTTCGTCCCCATCCTCCTCCTCACTCCCTTGCACGTTGTTAATCATTAATTTTTTCACTAATTATACGTGTGTGTTCTTCACTAGTCTACAAAGGTGGACCTTATATATTTTATTATAGGTATGTTGGTAGATCTACATCCGTATTGACATAACTGTCACAATAGATAAGTTTAAGGTCACACACTTTATACTGTTTATAGATGTACCTGCATACAATAGCATTATACACTTTATTAAAGTTCTATGAGTTGAAAGTTGGGTAACACAATCTTTATGCACATTGCACTTTATTTGCATCATGTTTTTTATTTTCAATATATCAGTTTTGTAAAAAATTTATTTTCACTTTATCGGCAATATGTGTATCTATAGTTAACAGTATCATATACACCTCACTATGTAAGAGAAATTTGTGCAGGATAATTCTTATGAATTTATGCATACTGCTTCTAAATTTTATTATGTCTCATTCCCTTCATATTGTACATATCAGCTTGGCATGTTGTGAACCTATAGGCATATACTGAGTGCTAACATAGGGATGGGTTATTTATATAAGTTGATGTGGCTTTTCTTGATCCATAGAGGTAGATAGTCCTAAATAACCCTAAATGCGCCTTTTGGAATCAGAGCCACTCTTTATACTGACACCGCAGCTCGGGTGTTGAAGCACTGTTGTGTACTGATGATTGGCCCGCCGTGTACACACCTACTCCCCGAGCGGGTTCCAATATGCGAATGCGCCAGCTCGACATCATTCTTGCATGCGCACAAATTATGATCACTTGATCGCTACAATAACCCTGATTGGTCTAAAGTGCGCATAAATTGTAACCCCTGACCCGGATGACGCCACTCCCAGACAAAGGCTCAATCGAGCCGAAACGCGCGGACAGTGGAGTGTGACTTCTAATACTAGGGTAAGACTTGCACAATGTTGTAGCTTTGTATTGGGAATTTGGTCGGTTGGACATTTGTACTTTACCTTGCATGTGACATTATTATACTGATCGCCCACACTCAAGTTCAGTCTATACCTCTTTATTTATGTACCCATTTTCCTCCACATTTTGTCTGGTGATGCCCTGTTTCCTCCTCTGCTATCACCTTGATGGTTTTAAATAATTTTTAATGTATTGTATGTAATAAAGTTTTCAACATTGGCATATATTTTTCAGTTTGGCTTTCTTTTCCTGAAAGGGATTCTCCCTTTGAGGACAATTGGTTTTATGTTCGCAGGCTGTAGCTGGTGCGCCAGCCCACTCATCCACCAGCCATGCTTCCTCTGCCCACTTAATAATAGTAATTATAGCTATATAGCCACATTCTTAGGTGCAACATCTAGGGATCCACACTAGTGTTAAACAATATTGTAATGATCCCATCTTCCCTGTTCTAAAATTGTGTCTTTGGAGCCTGCGAACATTCAGGCCTGAAAGTTTTCAGGCTATAGTATCTAGCAGACAAATAGATGAATTGTATATAAGGTTAATAAGATCTGGTTCAAACTACATGTATTAGTTAAATATACGATGGATGTCAATGTATAGGATAATGTGTTTGGACATGTAGTCAGTACAAGTAAAAATAAGAAAAAGATTGATGTACAAAGATCTGTATAGAGGACTGTGTTTTTTTTAACAGAAACACGGTCATGAATTTTTAATGGTATATAGAAAGTGTGTGTCATCCAGTCCGGGGGTTCTAAAAAACAGGTGCCCAAATCGGGGCGCTACCTCACAGCATTTATAGTGTTTGAGTTTCATTATTTGTCAGTAGCCATGATGAAGGATGCGTTTTGCGTTTGAAACGCATTGGATTATTTTAAAGCGGTCACCGTTTGGATTTTGTCACAAGAATATGGTCCATAAATAAAGCATGAAGCATTGCTCTTAACAATGTTGTTGAGTTTGTCCTGTCGCTGGAGTTCATGTATTTGTAGTATTAATAACTTATCCAGAGGTTAGAGGTAAACCCAGTGCTTATACTTTATGGGTGACTGATACATACAATGTTGGTACATAGGGGAATTATAAATTTCTCTGAGCTCATTGGTATATACAGTATATGATTTTTTACCTTTACTCTTCTGTGCTTCAGAGTTTCTGTCACAATGACAGGTACTGCGTGGGGACCTGGTGTATCTCTTTAGAAATTGGGGGATCAAAAGAGATATTGTGGCACAATAAATCCAGCAGGGTTGTGGTTTCCTTTGTTAATGGTATTGTCAGTGCAAGTGTGAACAAAGCCTTATTTGACAGCCACCCAACACACCCTTCCACACATTCTTTGGCACTGCCGCCTGTTCATGTCAAAGCACTCATGTTGGAAAACTCTTTGGCTGTACACCAGGCTGAAAAAAAAGTGTTTTGGGGACAAACGTACAGAAAACACAAAGGAACCATGAAAGGTACAGTTATCTAGAAGGAACTGTTTGGGGGTTATAGTGTGGTTCTGTGGTGAAAGGTTCCCTTTAAAATATTTAGAAATTACATTGAAATATTGAGTTAAATGCAGTATAGAATGTGTATTTTAGTATCTCTTGTAATATATGCATTGTAGCACAAAAGTAAGCTATGACATTGGAATGATACAATTCCTTAAGATGTCTAGTGTAAGTAGATTTGGATTCTTGACCTTTGTAGGGATATATTACAGCCAGCTGTCAGTTGTTGTAACAACTGTCTGTAAATCACAGGGGAAACATATGCCAGGCACTAGCACAGCTGAATGTGACAATAAACACCTGTTTGCTGCAATGAAGAAGTCAAGGAATATTCAAGATTTACAAAGAGTCAAATTTTTAGATGAACTGTATCCGTACATTAATTGAACAAGTGACACTAAAAAGTGAACTAAAAAAGTCGTCTATTTTTTTCCACCGTTCTGCAAGTAATTTTGGTCCTATAGGCAGACAAGAAAAATGTGTCTTCTCAAAAGTCATAAAGACAGTTTATAATGATGGCATCTTTGATAGGGAACAAGTTAAAAGGCACCTGTAAGCAGATTTATGGGTCTCTAACCATGGGCAGAAGAATTATTGGCACATGTAGTGGAATCATCTGGGTAGCTTTCCTCCTACTTCTACGTCCCTATTCTGGCCTGATAATAATAACCTTTTATTTATTTAGCACCATCATATTCCAAAGCACTTTACAAATCATTGGGGGCATATACAAATAAAATACTACATAACAGAATACAAACAGTCCTTTGGAACAAAAGCAGTGAGGGCCCTGCTCACAAGAGCTTACAGTCTATGAGGGTTTATAGTTTAGACACAAATAGGGGGGGATCTGTTGACTCTCTCTTTAATATGAACATCACTATTGGTCTCTTTAAGAAATGGGTTAATGTATATAATGTATATAATTCAGTCCAGGACCTTGTTCCTAGTGGTCAATCCCAACTACAGGTCCACAAGTAGTATAAGCATAATTCTCTGTAATAGCTTAGATGCCACTTGCTATTGACCGTGGCACCTAGGTGGGTGAGAGTTATATTTGATTATAATCATTGCAGAAAAGTCTCTGCTGTATGGAAATGAGCCAGTGATGTAACTTCAAGACCCTGTTCCCCAATGCAAAAGCTTATTCTGCCTCAGAGGAGCAGATGACCCATCAGACACACAGTTTGACTACTGCATAACTTACTTTTGAGAGCTTATTTGTAAATGTTTGTTAGTGCATCTAAGATGTTGTGCAGAAACCGGTTGGTTCAAAGTCTCTAAAGTGTAAAGGATCTTTTCTTGACTGGGCATGGATTTTACACATGTTCTGCTACTGTTTCTCTGAAAATGCAATTATTCCAATATAAAATTTCTTTACAAAGTTTATTTCACCTAAACTTACCTGAAGCTAAACTTACCTGACTGGAAATGAATCTGGTGAGTGTGCAGGCCAAGAAAGTGTTTAGATCTGGCAAAGGGTCAGGAAGGAAGAGTTCTCTTTATGGAGAGTTTGCCAATTAAGGCCGCCTTATAGGCGTTTTCATCTCCTCTTTTATCAACATCACCTCTTCACACATGCAGTCACATTCCGCAGTTCTTAATGTGACAATACTCTGTTTTAATCCTTAAAGGGGTATTCCCATTACAGAAAATTAATCTTATTGTTTGTATTATCAAATATTATACAATTTTCCAATATACTTTCTGTATCAATTTTATCATGATTGTATAGATCTCTGCTTGCTGTCATTTTATTTAAAGCTTCTATATATTCTTCCAGTTGATAGAAATCTGACCATGGTCACACAGGTGCACGACTCATTATATCACACAGTTCTGATTACTCTCTGTGCTATAACCAGCCGTGCACCTGTGTGACCATGGTCAGATTTCTGTCCAAAAGGGGAATACCCCTTTAATTAAAGCTAGTTAATTTCTAGCAACCCCATTAAAGAAGCTAACTTCAATTCAAGATGGCAACCTAGTTTGGCACTAAAATACTAAAAGTATTACAATGTGGTAAATTGAGAGGCTGCATAGTGTAGTTGCAACCTGTGACATGACCTGAGAGTGGGGAAACATAGCAAGAGGGTTCCGTCATTGACGCTGCTTTAAAAGATGGTATAAATCAGTTGGTAGATTTCCTTTTGGTCACCAACTAGAATGATATGTGGCATAGAATTAATCATTCAGTATACATGTACAGCAGTGTGGCTAGTACAGTAGAGTATACTCTAAGTGCCTGGTTGTACAGGCCGCACCAAGCTCTCAATGCATGGACTATTGTCCATGCTCATAAACAGTGTTTTACGGGCCTGATACATTTCTTATTCTAGGCTGATGTCTATTTTTCTAGTCTTCTAGTTTTTGAGCCATGTCAGTGATGTGTGTACAAATATTCCTACAGTCAGAGGCAAGCCCAGAGTTGTGTCATGGGAATTACTTTTCCTCAACATGTAGCAAATGCCAATTCTACACAACTGAACTTCACTTACTGTAACAATACAGTATAAAATGTCTAGCTATAAGGGTCTCACTGCACAATTACTGCAGTCATGAAAACTATACAATAACTTATTCATATGACCTATGCAACCAGCTGCAGTATCACTGCAAATAATAAGACGTAATATTATGTAATACGATTACTCCCAATTATTTCATTGTCAGTGACATTAGAAACACACAGATGGAATGAGTAAGTCAAATCCCAAAGATGAGCTTTTAACAGAAATGATGAAAGTGAGGTCAGAAAAAGAACCTAATTCCTAAGAGGTGAGTGGTCTATGTAGTCTGACAGATAATCAGGGGATGTATCAGAATTCCAGGGCTCTGGAACATTTTATTTCTGCACAATATCTGCCTGAATTGTACTGACCTAGAGGAATCTTTAGCTGCTCCTAAAAGAAGGTATCTGTTTTTTAAATATGATGTCCAATTCAAGGGTGTGCAAGTTGATGGACACTTAAAAAGATCTAATGCTTGCAGGAGAGCTGTGGTCTCTTCATCAGAGGGTATAAGAAAGTCAGAATCCTCATACACATGTCATATCCTAGAAAACTCCTTTAACTTAGACCTGTCACGAGGAAAATGAACCACCAGGTCGTTCCACTGGTGCGACTAGCCCGCGGTAGCTGCCAAGGTAGCAATACAGGAGACACCACTCACTGGCTCGGAGACCTTTTGGACGTGGCCACTGAAGAACAGCAGACAGTTTCGCGGGATCCATCTCAAGGCCTCTGTCGGAAATTATGTACCCGAGGAATGGAAGACTGTGCTGGTGAAACTGGCATTTCTCCAGTTTGGCGTAGAGATGATTGGCATGAAGTCTTCCAAGAATTTGACGTACGTTTGTCTGGTGGGATTCAAGGTCTGGAGAGTAAACCAAGATGTCGTCCAGGTAGACCACGACACACGTATAGGGGTGGTCCAGGAAAATGTCATTAACAAATTCCTGGAAGACAGCAGGGGCATTACACAGTCCAAAAGGCATTACTAGATATTCAAAATGCCCTTCACGAGTATTAAATGCCATCTACCACTCATCACCTTTGCGGATCCGGATGAGATTATAAGCACCCCGAAGATCTAACTTGGAGAATACCCTGGAACTGCGTAGGCGATCAAAGAGTTCCGTAATCAACGCTAGAGGGTAGCGTTTTTTAACCGTGATCTTGTTCAGCCCTCAATAGTCGATACAGGGACGTAAGGAGAAAAAGAAGAAACCTGCACCGGCCGGAGAGGAGGACTTGCGTATGAAACCTCTCTGCAGATTCTCCTTGATGTATTCCGACATGGCAGCCGTCTTGGGAACAGAAAGCAGATAGACCCGACCTCTGGGAGGAGTAGCACCCGGAAGGAGATCCACTGGACAATCATAGGGACAATGTGGTGGCAAGGTCTCCGCTTGTTTCTTAGAGAACACATCAGGAAAGTCCGGTAACAAGCTGGAAGACCCTTCAGGGTTGTGGAAGACGCAGAAGAGGTCAGGACCTGAAGTGGTGCCACCATGCATCGAGATTGGCATTCCGGGCCCCATCCCAGTATCTCACTAGTTTTCCAATTGAGGACCGGAGCATGAAGTTGGAGCCAAGGAAGACCCAGAAGAATAGCTGATGTGGAGCGAGGCAGGACATAGAAGACCATACTTTCTTGGTGAAGGACTCCAACTTGAAGATGGATGGGTTCCGTGTGGTAACGGACCGGATCGGAAAGAAGCTGTCCGCTTACAGAGGAAATGACTAGCGGAGACCTGAGGGGAACCACCGGAATGTGGTGCCGGGAGACCAGGGCTGCATCCACAAAGTTCCCCGCGGAGCCAGAGTCCAGGAATGCGGAGACTTGCATGGGAGGATCGGTACCGACATGGAGGAGCATGGGAACAGTCAGGCGTGGAGAAGCTGAATTCACACCTAGGGACGCCTCTCACAGAAGTCCTAGGTGCTGGCGTTTCCCGGACGTTGAGGACAGACTGGATAAGCCCCGATGTGATGTTTGGGGCTGGCACAGTACAGACAAAGGTTTTCTTGGAAACGTCTGGATCGTTCTGCAGGCGAAAGTCGAGCTCTGTCAACCTGCATAGACTCCCCTGCAGAATGGGCAACCGGAGGCTGGAACGGATTCTGGAAGACCGGGGCCAACTGAGGCAGACGGGGAAGCCGGACAAGAGAACGCTTGTGCCGCAACTCTTCAGCTCGTTCCAAAAGCCGCACGTCAATCCGGGTGGCCAAGGTGATAAGACCACTCAGTGTTGCCGACAAGTCACGGGCAGCCAACGCATCCTTTACCCGAGAGGACAGTCCTTTCTTAAAAGTCGCACAGAAGGCTGCCTCGTTCCTACAGTAGGTTCAGTAGCGCTCTTTCCGCTGAAAGGCTCGTTCTGGTTCCTCAAACACCGACCGGAACTCTGCCAGGAAGTTGGTATGGGTAGCTGTAACTGGATCATTCCTGTCCCACAGAGGAGTGGCCCAGGCCAGAGCCTTCCCGGTGAGGAGGCTGATAATGAACGCCACCTTGGAGTGCTTACTGGCCAACTGAGAAGACATTAACTCCATATGCAGCGAACACAGGGTGATGAATCCTTTGCACTGTTTGGGGTCGCCATCGTATTTATTAGGCATAGAGAGTTTCAGCCTAGGCTCAGGTGCAGATGAACTAGCTGGAATGACAGAAGAAACCACAGAGGTAGTTGCTGGAACTGCCGCAGGAGTAGCCACGGGGACCTGATGCTGAGGTCGAGAGTCAAGCAGCTGTTGGAGAGTGGAAGCGACTTGGCCTAAAAGTTCTCCTTGGGCAGCAATCTGCTGCGACTGCCGGGTGACAACACTGGAAAGTTCAGCCAGTATCTGACGTGGCTCCTTGGCGGGGTCCATGGCCGGATCTTACTGTCAGGGCAGGGAGTCTGTGGACCCTCTGGACCACCGCGGAAGGTGGTACTAGCCGACCTGGTACCGGAGTCTAAGTGGAAACCCGGTGTTCACCAGAGCCCGTCGCAAAGCGGAATGGACTTGCTGCAGCGGGAACCACCAGGTCGTTCCACAGGTGCTACTAGCCCGTGGTGGCTGCAAAGGTAGCAATACAGGAGACACCACTCACGTCAGTAATCGCAGGAGCTGGCACACAGGACCGCAGGACCACAGGGACGGACTGGCACACAGGAACGCAGGACCACAGGAACGGACTGGCACACAGGAACAGACTGGCACACAGGAATAACAGGGAAGCAGGAATCACAGGGACGCAAGAATCACAGGAGATCTTTCTCTTCATGTGGAAGACTTGAAGATCCGGCAAGGGTCACAGGAAGAGGCAGAACTTATAAAAGGCCAGGCTGGCCCTTTAAATATGAGCGAGCTGGCGCGCGCGCGCGCGCGCCCTAGGAGACGGGGACGTGTGCGCCAAGCCGCGGGAGCAGGAGAGGACATCGATGGAGCCGGGGAAGGCACAACCGTCTGGTCAATATAACGGTGTATGGCTTTGTTTTTAAAATCTTGATTATTTGTTGGGGGTTTTTTTGCACATAGGGGCATGCCAACTTGGGGCATTATGTCTGTGCCCATTGCATGTCCACTGCTTAATGCATGGTCAGTTACAGTATAAATAGCTATTACATATATGTTACTTCTTTTGGATGTTTGTCATAGGTTGAAGCTGGTTGTGGATATAATTATTAATATGGGACATGACTGTATTGGTGACGACCACCACCACAAGGTTTTTAATGTACAGTCTTCTGTGAAGTCAAATTTTTACAATAGTATTTGGTACCATTTCTCTTAAACTGTATGAATTGGGTCAAAGTTTTGGATATCCTTCCACAAGATTCTCACAATAGTTATTAGGAGTGTGAGCCCATTTGCCCTGACCAAACTGGTGTACCTTAGCTATGTTGGTAGGCCTCCTTGTTCACACCTGCCTTTTCAAATGTATAGTTTTGTTTGTGCTCCAATTTATCTATAGGTATTGTATTACTTTCATTACTTGACCCTGTAACTGTGCTGGACGTAGCTTTTTCTTTCAGGTAGGGCATCATTGTGGCTGTCATGCCTAAGCAGTAGCACTTCTGCAGAAGGTTCACTAATTTAATGGAGTTTATGTTTAGTGGCTGCTCTACTATTGCTGTGGGATGAATGTGGGATGAAAGTAACCTCTATCTGGCAGGCAGCCATTATCTCACCTCTCATCTTACCAAGACCTCTCATCAGAATTTACAGGCTGTCTTTATGGACACATGAGTAGTTAATAAAAGTTGGCTTGTTAACATTATTTGTTGTTGTATTCTTAGTGGTTATTGAGACACTGGATGATATGGGTGTCACACTAATAAATTACAATTGCTGTAATCATTGAATATATTAATATTAATTAATTAATATTATTAATATCTTTTGTTGTACAGCTCTAGCTACACAAAACTCGTGACCGTCGCTGACTTTAGATGTCTTAAGACATCGCTGCAGTTGTCCATTGCTCCCACGCTAGCCGCGGGAGCAAGACCTGGTGTCTGGGTGTCAGAGGATGCACAGAGGAGCAGAGGCACCACCAGCTCCATAGACTCGGGGGTCACATGTCTGCCAGGTCTAAAGGGGTTAGACCTGCTGGGTCTAATTAGACTTAGTACAGCTCTGATCAGCGTGGTTTTCCTCTGTAACTTAGGCTCTTATAGATGCCTATAGACAAGGGGTTCTATTTCTCTTCCTGGGATAGTTTAATTTGTTCTGTCATGTTTTTCAATGTTTCTTTGTCTATGTCTGCGTCATACGAAAAGATGAATGCTTTGTTATCTGTGTCATTGATATGACCCCAATAAGAATTATGAGCTGGAATATCAGGGGCCTAAATTCCAAATTCAAGCAGGCTTTATTCCTAGATGTTATTAAACAACAGGCCCCCCATATCGTATCTATACAAAACACTCACCTCATGGGCCAGAAGGTCCTATCCCTAAAGCAGAATTGGGTAGCTAGAGGGTACCACTCCTCCTAATCAGTCTACACCAGGGGAAGGTCCATCCTTATATCAAAAGCTCTTCCTAAAGAGGTTATTCGGGTGGCACTGGCCCACTTTGGCCACTACATGATTCTGCATTGTAACTTATGGGGATTTGCCTTTACCATAGCTTCAATATATGCCCCCCCCTTCAGCTACTCTTCTTCTGGTATCTAGTAAGCTGGCAGCTATGCCCCCATGTCCAGTATTATGTATTGGTGATTTTAACGCAGTCCCTGATTCTTTCATGGACGGCGCAAGCGGCCTAGATACAGCCTCCTCTCATCTGAATGAATGGCTTCTATCTCTATACCTTACTGACATATGGCGTAGTAAACACCCTCAAGAGAAAGAATACCCCTATTACTCCTCTGTGCACAAAAGTTTTTCCCGTATTGATCTGGATTTTGTCTCCTCAGATATGCTTTCTTATATTTACTGTCTATTTTACTGCCCATGCAGTGCCTCAGATCACTCTGCTATGCTTCTCCATCTTCGTGTAGGCCCTCCCAGTAACTCCCGCCTATGGTGTCTGCACCCAGCTTGGCTACTCTCTCCAGTGGTCCAGGATTCGGTTAAGGCAGCCCACAGTGAATTTTGAGACACACACTCAACACATCCAGACCTCATATAAATCTTCCTTAACATACAAAGATTGCACGTAAATATTGCAGAGGCGGATGGCTCAACAGACCCTGGGTTTATATTATCTCTGGACTACTGTAAGGCCTTTGATTCGGTCGAATGGCCATACTTGTAGGCCCTCCTGCCGAGGCTGAGTATAGATCCCCGCTTTACAGCCCTGGTCCAACTCCTATATAACACACCTAAAGAGAGGGTTAGGACCAACCTTAACATTTCCTCTCTGTTCCCTATGGTCAGGGGTACTAGGCAGGGGTGCCCGCTATCCCCACTCCTATTTGCCCTTGCCAAACTAGAGAATTATTTATTATTTATTATTATTTATTTGAAATTTTTTTAAAAAAAATATTTACTATAAATTACAAAAAATTACTTTTTTACTACTTTTAACCCCAAATAAGAATATAAATGAAATCTTTTTTTAAATTGTATTACTTTTTAACTAGCTCTATGTGTCCCAAAAAAACACTGCAAAAACATTTATGGTAGCACGCAAATAAGAAAAGTTATCCTCTTAAACCGACACTTACGAATATTCGCTAAAAATGCCCAGTCACTAGAGCCTTTTCAGGCCACAACACTAAATGGTTAAAGTAAACTTTGTCTGAGAAGGTTTGTCTGGGAAATATAAAAATCCAGCAATATGGCTGGCAATGTGGCACGCCCACCTATTCCCTGTCCTAGAGCTGTTTCTGGCCCTGGGATATGGTGATAGGTGGGTGTGCCCAGCCGGAACCTGTCCGAGTGCAGCTTCTGTGCCCCTGTAAAAAAGGCTGATGTGGCCCCTGGTGAGAATGAGTTTGACACCTCTGCTTTAAATTGTTATGTTTGTTTCTGTTAGGCCATAATTGTGGCAGCATGTAAAGCATAAACAGTAGCACTTCGCTCCTGGAGGTTCACCAGTTATATGTAGCTTATGTTTAGTGGCTGCCTTGACATTGCTATGGATCAATGTTAGTGAAGTAACCTCTATCTGGCAGGCAGCCATTATCTTACCCAGACTTTTCATAAGAATTTACAAGCTGTCTTTATGGACACATGGGCAGTTAATAAAAGTTGGCTTGTTAACATTATTTATTGTTGTATTCCAAGTCACCATCAAGACGTTACTAACCGGAGTCTGGATTATATTGGGGTTACTATGAAATGGCAATTGCTGTAATCATTGATCATGACATATTGCTCACTTGCTATGTAAGATCAGTGAAGTATGAAAGATAAAGTGGTACAGTGGTCATGAACACCTGAAGAGAAGTAAAAAAATGTTGCATATAGGCAGCAGCCTCTTGGCCCAGCAGCATATCCTATGGTCACCCAAAAACCTTTCTACCGCAACATATGTGTGCTTATACACCTGTATACTCATATACAGCAACATTTGTTTCAAAAATTCCTGCCACTGTCCTAGTTATATGAATAGTCCTTGACGAAGTGTTAAAGCCAACTGCTGTCCAATTCCCAAAAACACACTGTCTAGCAAAAAAAATTAAGTCAATACTTCCATTTTCAGAACCTCACATATGGTGGTATGAAGCTTCTGCTCCCCATTCTGGTGATGTGTATGAAGGATCTGACTGGCTTAGTTCAATTTAGCACCATTCTCCGTCATGGTTGACATTTGTCAATTTTAACTTACATTTCCAAGAGGGATAATAGAAAAAATTGCAATGCTTAAACCCCAGGACCTTATTATTTTCATTGGTGTTAAACATGGTATATTATGGTAGATATGTTGAAATGGATAAATGCCAAAATCCCTAGCCCCATGTCAACAAAGCTGCTGGACCTGATTAAAGGGGTCGTCCAAGGGTCATTTTTTTTAAATTAATGGTTGAGGGCCTTAAAAAAGAACTTATACCCGCCTCTTTCCCCACTCCTATAAGCCACACCCCCACCCGTCACTGCTGCCCTGACCTTAAATGTGACCTTTCTACAACCTGAAACTAATGATGTAGGAGGTGCATGGCTATGGTCAGCATTGCTGACCACTGAATAAAAACTGAGATGTGAGTATAAGTTCTGTTTGTATTTTTTAAAACGTCAAAGGATCACTTGAGCACCATATGAATCTGTTATGTAAGGTATGATGAACTCCCACTCTCGAATTACATCATGGGGAACCTCACAATTTAGCAGATAAAGCTCTGCCCACCTTTGCAAGATGGCGTCTTTATGCTGGATCGCACCCAGCGCCCGATTCTGTCAGGGAAACCAAATGCATCAGAGTCCCTGACCCTACACACCACACATGCACAGCCCAGGGGGCACACAACCACACTATGTACCCACTTACCAGTCACACACTTATTCCATACACTACCACCAATCACAATTACGGCTTACGAGATGCCTACAACAGGACCGCACACATAAACCCAGATACACACTCTTGTAGGTGCTGTACAGTTCACCTGGACATACAGTGCTTATAGCTAACTACTAGCACACAGACGCTCAAAGGGTAACATTGATTAGCAGTAATTCACCTCTCCAGAGTTATGGGACATATATAGCAACAAATAAACTTATTAAATGACAATTTAATATACAAAAGGAACAATGCTTATAGGTTACAAAATGATTAAATAAACAGACATAGATAAAGGCAAAACAGTAAAATAAAAAGGAATAAAATAAAGAAAAACAGACCTCTTATTAAGTAGATTGGCAAAGAGATCCTCCGGGGACCCGGCGAAGCTCTGCAAAACCTAGTTGCATCTCTTTGAAACTGACAATAAATGAATGCTGCTGTGCTCTTTTGAATAACCACCTAATCTGCACCCTTTGTCATGTGAGACGGGTGGGGCTATACCTGGATCAAGGCTGCATGTTGGGGACATATTTCTTCTTTAGGCCATATCTTCTTTCAGAGGTCTCCTAAGAAGAAGATATTCCCAGCATATTCCCAGCATACATTTACAAATCCAACAATACCAAACACCATTATGAAATGTCGGGCCAATTGTCTAATATCTATTTTCTTTGCCTCCTGACTCTGTAATCCTTGGTGCTTGACACCCCAGGAATATCAGACAAGGGATGCTGCTCAGATTAATTGACAAGAAATTCAAATATGAGTTATAATAATAATTCCTTTATTTCTATAGAGCACACAGATTATGCAGCGCTACACAGAGCTTGCCAAATTCATCCCTGTCCCTGCTAACAATCTAATCAACCTACCAGTATGTTTTGAAGCGTGGGAGGAAACCTAAAGACCCAGAGGAAACCTACGCAAACACGGAGAGAACATACAAACTCTTTGTAGAGAGTTAAGACCAGGTTTTACCATAATCTTAAATTGAATGGGATGAATAGGCACCTTGCACACAGTGCCTAGGGTGGCTAGCCAAGGGGGCGGTGGAATAGCGAAGTGGTTAATTATTTAAGTGAAAAAAAGTAGTCCCAGGAACCCCATTAACCCTCCTCCCCTGCCCAAGGAAGGGTTGGAGGGAAGGTATTGGTGGAGCAGGAACAGGTCTCCTCTACAGGTCACCTCTACAGAACCAGAGGACACTGATATAGATCAGCTGAGATCCACAGCACAGAGAGAGGGGGAGGAGAAACAAAATAGAGAGGAGGAGTGCAAAATGGCTCTGTATAAAGACTGAATATTCATAAGTGTGAGGAATGTCTAGCAAGGAACAGCTCTTAAGCACTTAACCATAAGCTGTAGCAAGCTGTAAATGGAGATAAGCGATATGAATCTTCACCAGGTCAGACTTTACAGAGGTTTTAGCCAAAGTTTGACAGACACTATAGTAGATGTACCTAAATGCATTTGATCAGGAATGAACATCACAAGTTCTCATTGCCGAATGAAAGCGTTTAGGTGTAAGTGCTATACGGTTAAGAGTGACTCCACTTGGGTTAGTGGGGCTAGGTTTGGTAGGGATAGTGGGCACATTTAGGTTCTTGGTGTTTGCATTCACACACTGTGCTTGAATTGCATTTAGAAACACAATTCAAGCACATCTACATTTACATTAAAACGCTTGCGATTGGGAAAAGGGATAATATATTTTGCATGTAAACAACATTAAACACACAGTACATGTTCCCAACCACCAGCTTTTTGGGCCTGTGCAATGTGAGTGACCGGAGCAGTATCAATACTAAATACGGTGCATCATAATCCATCATTAATCACATCAGGGATCTTGTATTTCCATCTTTTTTACAATTCCTCATCTAAGATGAGAAAAGCTACAGAATAGATAAAGAATAAAGAATGCAGAAACAATAGAACCAAAGAAAGCTAACCTGATGGAGAAGTGCACGTTCCCAGAAGGTGGCATGATCTGTTTCCCTGTATGTATGTACTGCATTAAATTGTCAGCTGTGCATTACGACATTATAAACCTCAGATATACACAAATGCAAATTGTATCTCCCTGCACATGGGAAGTCATCCACGGAAGCAGCGCTATGGGACCTAAGATAGAGGTTTATTCACCCATGGTCAGAAGCACAAATACTGCAAATAGGAAATACTATGATGTCATATGACTTTCTGTTTTTCCATTTTTTGGCATATTATTTTAAGTCTAAAGTGCCTGAAGAGAACATAAAGTACGAGGCACATTTTGGCCACAGGAACTCTTTCTATTGTTCTTAGTTTATTCCACACAAGTCCTAATTGCACTTAGTATAGTTTAGAATACTTTTCAATCAGTTCTTTGGATCTGGTTTCATTTTCAGGATATATAGATGATGTGTGCACACTCTCAGGATCTTGTAAAGAAAAAGATCCTTCTATTTAGGTGGAAAATTGTAGGATCATTTGTAAGACACATTTTTGACATATTCACAGGCTTGCTGAGCTGTTACATAAACTTTTTAAATTCCCAAACAAATCAGGAACCTAATTATTAATAAAGATGATGATCTTAATCACCCTAAGACCAGTTTTATAGAAGCATATTTGTTCCATCAAGCTCGCTGCAAGTATGTTCCGAAAAAGGCAGAAACGCTGAGCAACTGAACAGAACTCCACATTCCAGTTTTCTCAGTGTTCAGACTAGTTAAACCAGAAGACTGGTGCCAAAAACTTACCCAATAGCCCACTAGCAGTATGTTGTGAAGCAGATTAACACCTTCCAGAAAATCAACTTTGAAGTGAAAATGTAAATTGTTTGCATAAAGTCATGGAGGAGGAGAGTTAAAGGGTTATTCCAACAAAGACAAGATTCTTAAATATACTCAGGATAACAAAATAACACATTCTCTAATTCACAATTTTTAACAAAAATACAGCATTTCACAATTCCAACCTGTCCCTATCGTTCCTCGTGTACACAATTTTGGTTGCAACAGGATCTAACCCTGGATTTTCTGACTTTAGGGCTGGCAAGACATATTGTTCTCCTGTCTGTCGCTGCACTGAGCTGCTCTCCTTGCATTCCAAGACACGAGTATAGTTTGGAGAGATTTCTTCGTATATACCTCTGCTTTATGACTTGTATAAGCATACAACTGCATATACAGGTACTTCTCAAAAAATTATAGAATATCAGCAAATAGTTATTTTTAAATAATTTAATTCAAAAAGTAAAACTCATATATTATAAGTTAACTTTTCAAGTGTTTATTTTTAAGTTGATGAAAGTCATTGACCCACATTTATTAAAGCCCCTGTACCAGTTTTTGTCTGACTTTGCAGTTTCTTTTCGGTGCAAACTGCTTGCACAAGAATTTATAAATTGTCTGTGACACATTTCTGTCACGTCTGCACTATACCCGACGTAACACAAAATTCTGACTGTTCCGGTGCACAGTCGATCCGTGTGCCACATTTCATGCAGTATCTGATAGAATTGTGTTGCCTGCTCTATGTTAAAGGAAGACCAAAACAATTGGTGCACTCTGTCAGAGCAGTGCAGGGAGATTCTTGAAGATCTGTCGCACACTGCACCCACTACAGGCAAACTGCACATAATACAGTCTGCACTAATTTTGATAAATGTGGGCCATTAGAATAATTAAACCAAAACACCTGCAAAGGCTTCCTAAGCATAAGGTTCCATCTAGTTCAGTTGGTGTCACAATCATGAGGAAAATGGCTGACTTGACAGATATCCAGAAAGCAGTCATTGATACACTCCACAAGGAGGGTAAGCCACAAAAGATCATTGCTAAAGAAGCTGGCTGTTCAAAGAGTGCTGTATTACTGGAAAGCTGAGTGGAAGGAAAAAGTCTGATAGAAAGGTGCACAAGGGATAACCATAACCTTGATAGGATTGTTAAGAAATGGTAATTGAAAAATTTGGGGAAGATTCACAAGGATTGGGCTGCTGCTGGAGTCAGTGCATCAAGAGCCACCACACCACCAGATGTATCCTGGACAATGGGCTACAAGTGTCCCATTCCATGTCTCTCCTGACTAATAGACAATGCCAGAAGAGTCTTACCTGGCTCAAGGAGAAACCAGTATATCTATTCCAGAAAGAACTATTTCCCAAATGTACTGTGACGGCGTCCCTAGTTATTAAGCCTCTCACTAAGCTTAACCAGTTTCCTACATTGTAACGAAGAGATGCAACCACATCAATACAGTGCTATCTACCTTGGGAATCTGTTCCTTCTAGAATAGATATACTGGTTTGGCTTTAATCCCAACTCATGTCATTAGGCTTCCTGAAAGCCATGCTTGATGGTAATGGGGCTGCCTTACAAGGTAGCAAAATAGACATGGTTTTCTTTGTCCCATCTAAGAAAATGTATTTGCATATTTCGCAGAATCCCCTAGTGGAGCATCAATAGCTATAAATCTCCACACGCTTGAAAGGCAGCCTTAAAGAGAACCCGTCATGCAAAATAACCCCCCTAAACTAAATATATTTTCATAAACTGCCATTAGAGAGCATTGCCTCTATCCCTTCATTGTCCCTCTACATGCCTGTAAACCTAAGCAATGAGGTCCTAAAGCTGTATGCAAATGACCTGTGAAATGTCCAATGAAGCATTAGCATATTCAAGCTGTCCACTCTATTCATGAGTGGGAGGCACAGCCACACCCCCAGTACATGACTGACAGCCTGTATAATGATGTGAGGCTGTATAATGATGTGCCTCCTGGTGCTGGTGGCCACGCCCCCTGCAGCCTGTGTGTGTATATAGGAGAGATACAGCAGCTCCAGGCAGCCATGTTACAGCAGAACATGTCAGATTCATGTGTAGCTGATGTCTGTGTCTCTCACCTGTATATTAGGAGGATGCAGCATGTCAGCAGATGCAGCACACACACTAGCCATGCTTTACTATACATTACACACAGACATGAGCAGGGGGAGGAGAGGGGAGGGGTAACAGGAGTGACATCACTGCCTCTGACCATGTGACCAGCCTCATTTACATGATAAAGAATAGATGATTTTACAATGAATAATGTATGAAATAACTAGATAAAGGCTGTGATGGGATCCTTGTGAGCTGCTCCAACAGGTAGAGGTGACAGGACTAGTGGCAGAGACCTGATGACAGGTTTCCTTTAAATTGGCAAACTCTCCGTAAGGAGAACTCCTACTATTTTTGTATACTGTATGGTATATCTTTTATTTTGTCCCTATTTACAGTAAAGATACTTTCCTGCACATAAGAAATTAAAAGGTAGAACATTTTCGTGATCCCCTACATGTTATTTTCTTAAATTTTGCCTAGTGTTCTCTTTTATACATCATGGTAAATTAATGATTCTTTAAAATACATCTGCAATTATTCACAATAACAATTGTCATTTCCTAAATAAAATTTGTCAAGTTAAAGAAAAGACTTTAGGCCTGAAAAGTTATAAACAGAAGATATTACTGGCAGTTTCAGTGCTGTGACGCCTGCTGTTCCTCTTCTGAAACTTAGCTGAATAATAAAAGTACTGGCAAGCTCCTGTTGCATAAACCCCCCCCCAGCTCCTCTCCTGTCTCTCCCTCCTCCCAAGATTGCCCTGCAAAGTAATTCAGTACTGGGGGGAGGGAGCCTAATGCTGAAAAGTGACTGGCAGAGCTTGTCTAAGAAAATACCCAGGAACACTATACTGCTTCTTATAGTGCATTCGCTTTCTGGCAATGTGCTTTCATGTAGCTTCCTGGGAAAATTCTGAGTGCTCACAACATCACTAAGGAGCAGCAGCAGAAGTAGGAGGAAGAAAAAGAGGGAGGTGGAGGAGGCCTTCACCTATATAAATAAATAAGAACATTTTGACAAGTACTGATGGTTGAGGGTTGGACCAGGATGAAGAGCAGCCTGCGCAGTGCCCCAGGCTCTCATCATCAAGAAGAATGGATGACACAATTTTAGGAGGCAGACGTATAAGGCTGGATACAACATCCTCTTCCTCATGCATCTATGATACAGTGACTCCTAAACTTGGCCTTACTTCCAGCTGCTAGTAATTGAATGAACAGTGAGGAGGCCCAGCCGAGGAGAACCGGTAAACGCAGGACATTTATCTGAGAGCACTTCTACCTGTAGGACCCCTTCTGGAGCACTGCCACCCTGTCGAGATCAAGGAGAAAAGATTTATTACTGGAGGTGGGGATGGCAGCAGGCAGTATCACCACTCTCCCACCAATGCCAGATGATGGGGGGAGCACTCCATTTCCCCCAGGAAACTTTAAAGACCCCAAGAGACTCTACTGTAAGAATGGTGGATTTTTCCTAAGGATCAATTCTGATGGAAAAGTAGATGGATCTCGGGAGAAGAGTGACTCCTATAGTGAGTATTTTAATTTGTGCATGTTTTTTTTAAATGATGGAAATAAATAATATCAGAGTTACCACCAAACCATTACTACCATTACAAATCCATTTAATTTATCGCAAGTATGTGTTCTTTTATAAAGAAGTGAACTGCTAGTTTGTGGTTAATATAAGTTTCTGTGTCTTTACATAATTTATGAGCTCTCCTGTTATTTTACACAAGTAACAGATGCTAGGTGACAACCATTTCCCCTACTTATGTATCTATGTAATAGGAGGATTAGGATTGATATATCAACAATTTGAATAATAATGTGTTGTCTTTCAATAGCACTAACGCATTCTGCAGCGTTCTATCCTTGGAGACTCGTATATTGACATATATTGACTACTAAACATCTGGCAATAACAAAAAACACAAGTGAAGATTCTGCCCCCCAGGGCGCACAATTGTTACAATAACCCCTGTGATTATAAATCAGAGCTGATTACAATTTACTGGGGGTCCCTAGAATCTAACTTTGTTTGTGGGCATCTTTTATAAAGATGCATTGGTGCAGTTTTCGCTTTGCAAAATTTATTAGAGAAAAACAGCTATAACCTTGTGGCTGAAAAAATCATAACCTCTAATGTTTCCACTGAAATGGCAGAATACAATCTTCATTAGGAGGATCAATGAGGATAAATGGGAGAAAACTCACTTAACTCCTCAGGCTAAGTTCACACCTGTGTTCAGCAGGTTTTATTATACATTCCATTATTGATAATGAGCTCTGTCCACACTAGTGCCATATCAAAGTATACATTTAGAATGGAGCCATTGTCCCGACAAATCCCAAGATTTGCCAAATTTTTCTGACTATAAGACAAACTTTTTATCAAGAAGAAATCTTGCTTAACCGTGCCTATTTCTTATAGTCTAATGTTCATGAGGATCCAGCATTGCCAGACCCTACTGACCACTGTACTGGAAATTGGGTGAAGTGCTATCAAAGCACTTCACCCAATCTCTGAGTCAGCAGAGACTTCGCCCTGCTCTCTCCATCTCAAAATGAGAATTACTGCAGGTGATGTAATACTGATATGACCTGCATCACTGCAGGGCCCTTAAAGGGGTTTGCCTATGAAATAAATTTGAATCCTCTAGTGATGTTTACACACTAAAGAAAATTTTTAACCCCTTACTTTACAATTTTACTCAGTTTTCTTGGTGTTTTAAATCCTATAAATCAGTGATTGTCATTGTTAAATTCCAGTGTGTGGTTGGGGACTCTCTAAGCAGACACTTTATGATCCCTGTGTGCTGACAATGTGCTTAGATTAGAGATGGGCCAATTAGTGAAAACCGAATTGAATAGAAACAAATAACAGCATGTGATGTAACAGTACGTCACATGCCAGGTGTGGGTGCATGGAGAGGGTAAGTCTTTGCTAGATATTGCAGTAAAGGCTTACTGGTAACACCCGCAGTGGGTGTTAACCCACAGAATGCATGGGCGCCGCCATCTTTCCAAGGATTGTTGCTCCACGTGACGTCATCAGGGAGCGGCAATCCATCGTGATGACAGCCTCGGGTCTTCCGAGGACCCGAGGCTGCCTCGGTTTAACCCCCTTCATTACAATGTGTTATCAGCACATTTTAATGAATGAAGAGGAAAATCCCCATATACTGCCATACTGTAGTATGGCAGTATATGATAGGATCGATCAGACAATCTAGGGTTAAAGTACCCTAGGGAGTCTGAAAAATAGTAAAAATAGAACTGATATAAACTGATATAAAAATAAATAAACAGTAAAAATCATAAACACATTAGCTATCATCGCGACTGAAAATGACAATCTATAAAAATCTAATAACGGTTTTTCACTGCATTTAACCCCGTAACGGAAAATTGCGCCCAGAGACGAAAATGGCAAATATAAAAAATTCAATAAAAATTAATCAAAAGGTCGTACAGTCTTTAAAATGATAGTAATGAAAACATCATCAAACGATGGAAAAAAATGACATCACCCACAGCTCCGTAAACCAAAGTATGAAAAAGTTGTTAGCGCCAGGAGATGGCAAAATGTATAGGGAGTTTTAATTTTTGTAAATGTATGAGAACATTATAAAACCTATACAAATTTGGTATCCCTACCGCCATATAGTGAGGAACACTACCGACATACAGTGAGGGACACAACCCCCATACAGAGAGGAACATTACCCCCATATAGTGAGGGACACTACCCCCATACAGTGAGGAATACTACCGCCATACAGTGAGGAATACTACCGCCATACAGTGAGGGACTCAACCCCCATACAGTGAGGAACACAACCCCCATACAGTGAGGGACACTACCGCCACATAGTGAGGAACACTACCGCCACATAGTGAGGAACACTACCGCCACATTGTGAGGAGCACTACCGCCACATTGTGAGGAACACTACCGCCACATAGTGAGGGACACTAGCGCCATACAGTGAGAACACTAGCACCATACAGTGAGGGACACTACCACCATACAGTGAGGGACACTACCGCCATACAGTGAAGAATACAGCCATACAGTGAGGAACACTACCCCCATACAGTGAGGAACACTACCCCCATACAGTGAGGAACACTACCACCATACAGTGAGGGATGCTACCTCCATACAGTGAGGAACACTGCAGCCATACAGTGAGGGACACTACCTCTATACAGTGAGGAACACTACCGCCATACATCGAAGAATACAGCCATACAATGAGGAACACTACCCCCATACAGTGAGGAACAGCACTGCCATGTTCCTTTCTTCTTCCCAGCGTTCTCTGCCCCATGTAACACATTGTGGAACACTACCCCATATAGTGAGGGACACTACCGCCATATAATGAAGAACACTACCGCTACATAGTGAGGAAAACTACCGCCACATAGTGAGGGACACTAGCACCATACAGTGAGAACACTAGCACCATACAGTGAGGGACACTACCGCCATACAGTGAGGAACACTACCACCATACAGGGAGGAGAACTACCCTCATACAGTGAGGGACACTACCCTCATACAGTGAGGAACACTACCACCATACAGTGAGGCACACTGCCGGCATACAGTGAAGAATACAGCCATACAGTGAGGAACACTACCCCAATACAGTGATGAACACTACCCCCATACAGTGAGGAACAGCACCGCCATGTTCCTTTCTTCTTCCCAGAGTTCTCTGCCCCATGTAACACGTTGTGCTCACAGCCACTTTGCTAATAAAGGGGTTAAAAAACCCCAATTTTTAAAAAAAAATTCATTCCCACGAATGACTGTATATTTCGGATTTGTGATGAATCGAAGTTTTCCTGAAATTCTAAAGGAATTTAGAATCGTTAGAATAGATTTGCCTAGATCCCCTAGATACCCTAGATCATCAGGCAACAGGTTTATCTACACTTTTATTTAGCTTGTGAACATTCTACTAGTATTTGGAACATAGAAAAAGAGAGATGAGATACATCAGATATTACAGATGATGAAATCCATGAGATGCATATAACACACAATGACACACTTCAGCTCTGCTACATCTGAACTACAACAAACACTGTCAACACTACTACATCTAAACTATAACAAACACTGTCAGCCCTGCTACATTTAAACTTCAACACACAGAGAGTGCCTACCCACTGGATATAAACCTTATCTTAACAGTAGCTTGTAGAGTAAGTCTGCATGATGCTGCTTGCCGTCAGAAAATGTCTATCTGTGAGCTCGTCTTGTAGCCCTGGGTGAGGGGAAGAGATCACACTGCATCCAGTAGACAGGAGAAGCTATTCATGAGAATAGTCCAAAAAATTTGGTACATTGGGTTTCAGGGCCAGTTTTCTAGTACCTTTGCCATCAAAAGATTTTAGCACAAAACTCAAATCAAAAACATAAATTCTCTGCAAAAAAAGCAGATTTTCTTGAAATTAGTGTAGATTTATCAACCCACATTTATTAAAGTGTTATTCTATCTGCACCACAATTCTGCAGCATGAACACCATATGCAGCATGGGCACCATATTCATGAGTACCGTGCACCACAATTCATGAATCAGACGCACCTTGCACATTATGTGCAGTTTGCTCTGTTTTTTTTAATAAAAGTGGGCTATGGTGTATTCCTATGACAATCTATCTAATACATTCAGAATGTGCATGGTCACACAACTGCAAATGTGGAAATGGGTTTATATATCTAAAACTTGTATGTATCTTTAGTGACTAATAATGAAAACACTCAGATCAATCCAATTAAAAAAATGTATGTCATCTGGCATAAGAGGGGTGCCAGCTGGTTTCAATGGACCGACTGCCAACCACAGGGAAGAAAACATAAAACATTTATTTGTTCTGTCAGCACTTTGCTGAAACAGTAACCCTTCATCAGTAAACCTGCCGTGCTGACCTCAATAATGTAAAGCCGGGCACTTTTAGGTGTATGGCAAGGAACGACTAAGTAAAGTAGTAAGAATAATCTTACATATTACAGAAAATGTGTAAATGATATGCTATAATTTATGGGAAAACACCGGGAATGCTCTGTTCACAATTGCCTTTACGAGCCCAATGGGTTCTATTAAGGTTTTAATACAAAATTAATATAGGATGATCTTCAGTCCAGTTTGATAGGACTACCATTGTGGGCTCCTCTCATGAAAATGTAAACATTGCCATAACCTATAAAGCGTGTAATAAATGGATCTAAAAGATAACAGCTTCAATTATCAATTTGCTAAACTAATTTTAAGTAATTATATTTTTATAGTAAACTATATAATGGATTTTATTCACATTGAAGACTTCAGAAAAAATACCATGTCTGTCTAGTGATTTCTATGGTGCCATAGTCCTCTTTAAAGGGATATTCCCAGGAAGACAAGTTTCTTAAATATACTCAGGATAACAAAATAACACATTCTGTAATTCCCTGTTATTTACAAAAAATACAGCATTTCAAAGATATAAGTCCAATCTGTCTATCAGTCCTGGCCTACACAATTTCAGTTGCCCCTAGACACGACGCTGTAACTTATGACCTAGGGTCGGGGAGGGGGGGAGAGGGCACCATCTTTGATTTCTGCGTGACAACGTGCAGCTGAGATTTCTGTCTCTCTGCTCCCTGCACTCTAGCCCCACCCCCCTGCAGTGCTTGCACGGAGGTTACTGACACTCATCACTTCCTGCCAGCAAACTCATTGTGAGCAGAAAGAATCTGCAAACTACAAGCAGATAAGTTATCTGGGGGAAGGGTGAGGCAGGCACATTTCTGTGAGAGAGTGTAAAAGTCTGTCAGCCTCTGTCTGTCTGTGTAATAGGCATCTCATGCATCGCTTGCTTCTCTCGTCTGTCTCATCTCTTTCTATGAGTCAGTGTGTTAGTACAATGTCAGGAGCTGGATGAAAGTTTATATACACCTGCACCCTAATAATCTAACCAGAAAGTCTGCTCACAGAATTAGATGGATCATAAAGTGTCTGCTTAGAAATTCCCTGCCCATACCCTAGGATTTTGCACTGATTTTGCACTGCTAAAACAGCAATAAAACTGAGTAAAATTGGAAAGTAAGGGGTTAAAATGATCTTTATTGTGTAAACATCACTAGGGGATTGAGATCCGCTATAAGCGAATGGTTTGGATTCAAAGGGGGACAACATGAAGACAGGCAAACATCCTAGTAACAATGGGTAAAGGTTTATAGGTGCTAGGTATAGAGGACCAGCAAGTTAACCCCTTAATGACCGCCCTATCGGGTTTTTACGGTGGTCATTAAGGGTACTTCTTCTGATGCGACGCCTTTCTAATGCGGCGCATCAGAAGAAGTTTTCGGGACACCGGGTCTCGCTGGTGCCGGTGTCGGGCTGTGATATCACAGCCCAGACCCGGCACTAACACCCGGGATCGGAAAAACTCCGATCCCGGGTGTTTAACCCCTTGCACGCCGCGGTCAAGCATGACCGCGGCGTGCAAGTGTGTCCCCCGTGGATCGGACCCCTCCGGTGTGCTTACCGGGGGATCCGATCCCTCCTGCCGCTGCCCCGGGTTCCGACGAGTGACCCGGGGCTGTCGGCTCCTCTTCTCACCGGGTCCTGGACCCGGCTGTAAGTAACTGAGCATGCGCAGCATGCTCAGTTACTTTCACTATACACTGCAATACAAGTGTATTGCAGTGTAAAGGCTTGAATAAGCGATCGTATGATCGCTTATTCAAGCCAAGAAGTAGAAAATGTAAAAAAGTAAAAAAAAAAAAAATTTAATCTTTTTATAATATAATTAAATAAATAAATAAAATAAAAGTCCCATAATCTCCCCAGTAACACATAAAATGCAAATAAAGTATATAAAACACAAAACACGTACATATTTGGTATCACCGCGTCCGTATTAATCTGTACAATAAATCTAAATCAATATTGAACCCGCTCGGTGAACTACGTAAAAAAAAAACTCGAAAAACTTCCCATAATATACAATTTTTCATCAAACACCATCACAAAAAATGTTCTAAAAAGTGATCAAAAAAAGTTACGGTACCTAATATGATACGACTGAAAAGAACAACTGTTTTCGCAAAAAATAAGCCCTCAACCAGATCTGACAACAGAAAAATACAGAAGTTATGGCAATAAAAATTGTCAATAGTAAAAACAATGCGATATTCTCCAATATTGGTTTTGCTCAGGAAAATTGAGCAAAATAAGAAAAACTATATAAATGAGGTATCACCGCAATCGTAGTGAACCAGAGAATAAAGATAAAATATTATTTTTACGTTACGGTGAGCGGGGGGGGGGGGAAATGCTCACAATCCAAAATAAAAATTGATGATTCTGTTTGTGTCCCCCTTGAAATAGTTAATAAAATCTCATGAATAAGCTTTAGACTCCCAAAATAAATTATTTATACATTGTATCTCATCCCATAAAAAATAAGCCCTCATATGATCGCATTACCAAAAAAAATAAAAATTTATAGGTCGTACAATGTGACAATACAAATCTGCAGTGAATGGCGCCTCCATTCATTCTATACTTGGCCGTGCGCCCGTACAGCAGTTTACCACCACGTATGTGGTATCAGTACACTCGGGAGGAATTGGGCATCAAGCGTTGCAGTGCGTTTCATCATTTAATTTATTCTGAAAATGTCAGTTTTGGCCTAAATGAATGTATTTCCAAAAAAATTCCATAGTTTCTAAATCGCAGGTCCATATTTTTTAACCCATGTGAAACACTTAAAGGGTTAATGGACTTAATAGAAGTTGTTTTACATACGTTGAGGGGTGAAGTTTCTATAGTGGGGTAATTTATGAGGTTTTACTATTATTTAGGCCTCTCAAAGTCACTTGAAAGCTGAGTTGTCCCTCAAAATGTGAGTTATGGCAATTTTCATGAAAATAAGAAAAATCGCACCTAAAGTTCTGCACCTCATAACATCCTAGAAAAATGACCGGAAGCATAAAATATCATCCCAACATAAAGCAGATATTCTGTAAATGTTAATTATCAAACTTTTTGGGTAGTTTTACTTCCTGTCTGGAAACCAGAACATTTCAAACTTGAAAAATGAAGAATTTTTACAAACTTTTGCCAAATTTTCACTTTTTTTCAGAACGAAACGCAAAACTTATCACTTAAATTTTATAACTAACATGAAGTACAATGTGTCACGAGAAAACATTCTCAAAATCACCAGGATATGTTAAAGCGTTCCGAAGTTATAACCAATTATCGTGAGACATGTCAGATTTGAAAAATCGAGTCTGGTCATTGAGCTGAAAACTAGTGTCGGTGATAAGGGGTTAAAGGGGGCTAAAGCTTTCCATTCATTGTCAGTGGAAGTATTTAGCATGTTACTTCCCTGGGGAAAAGCCAACTGTTCCCTTCATCCATAACTTGGAGGGGCTAGACTTTCACCTGTCCTAGCCTTTAAAATGCATGGCCTACAGATTCTTTAATTTCATTACTAGCTGTTTGTTGCAGTTTAAATGGATAGTAACAAATGTAAATATGAGATAAATATTATATCTTTTGTGAAATTGAAATCTAAGAGCTATTATATGCAGCGTGAAAATATATAAGAAACACACACAGATATATATTTCCTCTTGTCTGTGGTGAGAGGAGAATGACATCACCAGTCAGCCTATCATCAAAGGTTAGTGTCTGTGTTAAAGACTTCTCAAGAATTTCCTTGGTAATGGCCCAAGGAACCCAATGCTCTATAAACATTGTGTGACTGTGTGATCACATGCCATAGAAGATAAACATATTCCTTCATCAAGGCACTTGCAAAGCTAAAACACAGCACTTAAATCTCAAGTAATGTTGCATACAAATATTGGATAACATTGTCCCAAGTGGCTTGTACCATAAATGTAACCACAGAACATGAACTGTAATTCAGCCCATAATAGCTGTTGACATCTGGATTTCAAAAATAGTAATGTAAAGGTATATTTCTCTCCTCTCCACTTGAGTGTAATATAAAACACTTATATTTTGCTTTATTAAGCTCCATTTTGATGTTAGTTTGGTCCTGTCCGAGTTACATAATCAGCAGACAGGCTCATTGATTCACACTGTTTGTTATGTGTGAAATGGAAACCAGATTTTCCATTCATTACTAGGAGACACTGAAAGTCAGTCTCACAGGTACAAATAGGAAAACTGGTTCCCAGTTCACATTTTTTTTTGTAGCTTCTTTATATTAGAAAATTATTAGACAACAGGATTCTACATCTACGGCAATATAATAACCTATTTTATATCTTGACAAATCATCATTATCCAACCATTTTCCCCCCCAAAATAACACTATAATATACCTTTTAAATATGATCACTACCTCCCCCCCCACCCCAAGTGGCTGGTGGGACACACACACTGATAATAGCTTCCCAGTACAAACAGTATGAATATTGAATAAATAAGACAGTTGGACCAAGCCCATAAAAAACCTCAATAAAGCAACATGTTGCACCACATTCCACATACAAATCTATATCGAGAGGAAGGAGAAAACTTTAGGAGATCTTCTTTAGATTTTAGAAACCCTCAAAATGGAATAGGAATATTCACATATACAGATTTTAGTGCAAAATTGAAATTGTAGACATTGGGGCACATTTACTTACCCGGTCCATTCGCGTTCCAGCGGCGGCTTCTCCGACGAGCGTTCGGGTCTTCCGGCGATTCATGAAGGTCCTGCCCCCGATGTCCACCAGGTGTCGCTGCTGCGCCGAAGTCCGCCGAGGTGCCCCGGAGTTCATCGTGGTGCATGTGAGTATGGCCCGTGCGACCAATTTTTTTTTTAAATGCAGCAGTTTTTCCGAATTCGTTGGGTTTTCGTTCGGCCACGCCCCCGATTTACGTCGCGTGCATGCCAGCACCAATGCGCCACAATCCGATTGCGTGCACCAAAATCCCAGGGCAATACAGGGAAAATCGGCACAAAACTGAAAAATTCGGGTAACACGTTGGGAAAACGCGAATCAGGCCCTTAGTAAATGACCCCCATTGTTGTTAGTGACAATACAATACACAGACATAAAATATGTGCCCAGTACAGATATACATGGTACCAGAATAAATATTTATCAGTACAGAACTTCAGAGGTCAAAGGTTGTGGGTACATTCCAATCTACTGCCCTGGGATCTGTCAAGCTCCTGTAGAATGGCTGTCAATTTGTTGTTTGGGATGCTAAGAGTGAGATCCCTAGTTATCTGATATTCAAGGGCAATTTTTATAATAAGCCATTTACAATGCCCCAAATAACCTTAAAACTGTGATGATGTACACTGTACTGATATAGTGATGGTAGACAGCACTATAGCTCTATAAATGCATAGTGCAATATTAATAATTTGCTTCATATGTTTTCAATGAAGATAAAATTTTGATATCCATGAATATTAAAAAAATTTTGTTGTTATGTTATTCAGTTAAATAGAGCATTCTTACCTTTTCACATACGGTACATAAATAGATATAAGTAGTGAAAGACCAAATAAATTATTGTGCACTGCATATCTAGAGCCAATCTCAGCTAACTGGGGAACAACCTGTGTACAGTGCATGGACTTCATGTGCAGAATTGGAATTTTAACCCTGGCTACTTGATGGAATAAATGTATCCAATACCGTTTCCCTACTCACACAAACCTGCTGCTACATTAATACATGTTACATACTATTAGTTTTATAACTCTAATTTAAGAATTACTAATGCTATCACTATTCATAGTAATCCCCTCTATATTAACAATGCTAATTACCTTGAGTTTCACTTAAAATTGGGAACACTCACCTTACTTACATGCCTTGCAGATCAGGAAATCACATGTTTTTACTCTTAACAAGCTCTTATTTATGGCTTCAAGTCAGCACTTACTTTTGAGTCCACCGTATGCGGACTGATATCCTCATTCATAAAGCAAGTACAACCAAAGAATGGTGACATTGTCCATTCAGCGCATTATTTTACAGCACTAGAAGAAAAGCATTTTTAAAACACAAGGCCCATCTCTGTGATATTTATATCGGCCCTGACATATAATAGTGTGCCCTATATTGTAATGTGGTGGCGAATGCAATGCCAACAAAACAGCTCTGACCTGTACGAATTGTTTAAAACTAAATGGGCAGTGATATCTGGCACTGAGATCGATTGAGATCTAAAGTTTGAAGTTCAACATATCACCATGTGCTCTTTCTTCTAAAGCATTCCTGACAATTATTTTTGCAGGGAGTATTATCCTGCTAAAAGAGGGAACTACTATTAATACTATTTGCATAAAGGATCTGCAACCAAATTTAGGCAGGTGACATGTGTCCATATGCCAAAACCAAGGTTTCACAGAATGACACTGCCAATGGGCTCAGATGACTCGCCTTCATTCACACAAAGCATCCTGGTGCTATCTCTTTCCAGGTAGATGACATAGCTACACATAGGGACACATTTACTTACCCATTCCCTGGAGTTCACAGAAAGGGCATTGTCCGACTCCAATGCACCGTGCCACGATTCAGGAATGTGTCGCCTCCCCGCTCAGGTCCAACAGAGTTCACCATCTTTTTAGTGGTGCATCTAAGTGCTAGGGCTTGCGACACAATTTGAAAGTTAAATCCAGCGCTCAGTCCGAATCAGTCCGATCATCTGACAGTCCACCTCCGGCACACAATCACAACGCACCGGCTACTTAAATACCAGTACAAGACTTTTTTCCATTGAAAAATGTGCACAGTCTGAAAAAAATGCATTGCAAAGCGTCGCCAAACCATAGTAAATGTGCCCCATAACCTCCCACACTGTGATGCTTCAGAAGAGGCAATATTATTCCATTATTCAGTTGCTCAAGTGTTGATTCTCAATGGTGATTCTGGCAGTGGACAGGACTCTACATTGTGAATACCAATAATAGCATACAGGTGGTGGTGGTACCACGGTGGTGGTTCTGGGAGCTACTTATGGTTGGTAGGCACCTATGCATATGATGCGTGCTGGGTTCCGGTATACATAAATATATTTATCTTGTGCTCTCAAGATTTATTTCTATACCTATTGAGGCGAATACGTTATACATTGATCACCACCGCTTTAGTGTGTTTGTTGTTGTGCAATTTAGGTGATGATTTTAAATTGTTTTGTCCTTTTTGATTGCTTCGTGGAAATAAAGATTGAAGATTTTATTTTATTGTTTCATGTATTTTGACTTGATTACTGTGGTCCTGTATGCTATTATTGGTATTCATTTCGTGGATAGTATAGGGACTTGTTATTTTGTAGTGGTTATCTCTTTTGGTATTCACAGGACTCTACATTGGCACTTTTAAGGGACTGTCTAGTTTCCGCAAATTAATGTTATTGTTTGCATGATAAAAATGTATACAATTTTCTTTTACAATTTCTATATCAGTTCCTCAAGGTTTCTCTGCTTGCTGAGATTCTATAGTTAGCTTCTACATTGACTTCCAGTGGATAGAAATCTGTACATGGTCATGTGATTACTCTCTGTGATATAGCAAGTAAATAAAGTGTGACATCACATGACCATGGACAGATGGAAGTAAACATATATTCCTAAAGAATGACAGCAAGCAGAGATCTAGAAAACTATGAGAAACAGATATAGAAAATATAATCCATTCCATACAATGAATAGAAAGAAGGTTTGTAGAAAGAAGTCGACAATATCTGTGTTTTATTGTGTTTAGAGTTTTAAGGATGTTTGGAGCCTTACTTTTTATAGATATTTCTGACTTCTACATTCTTAAAACATCCCCCAGTAGCTTCCAGCATTTTCATTGCAACAATTTAGCTTGGAAGTTTTGGTTTGTGATTCAAAACTAATCTGGAGAATGTGTTCTATATTATATTGCATGACTTTTAATTATACACTCAATGACATTTCTTTTCTGAAACTGAAAAACCCCTTTAACTAGCCTATTGCTCAACACATGGCAAACTGGACTGCTCTGTGTTATCTAACACCGTGTTAATGGCAGAATCACCCATTTCAGCAATTTGCGGTGCAATAGCTCTTCTACGGGATCTGACCGGATAGTCGAGCCTCTGCACACATGAATCAGGTTTCTTTGGTTCCTGGATCCTGCAGCCAGTTTACTGACTGTGCTTCATTGGGAAACATTTGGTAGGAATCAGGTTTTTAAAATGTAGGTCCCATACAGGGCCGATTCTAGCATATTTGCTGCCTGAGGCGAATATTAAAATGCTGCCCCCCCCCCCCCCCGCTCCCTGTTAAGTAAATCCTTAAACTTTACTAACAATTAACAACCCTACAGACAGCTCCCTGACACTGTGTGACTGACTACAAGATCTGAGAGGCATTAGTGGCATCTAGTACCTTATACATGATAATCTCTTCCATCAGTAGAACTTTTTTCCGGGTTCTCCAATCCATGACGTATCACTGCTGAGTTCACGGGCAGATATCTTTACCTCCGTGCAGCATCTCCACCCGGCGTCCCTAAAAATACCACAGTCACTTACAGTATGAAGTCTCCTGGATAACAACACTGTGCTCCTAAATAATATATACCCCTCACAACACAACTGACCGCACTCTCCCCACATATAACACATCCCTTCATTATCCCTGCTCTCATATATTTAAAGGCCTCGTTATTCACCACCCAATTAAATTATATACAGCTCCCATATACAGATCCCCTACAGCTTAAATAAAATCTTGCCCCACATATACATCCCCCAGCTTAGTAATATACTGTATCCCATATACAGCCCCCAGCTTAGTAATATACTGTACCCCATATACAGCCCCCCCAGCTTAGTAATATACTGTATCCCATATACAGCCCCCAGCTTATTGATATATAATATATAGCATCCCCCCCAGTATAAAATAATTATGGCCCCATATAATTATAATATATATAGCATCCCCCCAGTATAAAATAATTATAGCCCCAAATCCCCAAATAAAATATAGCATCCCCTCCCCCTAGTATAAAATAATTATGGCCCCAAATAATACATATAGCACCCCCCCTAGTATAAAATAATTATGGCCCCAAATAATGCATATAGCATCCCACCCCCCTAGTATAAAATAATTATGGCCCCAAATAATACATATAGCACCCCCCCCTAGTATAAAATAATTATGGCCCCAAATAATATATATAGCATCCCACCCCCCTAGTATAAAATAATTATGGCCCCATATGATATCTATAGCGTCCCCCCCTCCCCCAGTATTAAACGTTTTCTAGCCCTATATAGTACCCCCCCTCCCAGTATAACATGAAACCTCCCCACATTTAATTAAAGTACATGAAAAATAATAAAATCATACTCACCTGCAGGCAGCTGCTCCCTCGGCGCGGCTCCGCACAGTGACACAGGTGCATGACGTCATGACGCCTGTGTCACTGCTTAGGACGGAGCGCGCAGCTGGCGGAAAGGCGCTGCGTCGCTCCGCATATAAATCGCGCCTGTGTCTTAAAGAGACAGGCGTGATTTATTTAGCTGGTGGACGATTCGGGCGTTAATGGACGCCCGAATCGCCCACTTTAGAGCGGCAAATTTCGCCGCCCTTTACAGGGACCCGCATTCTGCCGCCTGAGGCGAGATTTTCATCTCGCCTCATGGCAGATGCGGCCCTGGTCCCATAGATATAAAAAAACAAGCTATACTCGACCCTTTTTGGTGCTTTGGTTCAGTGCAGCACTACCCATCACTAATAGCCTCATTTTTTGTGAACAGAGGATGAGTGGTGACATCATTTTTGATGGTTTGTGTCCACCCCTGCTGGCCTCTGTTTGTATATAGAGACTCAGTGGTGAATAATTATTCAGAACTATTTTATAAATTTGAGATATTGCCTCTTCACCTTAAATAAAGAGCTTTACATTTTTATATATTTGCCCCTTGCTGTTAACCTTTATAAGTAAAATCATTTAACAAGATGGTTGGTTGAGTAGTATGTCAGAATGGTTGACAATGAGTCCATTGATAAAAATAGTAAGAATTCAGTCTGAAATTTTTTTAGATGACTTAAAGAGCATAATTATGGAAGATTGCTGGTCATTTCCATGAAATCTAATCCAAATAGTTCCTTAAACAAATTTCTTCTGTTTGAAATTATGAACAAAATGTTCCAAAATAAAGTGAGGGGTAAAATTATTGGAATGATTGAGAAAAATGTGGATACATTCACATCCGCTGTTTTAGGTGACTATTCTAACAGGAAGCTAATAAAATAGTTGTAAATGGGAGTTTAAAAATACAACTAAAGCGCACACATATGAACTATTATATTGAACTTGTCTCTAAGTTTAGGAAGGTTTATACTTCAATTAAGACGTATTAGGGACCATACATATGAAAAACTGTAATTGTTGCTATTGTTATTGTCATCAAATTAGATGTCTTAATTGTCACATTCATACAAAGAACAATTATCCTAAGTTACAGATTAGATTCTAATAGACTAAGGCTGATTATCAGAAATTACTGTGTACAAACTCAGACAATGATGGACATTTATCAGGGCTTGTATGTATAAGGGGGATTATTCCCCCCTTTATGCCTCCTCCATGCCAAGTGGGCACAGAAGGGTGTTAAAGGGGAGTGCCCGTCAGTGTAGTGGGCCAGGGTGGGGCATTTCTGCCCAGCATCTGTGCATTAGCTATAGCCTGCACCCATTCCGGTCTAAACAAATGCATGTTATAGCTAAATTCTACGCGAGACAGGATTGTCCGCCAGCACAGGTGCCAGCTGTAACCTCCTGCTTTATCCAGCTCATGATCAGGAGTTGTAATCATACATTGGCGCAGCGTGTTATAAGTTCCCCCTATTTATGTGCAGAATTTACCAGCCTGAATGAGGAACTGCTAAACTGAACTCAGCATGTCTGTACATTGGAATAATTAACCATTAATAGGTTAATTCCTGCACACATCTGCATGAAAATCCAAATATAATGGGGCAGATTTACTTACCCGGCCCATTCGCGATCCAGCGGCGCGTTCTCTGTGCTGGATTTGGGTCCGGCTGGGATTTATGATGGTAGTTCCTTTGCCGTCCACCAGGTGGCGCTGCTGCGCTGAAGTCCGCTGGAATGCCTCGAAATACACCGGCCTATCCTGGATGAAGGTAAGTGAAATTTTCGCGACACAATTTTTTTTAAAAAATGCGGCGGTTTTTCCAAATCCGTCGGGTTTTCGCTCGGCCACGCCCCCGATTTCCGGCACGCGCATGCCGGCGCCGATGCGCCACAATCCGATCGCGTGCGCCAAAATCCGGGGGCAATTCAGGTACAATCAGCGCAAATCGGAAATATTTGGGTAACACGTCGGAAAAACGCGAATCGGGCCCTTAGTAAATGACCCCCAATATGTATGTTTTTATGCAGATTTGATGCAGAGTTGTCTATTTCGTGTTGCATTTTTTTATGTGGATTTTCTGCATATGTTTTTTCACCTGTTTTGTCTCACCTGATCTGACATCTTTTTAAGCAAAACTCTGCATCAAATCCACATCATGGTGGGTATTTGATGCAGATTTTCACTCTCTTGTAGATTTGAATGTAAAAATAAAAACATGTAAACATCTACAAGGACATACAAAAAAATTAACATGATCATTATTTTATTTTCTCTACTCAGCGACAATTTCCAATGCGATTTTCTGCACCAAACTCTGCATGGATGGTAGATCTAGGGCAGTAGGGAGGTTAGAGTTTACACAGAAATTTGAACACAACAAGCGTTTTACTAAGAAAAATGCATGCATTTAGGTATAAATGGCACCAAAAATGGTACAACATTTTGGGGCATTTTTCTGCTGTGAACTAAGCCAAGTAGGAGGTTAAAATCAGACTAGTTTTAAATGGCTCCATATTTAGCATGCAGCATCATGCATTGCGATAAGCTTGGCTCATTTTCAAACTTATTTTACATTTAGCTAATATTATGGTGCATTGATATATTACCTATATTGTATTACACACTTCCTCAGTATCAGCTTCCCTTCCGGGTGCCAGAATAGATCCCATAAATTTCTATCTGTTTTATCAAAGGCTTGATAAGTTGTTGCAATACATGCAGCATTTTTTCAGTTATACTATCCCTATGGGTGCCAGATGGGTGGATCTGGTGCACCATAAGGTCATTAGTTGTGTCTGGCTTCAGCATGAATCCGATGGTATACGTGTAAATGTATCCTAATTAAATCTGCCTCCAAAATGCAAGACAACTGTGACATTATTTGTGCCAAAACTATCTAAAATGCTTTGTGTCACATTTTCTTAAGTGTTTTAGTCATTTTTGCACAGAAAAATGGGTTTTGTTTGAACTGTGACAAATGCATTCTCTTGTGTAGACTAAGCCAACTAATATAAGGTGCACGACCATTAGACTAGACAGTGCTAAACTACACTTCATTATTATAAGACTCACCCTCTTGTACATACACCTTTTCCTTATTTAAACCACATTTCATTTTATATCATTAGTTTCTGTTGTTTAGTCGGTGACTACTATGCATGTTGCTGGTGAGACAATGGGCGTGCCTGCTGCACTATGTAATGTATCATATAATGTATGAATAAGAAATGGACTGAGGAAGCTGACTAGTCATATGGAATAATGTGGAGTTATCCCAGGTTTTACTGGTGGACTGTCATGTCTCAATATTAATATTTGGAAAATATTATTAGTCAATGGAAGTCTTTTGCTTACCCTTATGATTGAGTCTTCCTGAAATATAATACATATTGTAGATTTTGCTCTGTTTTAAGGGGTATTCCCTTCTTAGCCAGTACTGATTGGGAATACATGGAGTTATGTTACATAAACATGAACATTATTCTTGTAACGCTCAATGAATTGAATCTGAGCTGCAGAAACAGCATCCAAACACTGAGCTACTATGTTTTTTCCACAAGATGATTGTGCCTGAATTAGTGTAGCTTACTTTGTTAGGCTGTTTCTATTATGCTCATGTGCTGTTATAGGAGTTACATCTGTGCTGGTGTCATCCTCTCTGGCATATGGCTGAGGATGCGCTATTGGGTTATTATGTTCCACTCTGACATTGCTAGTGTGAACAGTAGTTCAGGTGCTACCTTGAATAATTTGCATCACACCTGTCACTCTCCTGTACTTTTTCTTTGGTTCATCAACACTTAAGATGTTACTAACCGGCTCTCCAGCCATTCACACCACTACCTTGCTGTTCTGTTTGATCTGTCAGAGCTTTGCTCCAGTCATTTCTAGGCCTGGAACTTTGGCATCACATAAATCAGTGGTGGCGAACCTATGGCACGGGTGCCAGAGGTGGCACTTGGAGCCCTCTCTGTGGGCACCCAGGCCATCACCCAAAAGGTCACCATTCAGGACTCCACCTCCTGCAGTCACAGGCAGTCCAGAACCGGCCATGTTTAGCTCTATTTTAAAGTGACTTGAAGAGTAAGGGAGGAGCAAGGAGGAGTGGGCAGAGCTGGATTATTATTGAAGCCCCTTCTCAGGGCCTGCGATTCATCCTGTTCAGGGGACCATAGAGGGAAGCTACAATAATAATATGAATTTCTCCATCATTCTACTGTATTGGTGTCCTCAGGGCTCGAATCTTTGACACAGCAGGGAGCAATAAGTTACTTTAAATTGGCATTTGGCACTTTGTGAAAAATATGTGGCTTTCGGATGTAGTTTGGGCACTCAGTCTCTAAAAGTACATAGCCTGCCAGCCCCTTGAAGTATATAGCCTGCCAGCCCCTTGAAGTATATAGCCTACCAGCACATTGAAGTATATAGCCAGCCCCTGTAGCATATAGCTTGCCCGTAAAAAAAAATAAACTGAGTACTCACCGTTCCAACAGCCCAGGCAGCTCCTCTTCTATCTTTATGTGCGCTGCAGGTCTGCGACAGCTCCGTGGACAGAAACTCTTCTTTCTTCATGCCAGCGCTAGGTCCGTGACAACACTGTGCTCATGACCCGGCCGGAGCACTCTGTGATGTCAGCAGCGGCTGGCATGAAGAAAGAAAAGGCGCTGCCCAAGGAGCTGTTGCGGACCTGCTGCGCACATAAAGATAGAAGAGGAGCTGAAATTGTGCGGAAAAACTCGGCTTATACTCAAGTATATACGGTACTTAAAATTAGACCATAATTATATATTGCTTTTTGTTGACATATTATTCGGCTCAACAAGTATTGTTTAAATGATCTGCTTTGTATTGAGCTATTTGAGGGCTTACTTTTGACCTGTAGTTTTTGTTTTCTTTTCTGACATCTACTGTATTTTTAGTTTGATTTCTTTTAAAGAATCTACCTTTATAAATCAACCATTAAAATCCTGATAAACCAGGATTTGGTAATCTTCTTCCTGAAAGGCTCCTGGGGGTATTCATAAGCTCTGGTAACATACATTTATCTATGGCCGGACTTTTACTTTACAATTATAAGTGCCTTTGATATTTTGCACATACTGTGGTTAAATTGGTTAGTGGTTAATGTGTTGCCCTAAAATATACAACTTTGTGGGTTTATTCTCAGCCTTAACCACTTAGTCTCTGTATTATGCTGGGCAAATCTCTTTCCATGGCTTAGCCACCTGCACTGGAGAATTAAAAATGTTTTCATAAGGCCTTTTGGGGTTTTACTGTAGAGAGTGAAATGTGTAGCCTGCTTACCATTCAGCAGCTGTGGGATCCTGAATTCCCTGTGGTGAATACCACCAACATATTATCAAGTACATCTTATAGTTTATGTCTGTCGGGTGCTAAAGTATGTGATTCTCAAATGATTTACAAGAAATGTTTTTGTCTGGCATAACACATCCAGCTGGTTTATTGATTTACCTTCAGATGAGAAGATTAAGCAGATCAAACAATATTTTTTTACTTATTATGGCTGTAAAAAATCCCGGTCCAATAGAACTGGGTGTTACAGTTGTCATTGGCCTTGCTGTGAAAATCCACTGTGCCTTTGATATAGTTCAAGATTAAAGGTGTTGCCCAAGATTGTACTCCCGTCCCCTCTCCCAGAGCTGTGTCAGGCAGCCGGAAGTTGTTGCCACCAAGATGCTGTTCCCCTGTGAACAAAAAGGAGCATGGCACTGAGGGGCGGTGACATGGGACACTGGGGGCGCCGAAACAGCTAAGTAGAGGTGTATTCTTTTGTACAGCAACTTGTGGGGATCCAGGCTTTGACTGCTTAGGAAGTACGTCACTTGATTTTCTGAACCCTTTAAAAAGACTGCCATTAAGGAATCAGGTTGTTTTTGGCCCAGTGGAAAATTTTTGAATGACTTCCATCAGGTGTGAATACCTTGTTCCCTCCTGTTGGTGTAAATTAGCCACTGCCGTTACATTGTCCAACTAGATCTTTACATTTCTTATGTTTACAAAAGGAGGGACTCTTTTTAGGCTTTCCCAGACTGCAGTCAACTTTGAGAACTGTCTCTTCATCCAGATAAACCAAGTCCGCTGAAGATATCTGTTCTAAAACGTGGCTCCTCAACCTGTCTCACTGACATCCGTTTGAATCGTTTTCTATGGGAATAGATTCCATAGTATGCCTTTCATCAAATTTGCTTCTTTAGTCTGAAGGCATGTTTTTCCTGAAATGTAGATGAGCCGGGTTTTTGTCCCAGATTTTCAATATCCATCTTTGAACTACTGTACTGTGGAACTGACTCCATGCCACACAATTTATACAGAAAGTAAGATGGCCTAATAGCTACATGGTGGACCTGATGGTGTTTGAGGACCTCTTCTGGAATCAAAGAATGAGGGATATAAAAATTTCCTTCTTGTCCTGAGGTATAAAAGTTGTCTGAAGGTAGGAGTTCAGAATAAATCCTAGAAATCTTGTCTCTGTGTTTGGGTTGAGGATCGACTTCTGATAATTTATGATCCATAATAAATCTCACAATACTTGGATAGTATGGTCCCTTTGGATCAGAAGAGAAGTTGTGGAATCTACTTCTATAAGATGATTGGGACGTGGTAGTATGCATCCTTTAGATCGATGGTGCACATATTGTCTCCATCTTGAAATGTTTGTATGTGACATTCAGTATTTGACATTCTTGTTTACCTATCTCAGATTGATGATTTAACGAAAGGCCCCATTTGGCTTCTTCACAAGAAGTAGGGTAGAATAAAAACCTTTCTGCTATACGTCTGGAGGAACTGAAACAATTATTTTCATTGAAAACAGATCCTGCATTTTATCCCATAAAAGAAGATTTATTCTCCTAGATGGTTGCTTGGAGATTAGAAATTACTGTCGAGGGGGGAGTAGCACAATTCTATCTTGTACCCCTATTCTATTATATTGAGGATCCAAGGATTCTTTGTGATTGACCTCTACTGTGGAAAGAAGGATAGAAGATGCACCCCCAACCTTCCCCACATGGGAGTCACAGTTTTTCTTTCTGGCTGGATAAGTTTTAGAATAGATAGCCCCTTCCTCTACCCCTTTAGGATAGGATCAGCACCCTTGCTTCCCTGTTCCTTTACATTGGTCCTTAGGATCTATGATATATCAAAAGAAGGATTGCATAAGTTGCTCTTGGATTTGACATATCCTTCTCATTGTCACAGCCACACCGCCCTGCGGACTGAGTTAAGTAGGGCGCTCTCCTTAGCCAATAATGTGATATTCTCTTCAGAGCTGAGCAAAGTAGGGAAATAGTCTATAGGAGCAATTCCTTGTCAGTGTCAGAATTGTGAGTGTCTAACTAAACAGGGGATTTTATTACACATCCCTCCTCTTCCCTTAGGAAGGAAAGAGTCACAACTCTGACCCTTGGTAGATATAGAATTACACTGGTGAGAGGCTGCAGGTAAGGGAAATGTAAACTTTTCGCAACTTCCTGTCCCTACCAAAGGTCACGGTGCAACCTCCAGGTGCCCTCATGTGGGACACAATGAAAATGATGGTACCCCTGACTTATTATTTTGTTGCACAACCTTTTGAGGCAATCACTGCAATCAAATTATTTCTGTAACAGGTCAATGAGACTTCTTATCCTCTCAGCAGGTATTTTAGGCCACTCCTCATTAGCAAACTGCTCCAGTTGTCTGAGATTTTCCAGACAGTATGTTTCAGCTCCTTCCAAAGATGCTCAATAGGATTTAGGTCAGGGGTCATAGAAGGCCACGTCAGAATAGTCCAATGTGTTCCATTAAGCCATTCTTGGGTGTTATTAGCTGTGTGTTTTGGGTCATTATCTTGTTGCAAGACCCATGACCAAGGACTGAGACCAAGTTTTCTGACACGACGCAATACATTTCTCCCTTTTTTTGCATTGCCAAATAGTTAAATTTTAGTCTTATACAACCATTCTCCCAGAAGCTTTGTGTCTTGACAACTTATCATTTTGCAAATTTCATTTGCCTTTTTATGATTTATTTTCAGCAATGGTGTCCTCCATGGTATTTTACCATCAAATCCACTTTGGCTCAAACGACGATGGATGGTGCAATATGATACTGATGTTCTTTGCCCTTGAAGTTCACGTTTTTCTTGTTTTTTTTTTTGTATTATTTGTCTCTTTGATTTGCCATCAATTTGCCATCATGTTTCTGAATAATATGTGCAACTGAAGTGACAGGAACATCAAGCTGGTTGTAGATGGTCTTATAATCTTCACATTTAACATGCTTATTTGTAATTTGGAGCTTGTAATTCGTTTACTAAGCTCCTGAGACAACTATTTTCTTAGTTTCCTCTGGTCGATGTTGAGTGTGGTACACACCTTGTCACCAAACAGCAGAGTGAGTAGCTGTAGCCCTATATACAGCAGAGTGAGTAGCTGTAGCCCTATATATGGCACATTGCGTAGCTGTAACCCTATATACAGCACAGTGAGTGGCTGTAGCCCTATATACCACACAGTGAGTAGCTGTAGCCCTATATACAGCACAGTGAGTAGCTGTAGCCCTATATACAGCACAGTGAGTAGCTGTATCCTTATATACAGAACAGTGAGTAGCTGTAGCCTTATGTACAGGATTGACTGATTAAAAGATTGTAGACACCTGTGATGCGAATTAGTGGATACACCGTGATTTAACATGTTATTTTGAGTCAGTCTGTTTTATGATGCCTACCACCAAAGAATGGTAGGGCATGCCTTCTACATTAATCAATAGATACAGAGGTGTGCCTGGTGACATGGTGGGTGATGGTCTGGGTGCACTACAATTATAACATGCCTCTCCTGATCCCATAAGTCCACCCCTGTGATAATATGGGATAAGGGCGTGGAGTTTAATAGGACGCTACCTGCTTGGCAGATGTCATCTTTTCTCCTTCAGTTTGGTAAAAGTGGTAAAATGTTGAATACTTTATGACATACAAAAGTTTAGAAAATCTCAACTATATAACAGAAATTAAAACTTGATCATAAACCCATACAATGTTTCTGGGCTAGAAAACACAAAAATGGACAAAATTTAATATACTGGTCTTTTGATGAACAACAAAAATAATAAGTCATACAACAAACATGGGTTCTACTCTTCAAGCACAAGACTCTTAATATACTAATAACTGTTGTATACATGCTTAATACATTTTTACTATTACTTTCTGTACTGTGTAAAAACAAGGAGTGGGGGTTAGGTAAAATAAATATATTGAAGACACTAGCTACAATTACCTGCTCTGAAATCTTAGGGACACTATTTCTGTATGGATTTTTGCCAACAGAAAATCCTAACAATTGTAGCAATAGCATCAATACTCAAAAAATACAGCTCTTGGGACAATGAGTGTCCTGGTTTTAATTAAACCTTTACAAATTCAACTGGAAACAACTCCTCAGGACTATAAAACACAAATCCTAACAGATTAACTGGAGTAGGTAAACTAGTTAACCATATAGTGATTAAGATTTTGTGGGGGCAGGAACAAACATTGGGTATAATAATAATAATAATAATAATAATATTAATAATTCCTTTATTTATACAGAGCACACAGATTACGCACTGCAGCACATAGTTTGCCAAATCAGTCCGAGTCCCCAATGGGGCTCACAATCTAATCAACCTACCAGTATATATTTTTGGAGTGTGGGAGGAAACCAGAAGACCTGGAGGAAACCGAAACAAAAACTATTGGACATAACACATAGCACTAGACTGGCATTGACTACTGTAGTGAAAAAAGGAATGGTCTCTATCCTTTAATAGATAATTACACAAGGAGAATTGATCCTAATATTACGGGTAGAGTATGGGTTGGGCCTCTATCTCCATATCAATAGAAACTTGTTAGAACTACAGTTGTTAAAAGGAAAGGGGCAAAGGTGAAAGGAGCATATTGCTTATCTTCCTAAAATCTCTGACCGGAATTACAAATCCTGGAAATATATCCAGGCCTATCACAAATAACATCTCTTCAGGGACCTCTCCTTTACTGTTCTTGTGTATAGTCTGGGCCAAATCTGTTACTACTAGTGCATATTATATTAATGAACAGATGATAAAATACTAATGGTTGGGTGTTTCTCCTTTTTCTCCTGCACAAGATTGTAATGAAAGCATTTCACATACTTTCTTGTCTTATCGCACACTAATGGAGCCCAGCTGTCTTCTTTTCTCAAACAATTATAGAACTATAAATACCAGCAAAACTAAAAAAATACAAGGGAAAACTGGAACACCGTGGTCAACTATTCTTTCAATCGTATTAGTGTCCTTACGCATCAATACTGTAGGGAAAAAGAGGATAAATTCTGATTATTATTGTAGCTTTCAGAGTCTCCTGAATAGAAAGAATTGCAGGGCCCAGAGCAAAAGCAACAATGAAAATCTAGCTCTGTCCACACCTACCTGCGCCTCCTGTAATCTCAGAGAGCCAAGATTTGTCACTTTAAAATAGCACTGAGCGCAAAACACCCCATGTATTGTGGGACTGCAGGAGATAGGGTCAGGGTGATGTCCTGGTCAGTGGCGTAACTAGAAGCTGATGGGCCCCAGTGCAAAGTCTGGGCCAGGCCCCCGACTATAATGCATGGTTTATAGAAATAGTCTTCTTATATGGGAAAGTGATACCATAAGGGCCCCCTAAACCTCTTGGGCCCAGGTGCAATCGCAACCTCTGCACCCCCTAAAGTTACACCCCTGGTCCTGGTTGCCCACAGAGAGGGTGCTGATTGCAAACTCTAGCACCTATGCCATAGGTCTGCCATTACTAGAGCATTACATGTAATGGAAGCTTCGTGGAACTCTCCCATCTTTACCTTGATGGTGGAACTATTTGGACATAAGCCATCAACAAAGCCCCTGTAAATCTGTATCTACAGCAGAAGAAACACATTAGAAAAAAACCTATACAGCAGTATGGTATGTCAGTGAGGGTGAGCTTGACATCCGCAACCAGGACTAATACACCTATTTACTGGATGATGACCGTGCATCCCGGTGAGTTCTACCCATTTATTTTATATCTACAAATGTATTTGGCTCATGATTCTTTTGGTTCCACTATCACTCAAACATTAACCCCTTAAAGCAGCGGCCCTTTTTCGTTTTCCAAATGCAGTGAAATTAGTAAAAACGCATTTGTGCCGTATTCTTGTGGGCTTGGATTTTACGGATTTCACTGTATGCCCCAAATGATATGTCTACTTTATTCTTTGGGTCGATGCGATTACGGGGATAACAAATTTGTATAGGTTTTATAATGTTTTCATACATTTACAAAAATTAAAACCTCCTGTACAAAAAAATGTGGGGGGATTTTGACGTCTTCTGGCGCAAAAACTAATGTGTTTATGATTTTAACTGTTTATTTATATTTATATCAGTTCTAGGGAAAGGGGGGTGATTTAAGTTTTTTATTATAATTTTTTTTTTACTTTTTTATTTTTACTATTTTTCAGACTCCCTAGGGTACCTTAACCCTAGGTTGTCTGAACGATCCTATCATATACTGCCATACTACAGTATGGCAGTATATGGGGATTTTACTCCGAATTCATTACAATGTGCTGATATCTACGGCAGAAGAAACACATTGGGAAAAAAACCTATACAGCAGCATTGTATGGCAGTGAGGGCGAGCTTGACATTCGCAATGAATGGGTTAACCCGAAGTAACCATCTTTCTGAAGCCGCCGGCAGCTTCACTGGCAGCGATCAGCAGGAAAAAACCTGCAACCTGGATCCAGCTATTTGCAGAATAAGACCGCCTTTATTGTGTTCTTATGGCATCCATCAGGTGAAATACAGGTAACATGATTTTACCATGTTACCTGTATTTCACCTGATGGATGCCATAAGAACACAATAAAGGCGGTCTTATTCTGCAAATAGCTGGATCCGGAATATTTTTCCTTACCGTGGATATTGTTGCCCTGCAGTGGGGTGGATCCGTGCAAGCGGATAAAGTTACCACAGATCTAGGTGAGCTGGAGGAACTCTCTTATATGACATGTCTGTTGGCTGTGTCTATAGGTCAGATGGCCTACTTACTTTTAATGATGGAATTTCTGGGTTGTTTCATGCATTGAGGATTATTGAATTTTATTGATATAGATTAAAAATGATCTACATACAACCATTGCTTCTACTGGAAATTTCCTGGATCCCAACATTAAAAACATGCAATGAACATGATATAAACTGATAATGAATCTTATCTTTATTAATATTTCATTTTCAGCACATTTCTCATTTCTGTCTTTTCTTTCTACAGTTTTCCTAGGTCATGTGATATAATGGAGGCTGACATAGCTCTAGCTAACATGTGTGTACTGAAAACTGGCTACTGAAATTATAGATTTTTTTTAATTGTGTTTAGATAATTACTATTGGGGTCAGATGAGTCAATGCATTTTTTTTTTTGGTAAAGTTTTATATAGTTCACTTTTTCCATGGCACTCTGATGTCTTCAACTTTCATGACCGGAACAACACTTTATAAGGCTCTTTGCTGTAATGCTGAACACACACACTATTAGTGGTTTCCTTTGGCTGCTGGCTGGTGGTGTGGGGGCAGGATCTGCATCACGCAATTACAAGTCTTGGAACCAAATGAATAACAATACTACCACAGCATGTTGTAGCTGGGGGACTTACTCATCTGGGCCTCTTTAACCCCTGGAAAGCTAGTGTCACGATCCCTGAACTAATTATGTTTTCTTGTGCAGTTCATGTCTTGCCAACTTGGATAGTGGTAAAAAAAGTGTGGTTCTATTTAAATGAACTGCATTTGTAGTTAAGTAATGTCATGCTGCAGGAACCCAGAATTCTCATAATCGTTATTCCACCTAAACATGCTAGTTAACAATAAAAAAAAAACTTACTATAACATTATTCTTAATTAAAAAGCTTATAGGGCTTTTGTAAAATTGAGACTAAAAATTCACAATGAGACACCACAAGTTCCCCTTAGTTGCCTGTCAACAAATGCCGACTTCTAGCATCAGCTTGTCCTGTGAGTTGTGATGGGAGACCATAGCAATCTATCGAGCATAGAACTACAATTCCTTCTTGATTACCAACAGACTTTATACATCTGGACTGTTTGGTCTCTGCAAGGACATATCTGCAAATGAAAGGAGGATTCCAGCTTACCTACCAGAGAAGAACGGATTCGGCACGGGCCAGCCCTCTGCTAGGGCATAATAAACATATAGACATGAAAGTACAGTCCAGCCATGATCCCAACTCTTGTGAATTCTTTACCAAAAATTCCACTCAGAAGGCCGACAATCGCCTACGCGTTTCGGACAGATTACTTGTCCTTAGTCATGGCTAAGGACAAGTAATCTGTCCGAAACGCGTAGGCGATTGTCGTCCTTCTGAGTGGAATTTTTTGTATTGCTATATATGCCTCAATAAAGAATTCACAAGAGTTGGGATCATGGCTGGACTGTACTTTCATGTCTATAAGGACATATCTGTACATGCTGTAGTGTTAAGTAAATGACTCCCCTTCCTATGAATTGAACTTTTTTTTTTTTGCTTACAACTGCTCCCGTGGGGTTTTCAAAGATTCCTGGAAACCCCTTACAGGTCTAGTCTTTAAAATGATTTGTCATAACAACTATTTAAATTTCCATTGTTTGGTACTTAGCAAACAGAAGCAAATGCTGGGACTGTTCCTTCTATTAAAAATGCAACATTTTGACAAGTACATTTTGTCTGTGAGAAAACAAAACTGTTCTAAATATAAAGAAAATATTTGTGAAGTAAATAATGTATTTAACAGAATTTTGTTTTGCTTGTAGTAAAATTGCAGCTTCAAGCAGAAGAGCGAGGTGTTGTATCCATCAAGGGAATCACTGCAAACCGATACCTTGCAATGAAAGAAGATGGCAGGTTAATGGCACTGGTAAGTGCTTATATCTGAAATTGTTTGACAAAAATCTCTCCCCTATACAAAAATATGCCCCTATTCTGCCACAGATAGCTTTTGACAGGAAGATTGGTATAAAGAACATTTTTCATAAGCAGTTATGACCTAATAAAGATGCACCTTGTAGTGTAATGTATAAAATAATGCTTAAAGGGGTATTCCAGGAATAAGCATAATTTATATTCAAAAATGCTGTTGACATACACTGTAATGAAGAATTAAAATGCTACTGGCCCATTTATTAGTCCATTGAATTTTTCCCTGAGGAGCAGACAAGTCATATGTCCACATCACTTGTCCTGCACCTCATGTGATGAGAAGGTCATTTGATCATCATTATGTTTGGCTGCACTTGGTTGGTTGCAGTGCTTCCAGTATGGTCTGTGTTGTGGTGAGACATCATCTCAGTGAGGTAATGTGCAGTGATGGCAGTTACACATCATTACAATGGTAACAGAGTGTAATGGTCACACAGACGACAGAAGGTACTTGGGAGTACCCAGGAGGAAAGTCTCTATGCGAAGAGTCCAGAGGGAGGAGTCTGTGGACCAGTGGACCCTCTGGACCACCGCAGGAGATGGAGAGAGTACTTAGCTGCAACATGGGATCGGTCTTCACCAGAACCCGCCGAAAAGCGGTATGGTCTTGCTGCGGCGGGGTGCCACCAGGTCGTTCCACGGTGGCAGCCAGGGATGACAGGGATGTAGGACACAGTCTGAGCCTGGGATGACAGCAGGAAGGCGGTTTGGCAGCATGAGCTGGAACTCACGGCAGGCAAGCAGGCAGTAGTTGGCAAAGGACCCAGGCAGGCAGGAACGGAGAGGTCCTTGGAGGAGAGTTGGTGGCTTGCAGGCGCCTGGGAACATTGGAGCATCTGGGAACGCTGGAGAGAGGAAATACAGAGGCGCATGGAAACGCTGGAGGAACACAGGGAACAGGGTGGCGTCTGGAAACGCTGGAGGAACACTGGGAAAATGTAGGCATCTGGAAACGCTAGAGGAACACAGGAAACACAGAGGTGTCTGGAAACGCTGGAAGACAGGAAAGCGTCTGGAAACACTAACAGGCTTTCTTCTTCAGCAGGAACCGCTGTGGGAAGCGAGGTGTAGAAACCTTGGAAATTGCATGAAGAATGCTGAAGATCCGGCGAGGAAGGAAGGGAGGTGCCAAATGATAAGGGCTGAGCCAGATTAGCCAGCACCAATCAAGAGGACGCTGGCCCTTTAAGGCCGGTAGAGAGGGCGTGCACATGCCCTAGCAGCGGGAGCCGAAAAGCGGTATGGTCTTGCTGAAGCGGGGATGCAGCCTAGTCAAGAAGCAGGCTCATGGAGATGTAAGACCGGGCCAGGAGGGCATGGGTGTGCCCGTGATCTGCAACAAGGATTGCGGGTGCATCCGTGACACAGAGCAGGACAGTCTGTTACATCATCAATGGGAGCAGAGCATTGAAGGATCAAGGGTGTTTTAGATGACGCCTACTTTAGTAAGCCTCATAATATTTTGTGAATCATAAAAGCAAACTATTTAAGACCTGTTTTGTCATCTATTGACATTGAGTACTGTATTCATTTATTTATAGGATTATGAGTTTTTGTATGAGACCTACATATTCCCAGAATACCCCTTTAAACATTTTATGCTAGAATAGATGTTTCTGCTCACCAGGTCTCTACCTTGGCTTTACACATACAGTGCATGTATATTCATGGGGCTTCACTGACATAACAGTATAGCTCATACAGAACTTGATTCAGTGATGCCAACAAGCAAATAAAGTGATCAAATACAAGACATGGCAAATTTTCCCAAAGCTAAATCGAGAGTCTGACGCTTACATTTCAGCATTCGCTGCATAATAGTCATCTTGTTTCAGGCAGAAAAAGACTGCAGGTTTACAACATTGAATCCTGCTGAAGTATGAATAATGTCAATGAAAAGCAGTTCTGGAAGCATTTTCATTACGTTATACCTTTTTCTCAGGCATGTCATGTTTGTAAATAATTTTCTCAATGGGTCTCGGTCCTTAAAGGAAATCTAAATAGGAATCTAATAGGAAATCTAAAATCGAAATCAAGCATGATAGACTGTTGGACCGTGACTGTGGTAATCTTCCTATACAGATAGTCCCTGACTTAGAGGGGTTATCATGCCGTCAAGATTATATTTGCAACATCTCCCACTAGGGCCTAGCTTTTATGTGGCTTGGTGGCAGCTGGATCCCTAAGTACCTGAGTGGCTGGCAGAGCGCGGCTTAGTGCTCGTCTGTGGTATCGGTGCTGGGTACCAGGAAAAAGAGGCCTCGTCCACAGCCTGACAGGTCTCTAGTCCAAGAAATGAGTGAGACGCTGAAGATGTCTCTAACATCATGTCCTCCCTCTTCTTGAAACTTAATATTTCCAAGCCTGAACTCCTTATCTTTCCACCATCTACTAACCAACCTAACACTGACCTCTACATCTGTGGGATCATTATAGCATCGAGGCAGCAGGCCCGCTGTTTTGGGGTTGTGCTGGACATCTCTGTTTCACCGTAGATTAAATCTCTTGATTGCTCTTGCCGCATGCATCTCAGAAACATCTTCAAAATCCGTCTGTTTCTGACAACTGAAACAGCTAAAATGCTAATTGTTGCTATGATTCACTATCAACAAGACTACTGTAACTAATCGGTCTTCCACTCGCTAAACTCTCTCCTCTACAATTTATTCTTAATGCAACAGCCAGGCTCGTCTTTCAGACCAAACGCTACACGAATGCCTCCAGTCTGTGCCGGTCACCAGTTTCCTTCTGTATTCAGTTTAAAATATTAACCCTCATCCACAAAGCTCTGTATAATGCTGCAGTTCCCTACCTATCTTCACTCATCTCAACCTAACCCGTGTTTTTCAATCTGCCAGTGATATTAGACAAATTTCTACCTTAATTTAAATCTCTCATGCAAGTCTCCAGGACTTCTCTTGAAGAGCACCAATTCTCTAGAACACTCTTCCCCAGACTCAGACTAATGCCTACCCTGCAAAGTTTCAAACGTGCTCTTAAAACCCATCTCTTTAGGCAAGCCTATCACAGTCACTAACTGCATGAAATGTCAACTCTCTCTTTAATAATCTATACTATGTCCTCCTCCTGTTGCTTATCCAGCAAACACCAGCTATAAACCAAGATATATACCCTTTGTGTCATCCCCTTTATCCTCATAGAATGTAAGCTCTTGTTCTATAAGACTGTTAGTACTCTGTAATGTAATATTATATTTGCATATGTCCCCTATGATTTGTAAAGCGCTGCAGCATTTGATTGCGTTATATAAATAAAGATTATTATATTATTAAATATAAGAAGCTTACCACAAACACGGTGCCTGAATTTATGAATAAGTGTTTATCATGCTTGACTTTTTCATATACTATACGAAAAATATCCACAGCAGTTAGTCAAGATAGCTACAATAATAGTGTAATAAAGAGTTTGTTGGTTGGTTTCATTGGTTCACCAGGATTTTTATGTAATGTTAGTAAAGAATAATGTCTTGCTGGTAGGAGTCAGAAATGTGACCATTGCTTCAGTTGCTGGTCCAAGCAATGAACAGAGGCATCTGAGATATAATTTATACTCAGTTCAGTAAAAAATATCATTTATAACAGTTAGATAACAGCAGTACACAAACTGTATTTAAAATATTTTCCCACAGCGGTTTTAAAATAAAAGCTGAACTATGGTTATAAACTAGATAATCTGCTAAATCACCCCCTGAGAGTCTATATACATGACACCAATATCACATGTTTCTATGTGCTATAGAACTGAAGATAGGGAAGTCTGAAGTGACACTTTCTCTGCAGCCTCTAAACTTGACTCATCTTAGACAAAATATGACACATTTCTGCTCATTTTCTCATTACTTTGGAGGTGATTTTTTTATACGTATAAAAAAAATGAGTGAATTTTAGAATACATATTTTATACCCTACCTGACAAAGCTACTAGTTTAGTAGGGTAATAGCTGTTGACAGGTTTCATACCAGGAACACACCACAAGACCTACCCAGCCAGATCTTGTTGCAGGGAGCTCAGTGGATTTTTGTGGCAAATAACCTTTTAAAAAGCATCAGAAAAGCGAGTGTGCGAGCTTGGTGGCGAGTGTGCATTTTTATTTCCTGATATTCATTTGTGTGAGTTTTATTGCAACCAAGTAGATCTGAAGGTATTTTACTTGCATAATCTGTATATTGTGTGGGGGGTATAGGGAGGCATTCACCTTGCTTATCTAGACAGTATAGTCACAGGTGCTGCCTAATTAATAGTGGGGGGTGGCTATCTAATTAGCAGCCTTTATATACTTCTGTGGTCAGTTTGTTTGGTAAGCCATCAACCAGCTCCGTAGCCAAAAAAGTAACAATGTTATGCCACTTGGAAGACGGCAATACATAAATGATAGATTTTTCCCCACATTAGGGTTTTGTTTGACAAATTTAGTAAAACGTAAGAAAATATATTCATGTCTGGTATCCCCGTAATCGTATCGACCCATAGAATAAAGATAACATGATTATTAGTCTATACGGTGAACACCAAAAAAAAAAAAAAAAGTAAAAAATCCAGTACAGAATTGATGCTTTTCTACTCCTGCCCTCAAAAAAAGTTCCTAAATTTTCAACAATAGGTGATACCAACCCCAAAATGGTAACAATGGAAAAAGCATCTCGTCGCGCAAAAAAAATGGCATCACATGGCCCCAATAACGCAAAAGTGAAAATTTTATAGCCTTCAAAAGGGGCCAATGAGGAAACTAAAATCCTGGCAGCTGCAGCGCCCTCCTTCCCTTCTGCGTCTCGCTGTGTACCCATAAAACAAGTAATGGCCACATGTGGGGGGTCTTTGTACTCAGGAGAAATTGCAGAACAAATTGTATGGTGGGTTTTCTCTTTTTTTATTTTGGAAATGTGTAAATTTTAGGGCTAAATGAACGTATAAGGGAACAATATGACCATTCTAAATTTCACCTCCATTTTGATTCAATTACTATGAAGATCTCAAGGGGTTAACAATCTTCGTAAAAGCGGTTTCTGATAGTTTGAGGGGTGCAGATTTGAAAATGGGTAGATTATATAGGGGGTTTTGATGCTAAATATGTAAAATTTCATTCAAAACTGTATTTATCCCCAAAATAGTCAATTCTGAAAATCCGGAAAAGCGATATTCTTTTTGTAAGCCGCGTGACATCAAAATAAATTATCCAGACATTTCAGAAATTATGAAAATGTAAAGTAGACAAATGGGAAATGTTATTCAGCAACTTATTTAGGTGGTAAATCTATCTGCCTGAAAACACAATGATTTTGAATTTCAAAAATGGCAAATTTTTCAAAAAATTTATCATATTTTCTTTTTTTTTGTAAATAAACGCAAAACTTATCAGCCAAAATTTACCACTAAAATGAAGTACAACATGTGGGGAAAAAACAATCTCGGAATCGCTTTGATAAGTAACAGTGTTCAAAAGTTATAACCATATAAAGAGACGGAGGTCAGAATCCAAAAAAATCGGGCTGAGCCTTAAGCTGTAAAATGGCTGCGTCCTTAAGGGGTTAAAGGTTGGACTTGATGGACTTGCGTCTTTTTCCAGCCTTATATACTATGATACAATTGTCTAGCCCTCACAGGTTTGCCCTTGTCAAAATTTCTCAAATCATCTCAAATTTAGAAGTTATTCCTGCTTCTAAAATATCCCACCATTGACTGCTGTCTTTATGATGATCACTTTTTATCACAAATTAGATGCAATGTAATAAATAATTGCCCGAATAAACTGGAATATCTTTAATTCCAATCCATTAACCCCTAGGGGACTCTTTTGGCCTTAAAGGGGTTCTCTGGAGGTGGAAAAACATGGCTGCAGTCTTCCAAAAACAGCACCTCACCTGACCATGGGTAGTGTGTGGTATTGCAACTAAGCTCCATTCATTTCTATACAGCTGAGCTGCAGCACTGGCAGTAACCATGGTCAGGTGTGGTGCTGTTTTTGGAAGACTGCAGCCATGTTTTTCCACCTCCTGAGAACCCCTTTAAGGACGCGGCCCCATTTTTTCAAATCTGCCCTGTGTCACTATAAGTGGTTATAGCTTTGGAACGCTATGAGATATCCAGGGGATTTTGAGATTGTTTTCTCGTGACACATTGTACTTCGAATTAGTTTAAAAATTTGGATGAAATCTTTTGCGTTTAGTTATAAAAAAAAAAACAAAATTTGGCAAAAATTTGGAAAAATTCTTTATTTTCAATGTTCTAAATTCTCTACTTTAGATGCAGACAGTTATAGCACCCAAATAAATTCATAACTTACATTTCCCAAATGTCTGCTTTATGTTGCCATGGTTTTTTCAGATTCCACATATTTTACTAGAATGTTATGAGGCTCAGAATTTAGGTATCATTTTTCAAATTTTTTGTAAAATCACCAAAACCCGTATTTAGATGGACCTGCTCAACTTCTAATTGACACTGAGAGGCCTAAATAATAGTGAGACTCATAAATTACCCCATTATGGAAACTACATCCCTCAACGTATAAAAAACCACTTTTAAGAAGCTTGTTAACCCTTTAGGTGTTTTATAGGGGTTAAAACAAAATGGAGGTGCAGTCTACAAATTGTAATATTTTTTCACAATACACTCATTTTGGGTGGAAAATTAAACATATACAATGGATAAAATAAAAAAAAGGCTCCACAAAGTTTGATACCCAATCTCTCCCGAGTACACGGATACTCTATATGTGGTGGTAACCTGCTGTATGGGTGCACGGCCGGGCATAGAGGGGAAGGAGGTGCCATGCAGATTAGATTTGCTATGTCCCATTGTACAGGCTATAATTTTTTTCTTTTTTTAATGTGGACCTATAGGGGCTTATTTCTTTTGCCACATGAGATGCACTTTTCTGGTAGGTAATTTTGGGGAATCTATAGGCTAATTGGTGAGATTTTATTAACTCTTTGTTGGTGGAGGAAATGAAAATCATCAATTTTTAGGAAAATTTTTATGTTTTTTTTTGGTCGTTAACCATACCATAAAAATAGTATATTATTATTCCATGGGTCGCCACGATTACGAAAATAACTCATTTATATATATATATTTTTTTCATTTTTAATGAATAATAAGTAATTTGGCAAAAATGTTGTTAATTTTAGCATCACCGTCTTTCATATGCATAACTTTTTTATTTTTCGCCTCACAAATCTGTTTAAGGGCTTATTTTTTGCGAGAAGGATTGTTCTTTTTAGTGGTCTTATTTTACAGTGCATAACATTTTTTAAATCACTTTTTAGAGCATTTATTTATAGGGTATTAATTGAAAATGATCTTTTTTTGCAGCTTTTTTTTTTTTTTTTTTTTACAGGGTTCACTTTGCGGTTCTAATAACGATTCTGTTTTATTATGCAAATTGTTACGGACGCAGGGATACCAAATATGTGGGGGTTTTGTGTATTTTATTCAATTGTACTGAATAAAAACTAATTTGGAGAAAATCTTGTTCATTTTAGCATCACCATCTTTTCATATGCATAACTTTTTTATTTTTCGGCCGACAAATCTGGTTAGGGGCTTATTTTTTGCGAGAATAGTTGTTCTTTTGAGTGGGCTTATTTTAGAGTGCATATTATTTTTTAAATCACTTTTTAGAGCATTTTTGATAGGGTATTAATTAAAAATGATCTTTTTTCTGAACGTTTTGCGTTTTTTTTCTCTCTCCGGCGTTTACCGTGCGGGTCCAGTAATGATTCTGTTTTATTATACAGATTGTTACGGAAGCGGCAATACCAAGTATGCAGGGTTTTTTTTGTGTTTTTTATACTTTATTAAGTGTTTTTATGGGAAAGTGAAATTTTAGGGGCTTATATTTTTATGTATTTATTTTTTATTTATTCCAATGTGTAGTGTTCAGTGTTTCACTTTTTTTTTACTTATACATACTTGAACTTGAACCAGCAATGCTCTGATTGCTGGTTCAAGTTCAATACACTGCTCTACAATACTATTTTATTGTAGAGCAGTGTAATCTATCTGGCATGCTCGCACATGCTCAGACAGTTTGCAGTCAGACCCGGAAGGAAGACCGGGCAGCTCCGGGGCACATGCCAGTCCTCGGAGCTGCCCAGAAGTGGATCGGATCCCCCGGGTAAGCGGCGCGGGGGATCTGATCCATAGCGCAAACACCCTTACACGCCGCGGTCATGCTTGAGTCGGCTCCAATCGCGGGTGTTAGTTGACAGCCGCTGCTCCTGGTGCCGGCTCTGTTCATGAGCCGGTGCCAGAAGCAGGACGTTATACTACGTCCCGGTGCGCTTAGCATGTAGCCCCGGGGACGTAGTATAACATCGTGGTGCGCCTAGGGGTTAAAGTTGTTCCATACATAAATAATAATAATAATTCCTTTATTTATATAGCGCACACAGATTATGCAGCGCTGCACAGAGCTTGCCAAATTAGTCCCTGTCCCCAATGGCACATGATGGTGATATTTGGCTTAGCAGGTCCTGGCACTCTACATTGCACTTTTGTTGGCAGGTTCATGGATTACAGATTTAATTTCATTAACAAAGAATTCATTTATTTTGAAAAAAAAAAAAAGTGTATTGTGATGGTAAAAATAAGCTTGTGTCATGGAAATAATTCTGAATTCTGGCCTTGAAAATGCAGAGGTGGATCAACCTCATGTATTGGCGCAATACTCAAGGGAGCTAACTTGAAGTAATTCCCAGCATTTCCTGTAACTACTAATATATTGATGTTAGGACTTGCTGTGTTTGCAATTATTTCCTAATAAAAGCATTTACTGCTAAAATGATTTCCTTTAACATGCATTAAAATGTATATATGTCCTTTAAAGGAATTATCCAAGACTGGTAAATTCATAGAGAAGTCATCAACTACAGATCAGTCATTGGCGATTAGTGAATGAGGTGTTGATAAGCACTGACGTTACATGCTCTTGGTAATAGCAGTGCTTGATTTCTTGAACAGGTGGTCAAGTAAAGTGTTCACCTATGGTTTCATTACAGACATTTGGTAAGATCAAAAAAAGTTGTTTTTTTGCTCATTAATGTAAACTACGCACCCTATGTTGACAGAAACGTAGATATTTTTGCTTATTTATTAAGTAATAAAAACTGAAATATTAGATGGTCATAAGTATTCAGCCCCTTTGCTCAGTATTGAATAGAAGAGTCTTTTGAGCTAGTACAGCCAAGAGTCTTCTTGGAAGTAATGTGACAAGTTTTTCACAGCTGGATTTGGGGATCCTTTGCCATTCTTCCTTGCAGATTCTCTCCAGTTCCCTCAGGTTGGATGGTGTACATTGGTAGAAGCCATTTTAAACTCTTGCAGAGATGCTCAAATTGGGTTTAAGCAGGGCTCTGGCGGGGCCAGTCAGGAATGGTCACAGAGTTGTTATATTAGCTGTGTGCTGAGGGCCATTGTCTTGTTGGAAAGTGAACCTTTGGCCCAGAGTCCAGAGCACTCTGGAAGAGGTTTTCATCCATGTTATCTCTGTACCTGGCTGCATTCATCTTTCCTTCAATTGCAACCAGTTGTTCTGTCCCTGCAGCTAAAAAAACACAACCACCATTTTCACTGTTTCACTGTTGGGATTGTATTTGGCAGGTGATAAGCAATGCCTGGTTTTCTCCACACATACTGCTTAGAATTAACATAAAAAAGTTATAAAAAAATCTTTGTCTCAGACCAGAGAATCTTATTTCTCATAGTCCGGGAGTCCTTTATGTGATATTTTGCAAACTGTAACCAGCTTTCCTATGTCCAGCACTGAGGAGAGGCTTCCATTGGCACACTAGGCCATAAAGCCTTGACTGGTGGAGAGCTGCAGTGATAGTTGACTTTATGGGACTTTCTCCAATCTCCTAACTTCATCTCTGGAGCTCATCCCCTGTGATCTTGGAGTTTTTCTTTACCTTTCTCAGTAAGGCTCTTCTCTCACGATTGCTTAAATGGGCTGGATGGCCAGGTACAGGAAAAGCTGTTGTCGTCCAAAACTTCTGCTATTTAAGAATTAAGGAGGCCACTTTGCTCTTGGGAAGCTTGGGCACTGCAGAAATTCTTTTGTAATCATGGTCAGATCTGTGCCTCGCCACAATACTGTCTCTGAGCTTCGTGGGCAATTCCTTAGACCTCATGATTCTCATATGCTCTGACATGCACTGTGAGCTGTGAGGTCTTATATACACAGGTAGACTCAAGTGAAGTAGTAGAACCATCTCAAGGAGTGTCCGAAGGAAATGGATAGCATGTGAGTTAAATATGCGAGTGTCACAGTAAAGTGCCTGAATACGTATGACCATTTGATATTTAAGTTTTTCTTGTTTAAAAAAAATTATAAAAAATATCTACATTTGTTTTTTCTGTCAAGATTGGATGCAGAATGTACATTAATGAGCAAAAAAAGAACTTTTTTGATCTTACCAATCAGCTGCAATGAAACAAAGAGTGAAAAATTTAAAGGGGTCTGAATACTTTCTGTACCCACTGTACAAAACTGTAGTGAATTTCTATACCATTAGGCTCTTTATGTGCTGCAACTGCATCATTTAACCCCTTCTCAGCTGGGTTTCAACTTTTGAATTACATTTTTTTAGGATCCATTAGATTTCATTCTTTCGTGAACATAGATACTTAAAGGGGTTCGCCAGGAATTTCTAAAATCTCTAGGAGGCCAGTTTAGATGGAAAAAAAAAAAATTCCCCCTAAATCCGGTACTTCTGTTTTTAAGGAAGGGCTTCATTAGACCACCGATATCACTTCTGATTACCAGGGGATATCAGCTAGTTTCTTTGCCCTGGTTGGGTGTAGGGATGTCTTTGGCACAACTTTCCATCCAGTGTCATCAATTAACATGGTCATGGAGGAGGCATAATTAATAATCATTTGTGTAGGATAGGATTGGCCATCTGACTTGATGGACAATGACACCAGATGCCATCTGAAGTCCCAAAAGCAGCTGCTGGCAAGAGGCCAAAGTTTATGAGTGTAAGTACAGTAGTGGTTACTGTTTAAGGGTATTGAACTTAGCCTCATAAACTTTGATGTGTGTAGCTAACCAATTTAAATGTCCAAAATAAGCTTAACCCCTTAACGCTGAAGCCACTTTTCACCTTCCTGACACGGCCCATTTTTTCAAATCTGACCTGTGTGACTATAAATGGTTATAACTTCGAAACGCTTTAACATATCCAAGTGATTTTAAAATTGTTTTCTCGTGACACTTTGTACTTCATGTTAGTTGAAAAATTTTGGTGTTATGTTTTGCATTTATTTATGAGAAAATCAGATATTTGGTGAAAATTTGGAAAAATTCTTGATTTTCGAACTTCAAAATGTTCTACTTTTTCCATACATAGTCATAACCGCAAAAAAATGTAATAACTAACATTCACTAAATGTCTAATTTATGTGGACATGGTTTTTTAGGCATCCTCTTATTTTTGTAAGATGTTATGGGCCTTTGAACGTTAGGTGCGATTTTCACATTTTCATAAAAAACGCAAAATCCTGCTATTGAGGGACCTGCTCAGGTTTCAAATCACTTTGAGAGGCCTAAATAAAAGTAAAACCCCATAAATTACCCCATTATAGAAACTACGCCCCTCAACGTACGTAAAACAACTTTTATGAAGTTTTAAAACTTTAAATTGTTTTACAGGGGTTAAAACAAAATCGGATACAATTTTGAAAGTAAACTTTTTTGGCTAAATGAATGTGTTTTTCAAAAAATGTACAAATTCTCAGTGGATAAAATACCAAAACGCTCCACAAAATTTGATACCCAATCCCTCCCGTGTATAACAATACCCCATATGTGGTGGTAACCTGCTGTATGGGCACACGCCAGGGCATCGAAGGGAGCTGCGCCATTCAGAACAGATTATGCATTGTCACTTTTTAGTGGCTATACAATCTTTATTTTTTTGGCAATTTGGACATATAAGGGCTTATTTTTTGCGACATGAGATGCACTTTACAAATAATTCATTTTCGTGGGTCATTAGCTTATTGATGAGATTTTATTAACTCTTGAATGTATGGGTGAAAAGAAAATTGTCAATTTTGGTTTAATTTTTTCGTATTTTTTTGGGGTCGTACACTGTTCACTAAAAATATTATATTATCTTCATTCTATAGGTCACTACGATTACGGTGATACCTCATTTATACAGTTTTTCATTTATTTTTACAATTTTACTGGATAAAAACTAATATAGAGGAAATCTCATTTGTTTTTGCATCGCCATCTTTTCGGAGATGTAACTTTAATATTTTTTGGTTGACAGAGCTAGTTTTGGGCTTCTTTTTTACGAGTTGAGTTGTTCTTTTCAGTGGTACCATTTTGGCGCACATAACTTTGTTTGATCACTTTTTAGAACATTTTTGTGTAGAGATTTTATGAAAAATGTACATTTTTGGCGTGTTTTACGGATTTTGTTTTTACGGCGTTCACCGAGCGGGTCAAAAAATGTTTTTGACTTATTGTACGGAGTGTTACGGACGCGGCGATACCAAATATGTGGGTTTTTTTTGGCGATTTTGTGTTTTTATTGCATGTGTATAGGGAATATTTGTGTTTATTGGACTTTAACTTTAATTAATTCTTTTTATTAAAAAATGATGTTATGTAGTGTTTTTAACATTTTTTATTAACTTTTACAGGTTAGCTTGAACACTGATCACTTGTTCAAGCTCTTCTTCACATTACACAGTGTAATACAGATGTATTACACTGTGTAATGTAACACACTGAGCACGCTGCGCATGCTCAGTGCGTTACAGCCGGGTCCTGCCAGAAGGCACGGTCCCGGCTCACAGAAGAGGATCGCGCAGCCCCGGGCACCGGCAGTCCCGGGGCTGCGATCGGAGCAGCGGACCCCCCGGTAAGCGCCGCGGGGGGGGGGGTCCGATTTTTCTCAAATGCCCCTGTCAGGGGTTAACACCCGCGATCGGGGAAATCTCCGATCGCGGGTGTTAGAGGTGGGTGTAGGCTAGAATATATAGCCGACACCCGCAGCTTCTGGCGCGGGCTCCGTTCTGGAGCCGGCGCCAGAAGCATGACGTACTATTACTGCATTTTGCGGGAACGCACCTCCCGCCATGCAGTAATATCGGGATGTCGGGAAGGGGTTAAAGGGGTTGTCCGAGTTTTGAAAAAAAATATATATGTGGCCGGGAGCGGGCTGTCTAAAACAATAAAGCTGTACTTACCTTCTGGTGCCCTCCGGTATCCAGTGCTGCTGTCGCTCCGGTCCGGGCGCCATGTAAACAAACATGGCCGCCGGTGCAGTGCTGCATTCAGCTTCCGGCCGGACCCGACAACCTTCCGGCCCCCATACACAATGCTGTGTATAGGGACGGATAGTCGTACACGGCCACGGCCGGCCGGAAGCTGAATGCAGCGCTGCTCCGGCGGCCATGTTTGTTTACATGGCGCCCAGACCGGAGGGCACCGGAAGGTAAGTACAGCTTTATTGTTTTAGGCAGCACGCCCCCGGCCACATATATATATTTTTTTTTTAAACTCGGACAACCCCTTTAAAGGGACAACGTTACCAGATTTTACCCCATTAAACTACAAGCATCCTCAGGCAGGGTATAAATTGTCCTTCCATGGGCTGTAGCTTAAAGTGTCACTTCAGATACTCCTAAATTCAGTTCTGTAGCACCTAGAAACTCAGGTAGCATTATTAGATTGGTGTTTTGATTAGGCAAGTATAAGAAAATACTCACAAGAAAATACTTTCTGTAAATACTTTGTACTAATAGCAGAGTTGTATTTCTTGTGATTTTTTAAACACATTTTTGGATATTGTGGATATACAGCATCCTAGATGTGAATATTGTGTGGGGTGTCCCTGCTGCCCCTTTTTATACTACACTAGCTTTAGATAGTAAATAACTGCTCTTCGCTATAACAAAATTGGTTAACAAAAATATTTTATATGTATTTATCTCCCTCTGACTCTGTCTCTGTCACTTTGTCTTTGGGGAGATTTATCAGAAGTGTCTGAGAGCAGAACTGCTCTAGTTGCCCATGGCAGGCAACCAATGCACAGCTGTTTATAAAGTTGCAGCTGATCTCTGATTGGTTTTCATGGGCAACTGGAACAGTTTTACCTCAGACATTTCTGATAAATGTCCCCCTTTATCTCTGTATCACTATCCAAGTTACCTCACAAATAAGTGTCTATAGTAACCAATCTAAACTTAGAGCTCATTTTAATAACCTGTGGAAGAATAGCAACCAATCACTGCCACAGCAGTTAGACTGTCATACCATGCTTGAGGAAGGGACCGTACCTGTCCTGAAAGCTTGCTTGTAACATCTTATATTTCAGTTAGCTATTAAAAGGTATCACAATCTCAAGAAGGTGACTTTATTTGACCTATCAAAAGCAACAGGAATTTATAGATAAAGTGGAATTAGTATGTCGATAAAAACAGATCTATCATCCTTTCTGTTACAAATAATGGCTAAGTAAATGTAAAAAAAAATGTTGTTTACACAATTAGGTGTATCCATAAAAACAAGGTAATTCCTTTGGAAACAAACTTTAGTCATTGCTCTGGACTTACTATGCATTACACAGTAGTGACGTCGTCCAACCTTGACTCTGGTGTTAGAGGCTGAGTCACTTCCATGGAAGTGAAAGGAGTGGCAGGAAAAGTAGGCAGATTCAGAGTGAGGTGGACTGAGTGATGGGTCTTTCTACTGTCCTATAGAACAGAATTTCTGATTGACAATGAAATTTCGTGCATATGATCATAGGATGACACATACATATAGAATAGCGTGGTGGACATACCTTTAGGATCTCCAAATAAAATTGGGCAGACCAAGAGACACCAGTGTGTGGCATGAAGGGATCAGTGAAAAGAATATGAAAGGTCTGAGGTCACGACAGGCACCATATAAGCAAATTCACTTAATTTACCACCTTTGATCCCATTCTCACTTATGGGTGGAGTGGAAGGATGAGCATGTGCCCTGAAACTCCATACTTTGTCCACGAGGAGCAGTCGGAGATAGGAAAGCATGTGATCTGGTTACTATGGTAAGGTTGGGGGCAGTTTGTAGGTCTAAATACTTATGACAGGTTCCCTTTAAGGTTCCACCCGTGTTTTAGTTAAGGTCTGAACTTTTGGCCAAGATTGTTTTCTTTTTGATCTTGAGAGTCAGTCTTTTTTCTGTCCAACATAGCAGCTAACATGCACAGAGATTGTTTAGCTTAAAAAATTTTTTTTAAAAACTGATGGAATTAAGAGTCCTGAGTTTCTTCATGACCAAAAGATGATCAGAAAAATACACAAGAAAGAAAATGTCCTTGTAGCTTGCAAATATGCCTTGCAGAGTAACTGCTACTGCGGTTGCAACTTCTATTGGGCCCGCCAGAAAGAGGGGCCCATATTCGTCCGTATTCGGCAGCGCAGTGGTACGCATTAATTTAGGGGCGGGCTCTACCCTCTCTGTCCTTGCAGCAGGCTCCTCTGTGCGTAAGAAGGAGGGGAGGAGACTCTCTGCCTGTAGCCAATCCTTGCTCTGGATTTCAAGGGAGGGCCTGCTTTAGTAGATCGGAAATCATCCAGAGATAAGTCCTCCCCCGAGTGTCTGCCTCTTCACTGTCTGCTTTAACCATTTAGTGTCCAGTGTGAAGGAGCAGCCATGAAGTACTCCCGATTTTGTCCCTGAAACACACAGACCCCTCTGCATCATCCCCCATTGTCCCACACCACCCCACCCCCAACGTAAAAAAAAACAATGTGAAAGAGCCCTTAAACCCATTATCAATTAGCTCTGCAAGAATTAAGAGCACAAGAGTATTCAGGTTAACAGATTCATTGTAATACTATCTTTGTAGCAAACATGGAAATGTGGCCCTAAAGACTCTGTTCACATCGATATTGAAGACTTAGTTCCGATCCTCTGTTTTAAACCTTCCAAAAATACAATGTTTTATTCAGTTACAGTGGAAGCTAATGGGCTTTATGAAAGGGTGACATTTATGTTCATGAGGTGCTGGATTGGATTGCTCTTTTTTGTTACCATAATCCTATAGAGCAGAAGTGGGGACATTAATAGTGCAGAAAAAAACCAATGGGGCTCATTTACTAGGGGTCCAGGGTCTGCACTATTGTCAGAATACCCGACGATTTCCGTTTTGCGCCGCATTTAGAAAGGGTTTTTGGCGCACGCAATTTTGGTGCATTGGCACCGAATGGATTCGGACAACACGCAGGATTTAACAAAGCAAATTGTGTCGCAAGACACGCACTTACAAGCACCGGGAATAAGAAGTTGAACTCCGGCGGACTTCAGCGGGGAAGCGACAGATGCAGCAAATCGGGCGCATGAGCCACGTGAATAGCGCCGGACTTCATCTTGGTCGGACCGTCAGGATCGGGGATTGCGACAGGACCGGGTAAGTAAATTTGCCCCATTGTGTTTTTACATCACAATGGTATAAATGTAGACTAAATGCTAAGCTGCTAATACGGTCTTAGCTTTTTCTGCTTTACAAAATAATAATGGAGGTAATCTAAACTACAAGTTTTTGTCTATGTCCAAAAAGAAAAAGAATTATTTGTTCTTGGCACAAAGCAAATGAATCACACTTACAATCTGTCCATAATCATTTTAGATTATTAACACAAAAAAAAATATATAATGATTTAGTAAATAAACAAAACTGGCAGCAACATCAACTGTGCACGCAAGATCCATAAAAGATGTTTGAAACAGTTTTTGGACAATGATAAGTTGGGGCTGTTGTCTAGTTATAGTAACTTGAACAGCATAATAAAGAACATCTTGATAAAATTCCTTGTCAAATCTTAATATGTTTCTTTGTCCATAAACTAAAGTATTACTTTGATTCGATCTGTGGATATCTGTACCTTCTTTACTGAATGTGGGCGACTGTGGAGATCACGTCAGCTATTCACCCCTCGCCCTTGGGACTCACTGCTTCATTTTCTGGGGATAGAACTAAGGCCCGTTCCACACTCGCAACGCATGCTGCCGGGAACGCACGGCCCAAACGCTGCACCACAGGAGTGAACTGACATGCTGAGTTCACTCCCGCTGTGCAGCGTTCGGGCCGTGCGTTCCCGGCAGCATGCATTGCGAGTGTGATGCAAGTTCATCGCATCACACTCGCAAGTGTGGAACGAGCCTTATGCATTTTTTAGCTAAAACAGTATGGGCACAAGTTAGTATACTGCTATGGGGATTTTATTAGTGAAATCTAATGACAGGTTCTCTATAAAGGGGTTGTTGAATCATAAAAGATATAAAAACATATGGTTGGGAGATGTAAAAATAATAAACCACTTATATACTCATCTCTCTCCATGCTTCTCTTCAGCTCCTGCGCCAACCATCTATGCCAGTCTCTCAGAGGCCAGCGGTGATACCACAACCCCAGCCACACAACTAGTGAGTCTTGCTGTAAAGGCACTGTTGGCCACTGCATTAGCTGAACGGGAGGGGGAGAGAGAGGCAACTGAATGTTTATTACTTTTTACAGCCCCTCCTTTCTACCCTAAAATGACTGATCTTAGATGTTTTTCAGCTCTTTACGTGCAAGTTTGGAGCAGATGTTTTAAAGATAAATGGCAGAGATTAAACACAAGAAGGGGAATGCTGGAAAGGATATTTTATACAAAAACGGAGGGGAATGGTGGGGTATAAGGTGCTTGTTTTATTGCTTAGGCTACATTCACACTTCATATGGGTATGTGAGAGAATCTATAGCTATATACTGGCAGACAGAGGCATCCTGCTTTTGGAATGTATAGATAAATTGACATTTGGGCATTATATTTTTCTCTTGTCGATGTGACATATACGTCTATGTTCAGTGGAGCATTGAAGAGTTAGAAACTTTTAAAGAAATCCCCAAATTAGTGGAGAGCAATGAGCAATGAGGGAAGAGAACCCATCTCCCACCAGGTTTACTCAATCCTGCTGATAGATTTATTGAATTAATTCCATTACTTGCCCAGCCCTTTTATTCTAGATAACAAAGGAAGCTAGCCAGTTCAGTTTGTAAAGCCCGAAGAAGATTAAATTATGGGACCGACTGTTTATACAAACCCACTTTAACAAAAAATAGACTTTAACATTATTAATCTGAACTAAGATGTTGAATCACTGTCTAATATACATTAGTCTTCTGGCATTTAATAAATGTTTATAGCACTTTTAAACAAACTTCAAAAGACTACTATTAGTTCTAAACATTATTAGAAACAGGAAATACTCTAATGTCACTGACTTTATATGACAGAAAACAGTCTCTTCCCCAACATTCATCAGTAGTCATTTACTGGAACAATATCAGAATAACTAATAATGATTAACTATTGAGTTCAAACTGATGGAGGAACGTTGACGTGGGAACCGGGGGGGGAAGGGATTTCCACAAATTTGATATGATCTACGCTTAAGATAGATCATCAATATTAACACAACTTAAAGGGGTGGCCACTCTTTTACATAACTTGCCCATGTGCCTTTACTGTCTTAATAATAAACCCGGAATTCCCAAGTGATTCAGTATTTCTGCTACTTTAATGATGTCTGCAAACTCTCTGTTGATCTATGTTTATATGTCTGTTCTGCTTCATCTCCACCTATTCATCAGTGCTCATTCTCAGACTCGGCCTGCTCTCCCCTCCCAGGGTCCATCAGTGAGAAAGACAGAGAAAGAGGCACAGTGGGTGATGCCATTATGACAGACTAAAGAAGTGAGAAACAGGTAGTTCTGTATACAGTATGTGCAGAGGGCAGCATGGTGACAACAGGGAAAGGCTGAAACTCTCACAGGAGGAAAAAGTAGAGGTACATATACAGTCATATGAAAAAGTTTTGGCACCCCTATTAATCGTAATCATTTTTAGTTATCAAAATTTGGGTTTTTGCAACAGCTATTTCAGTTTGATATATCTAATAATTGATGGACAGTAATATTTCAGGATTGAAATGACGTATATGAGGTATATTTGACAGGTGCAAAAGTATGGGCACCTCAACAGAAAAATGACATTTATATTTAGTAGATCCTCCTTTTGTACAAATAACAGTCTCTAGTTGCTTCCTGTAGCTTTTAATGAGTTCCTGGATCCTGGATGAAGGCATTTTTGACCATTCCTCTTTACAAAACAATTCCAGTTCAGTTTGATGGTCGCCGAGCATGGACAGCCCGCTTCAAATCATCCCACAGATGTTTCATGATATTCAGGTCTGGGTACTGGGATGGCCATTCCAGAACATTGTAATTGTTCCTCTGTATGAATGCCTGGGTAGATTTGTAGCAGTGTTTTGGATCATTGTCTTGCTGAAATATCCATCCCCGGTGTAACTTCAACTTCATCACTTATTCTTGAGCATTATTCTCAAGAATCTGCTGATACTAAGAGGAATCCATGCGACCCTCAACTTTAACAAGATTCTCGGTACCGGCATTGACCACACAGCCCCAAAGCATGATGGAACCTCCACCAAATTTTACAGTGGGTAGCAAGTGTTTTTCTTGGAATGCTGTGTTTTTTGGTCGCTGTGCATAATGCCTTATTGTTTGACCAAACAACTCAATCTTTGTTTCATCGGTCCACCGGACCTTCTTCCAAAATGACACTGGCTTGTCCAAATGTGCTTTTGAATACCTCTGGCGACTCTGTTTGTGGCGTGCTTGCAGAAACTGCATCTTTTGCATCACTCTCCAATACAGCTTCTCCTTGTGCAAATTGGGCTATATTGATGACCAATGCACAGTAACACCAAGATAATGGTCTTTAGGAGGATTTAGCAAGAAGAGGTCTTTGGAGGTGGTCTGTGGATTGTCCTTGACTGTTCTCACCATTCTTCTTCTCTGCCTTTCTAATATTTTTCTTGGCCTGCCACTTATGGGCTTAACAAAAACTGTGGTCTTCTATTTCCTTACTGTGTTCCTCACAGTAGAAACTGACAGGTTAAATCTCTGAGACAACTTTTTGTATCCTTCCCCTGAACAACTACTGTATGTTGAACAATCTTTGTTTTCAGATCACTTGAGAGTGGTTTTGAGGAGCCCATGATTCCACTCCTCAGAGGAGATTCAAATTGGAGAACAACTTTAAGTGGCCACCTTAAATGATTGGATACACCTGGCTATGAAGTTCAAAGCTCAATGGAGGTTACCAAACCAATTTGGTTCTTCAGTAAGTCAGTAAAAAGTAGTAAGGAGTATTCAAACTAAGCAAATGATAAGGCTACCCATACTTTGCACCTGTCAATTTTGTTTTAATGCATATTGCACATTGTTAGTAAAATAAACCTCATTTCAATCCTGAAATATTACTGTGTCCTTCAGTTATTAGATATCTCTAACTGAAATAGCTGTTGCTAAAACCTAAATTCTGATAACTAAAACTGATTAAGATTAATAGGGGTGCCCAAACTTTTTCATATGACTGTACATGCAGAGATACATCTAATGGAACATATTTATTGAAAAATGGCCAACCTTTAACAGAAAGCTGCTTAAAGGGTATATAAGAGTTAAAAACATTTGAGAAATATGTAGTGGAGTGTGCTTGTAGCTGTGGGAAGTGCCTTTACACCAGTGACTTGCTATACCCCCTCCGCAGAGAGTACTATGGAGTTAAATATAAATGAAGGGACAGACATTTTGGTATCCTGTGTAGGAGAACAGGGGCCCAGTAGGTAAGAGGTGCCCACTAAAAGGTAACCCTAAAGCAGCTTTCTACTGTTCATTATGTAATATGTAAATTTCTGAGAATATATAATATATAAATTTCACAACAATTTCTAATCATTTTTCTTTCTAACAATCTATATGTGATAATAAAGGGCCTGTATACGGTCCTTGCACAGGGGTCTTCTATGATTTGTCTGCCCTTGTATGAATGTGTCAATTACTTTTATTTTGGATACAATGGTAAAAACATTTGTGAAATAATGACAATTGTCACGTAGCAATATGGACAATGATGGGCCTCCAGGGCTGATAAATCATGAAGGAAACCCTGGCCTAAGATTTTACCACACTTTCCTCCATAAAAACGATTTAATTTGATCACCCTACTAAATACTATAATCTCAACGCTTAACCCCTTCCCGACATTTGACGTACTATTACTGCATGGCGGGAGGTGCGTTCCCGCAAAATGCAGTAATAGTACGTCATGCTTCTGGCGCCGGCTCCAGAACGGAGCCCGTGGCAGAAGCTGCGGGTGTCGGCTATATATTATAGCCTACACCCGCCTCTAACACCCGCGATCGTAAATTTCTCCGATCGCGGGTGTTAACCCCTGACCGCGGCGTGCTAGGGGCATTTGAGAAGAATCGGACCCCCCCGCGGTGCTTACGGGGGGGGGGTCCGCTGCTCCGATCGCAGCCCCGGGACTGCCGGTGCCCGGGGCTGCGCGATCCTCTTCTGTGAGTCGGGTTCGTGCCTTCTGGCAGGACCCGGCTGTAACACACTGAGCATGCGCAGCATGCTCAGTGTGTTACATTACACAGTGTAATACATCTGTATTACACTGTGTAATGTGAAGAAGAGCTTGAACAAGTGATCAGTGGATCACTTGTTCAAGCTAACCTGTAAAAGTTAATAAAAAATGTTAAAAACATTAAATAAAATCATTTTTTAATAAAAAGAATTAATTAAATAAAGTTAAAGTCCCCTAAACACAAATATTCCCTATACGCATGCAATAAAGTGAAAAAAAACACAAAATCGCCAAAAAACCCATATATTTGGTATCGCCGCGTCCGTAACAATCCGTACAATAACTCAGAAACATTATTGGACCCGCTCGGTGAACACCGTAAAAACAGTGTACGGTGTACGACCCCCAAAAAATACGAAAAGAAAGTAAACCAAAATTGACAATTTTCTTTTCACCCATACATTCAAGAGTTAATAAAATCTCATCAATAAGCTAATGACCCACGAAAATGAATTATTTGTAAAGTGCATCTCATGTCGCAAAAAATAATGTCCAAATTGCCAAAAAAATAAAGATTGTATAGCCAATAAAAAGTGATAATGCACAATCTGCTCTGAATGGCGCAGCTCCCTTCGATGCCCTGGCGTGTGCCCATACAGCAGGTTACCACCACATATGGGGTATTGTTATACACGGGAGGGATTGGGTATCAAATTTTGTGGAGCGTTTTGGTATTTTATCCACTGAGAATTTGTACATTTTTGAAAAACACATTCATTTAGCCAAAAAAGTTTACTTTCAAAATTGTATCCGATTTTGTTTTAACCCCTGTAAAACAATTAAAGGGTTAACAAACTTCATAAAAGTTGTGTTATGTAAGTTGAGGGGTGTAGTTTCTATAATGGGGTAATTTATGGGGTTTTACTTTTATTTAGGCCTCTCAAAGTGATTTAAAACCTGAGCAGGTCCCTCAATAGCAGGATTTTGCGTTTTTTATGAAAATGTGAAAAATCGCACCTAACGTTCAAAGGCCCCATAACATCTTACAAAAATAAGAGTATGCATAAGAAACCATGTCCACATAAATTAGACATTTAGTGAATGTTAGTTATTAAATTATTTGCGGTTATGACTATGTATGGAAAAAGTAGAACATTTTGAACTTTGAAAATCAAGAATTTTTCCAAATTTTCACCAAATATCTGATTTTCTCATAAATAAATGCAAAACATAACACCAAAATTTTTCAACTAACATGAAGTACAAAGTGTCACGAGAAAACAATTTTAAAATCACTTGGATATGTTAAAGCGTTTCGAAGTTATAACCATTTATAGTGACACAGGGCAGATTTGAAAAAATGTGCCGTGTCAGGAAGGTGAAAGGTGGCTTCAGTGTTAAGGGGTTAAACTATCACATATATGGCACACTATACAATATCCAGTGCCCATCAGATGGACATGTCGTAACATCTTGGTAGCTTTACATTGGGAAAATTAGGTATGCTAGCTTTATATATAGACTGGTTAGAGTAGAGTGTATTGGCACTATGATGCTAAACGTTACAGAATTTAAACAGTTTATGATAAAACAAATATAAGATATCATTTTTCATCTGTGAACTGCATCCATTTATAAATATGCTTGTGTAAATGTTTCTTTATGCAACAAATAAAACTACAGTTGATTGTATCCTAATTGTCCACCTTTTTCCGTTTCCCTTTCCAGAAATGTATAACTGATGAATGCTTCTTTTTTGAGCGCCTAGAAGCAAACAACTACAACACTTATCGCTCTCGTAAATACAGCGATTGGTACGTGGCACTTAAGAGAACTGGGCAGTACAAAAATGGATCACAGACGTCACCAGGACAAAAGGCTATCCTATTTCTTCCCATGTCTGCAAAAAGCTGATTGTTCCAGATATGTATTTTATTTAAGCCAAGGATGAATTACACTACAAATAGGCTACATTGTACATATATATTAAATGTGATCATAAGAGATTGAAATGAATTGTCTGCTATGCCAGTGGTTAATAATAAAATGGTATATATAATCTTATAAAAATACTGTAATTACACTAACAAATTGTGTAAATAAGTAGCAAAATTTGTGTACACATTAATAGACAAATGAGGCATTTCTCATTCCTGAGTCTTAGCTGACAAATATATGAGGTCTATTACTGTGAAACTTGCTAGAGGTCATTCCGGAGTTTCATAGGTAGCTGGTAATTCTTTATGGTACAGGGAGTAAAAGAGTCCAGAGTAAACAGCTGGGAAGGTCCGCACTGTAAGGTCAATGTTATGAAACCCCTCCCTGTATCCATAAAATAGCAGTTTGGCAATTCTGCTAGTAATGGGAGTGGTGTTGCTGGTGTAGGCAAGTTCTTTGAGGTCCATCCATTCACACCTCAAACATTCCTGAGAGCAAAAATTGATGTTGTAAGACAGTGGTTTCAGACGACATATAATATACATATCTGACTTTCCAAAGGCACCAGGGTGCTTATGTTGCTGCCTTATGCTCAAGAGGGACTGAAACTCTGACTTAATGCCGGTCTCTTCAAAAACTTCCCGAACGGCAGTAGCTCCTAGGTATAAAAGAAAGAACATTTTAGGATTCTCAATGCATCAGTATTTAAGACAATGAGCTACATATTTTATACAACAGAATTTCTATGAATGTCAGTAAAACAGTTTTTAGAGAAACCTTCCTAAATGTCTCCCTTAAAGACTGATTGTTTCAGTAAACAGTTTTCTATAACGCATTATGGTAAAAAAAAAAATTCCCACCCCATTACTCAACCAAAAAAGCAAAGTTTTTGGTTAGAATTGCTTTAAGAAATCCACAAACTTACAAGCATTGTGAAGGAAAGATGACAAGTCATGCCTTACAACATTCTGTATTCTAAAAGTTAAAAGTGTAGTTTGTGATTTATTTCTACCACAAGTTATTTAATGTATTCTTTTTAGACACCCCAAACTGGGGATAAAGAAGCAACAGAAGTTCAAAATTTTTAGTCTGGTGCAAATTATGCCATCACCAATGTGGGATCCCCATTAGGGTGTTATGGGAGGCAGCCTGGGGACCTTGGCTGTCCAAGTCAGTGACCTGGTTACAGAATCTGCCTGCTGCTGCTATATTGGTGGGCAGATTGCTGATCACAAACTGTTGGGGGGGGGGGGCTCACAGCACAGACACCATGTTATGTAAAATAAAACACATGCAGCTGCTGGTTAGGAGTAACAGAGGTGCGCTCAGGAGCAGCAGAGTCTTTGCTCAAGGAAGGCACTTCCTTGACCAGCAGCTACACGTCTCTGACCCACTTTGACTGACAGAACTCAGTCTATCAGTCACACGTGTCTTGTATTGCGGCGCAAAAAAGATAAAAAAAAAAAATAATCTTCACTTCAAACAACAGATTGCCTGACATTCTAAGTGATCACATGGGGTAGGATCCCTTCTTAGAGCACCCACTTCAGACAGGGAGTATAACTTAAGGCGTTTTGTATACCATGTCACGCACGCAAGGAGAGGTCTATGCAGCACTAAACTGTGATGTCCTCTCCCCTCCTTGTGTTAATATCTGTTTATAATCTCCTTGAGTATGGTGTATGTATGTATGCTTAAACTCTGTGTTAGTATATGCATGTGTAAACTAACTGCATGTATATATATATATATATATATATATATATATATATATATATATATATTTATTTATTATATACATATACATACATATACATGATGTGTGTCAGTGTGTTAGTATATGCAGGTTTGTAGGTTTGTTCTGGTACATGTATAAAGGAAAGCTTCCTTTCTGTCTACTAAGCCCTACACTGTCTTTACCTCAACTTTTACCCCCGACTTACTAAAAACCATGCATGCACAGCCATTTCTGGCTCTTCTTGGCAGTGAGCCGGAAGATTCAGCACATGCGTTGGAATGGGCTGAATAGCCAGCGGAGGAGCGCTGCAGGGACGGGAGACTTCAGAGGTTACAGGGGTGTGGTGTAGCCTTAGCCTCTGAAGTTCATTTGCATTAAAGACTAAACTTCTTTGGTTAGTCAGGAGAAAAAAAAATTAGATAAAAGGCAGTGTAGGGCTTAGTAGACAGAAAAGAAGCTACAATCAGCAATAAAATGTATTCATGATGGTAGGTTTCCTTGAAGTGCATGATATGTATATGTATATGGTAGTATATACATATGTATCCATGTATGTGGCGTATGTGTAAGTATATGTGTGATGTGTGTGTTTGCACGTGTTAGGATGTGCATATGTGAATGTATATAGATTGCCACGTGTGTAAGTATGCATGCATAAATTGCATAAAGTACAAACACACATCGTGCATGTATGTGCCTTTGTTTCGAGAAGTGTGTGTGTATTATAAATATAGCAGCACATGCAAAAAAAAAAAAAAAAAAAAAAATATTTAGCCAGGTGCACAGGCCTAGGACTCGGACTCACCACAAACAGGAAAAAGAATAATTTCAGCACAGCAATTGGAGTGCTGCCATTTTAATTTTCCAATATATTGTATACACATATATATTTCGCGTGTGTTTGTATTTTACACTGTGGTCATGGTTACCAAGTCCATGCCATCAGTGTGCACCCTTCACGCAATAGGCATCAGCAGGACCTAACACTTTTCATGGAGTCTGTCTGGGTTCTGTTGTGGTGTCTATTGTTTTGATAGAAACACTTGTGCCACGGTATGCTTACATTTTGTATGTACAGTGGTTATATTATCACTGAGGGTAATATATTAAGATGCAGTTTGTCATTCTGGTCTTGAAATCCCCCTTCCCTTGTGCGGTGAGTGCCTATTATTACTATTACTTAGTCACATGGTCTGGCTGCCAATGACTCTAGTATGGGGCTTGAGTCAATTGTAGTTTCATGTTAGAAAACTAGTGCAAAAATTAAGAAATCCCGTCCCTGCCCTACGCCACACTAACTTATTTAGAAAATGTGTAGAAAAGATGTAGCAAACTAGTTAAAAATTCTGTAATATCGGGGGCCTGCACTTTTCATGCAGCCATCGGCATACTCAAGCAAAACGGTCTTTAAAAATCCTTATTACAGGCAGTCCCCGGGTTACATACAAGATAGGGTCTGTAGGTTTGTTCCTAAGTTGAATTTGTATGTAAGTCGGAACTGTATATTTTATCATTGTAATTCCAACCAGAACTTTTTTGGTCTCTGTGACAATTGGATTTTAAAAATGTTGGGTTGTCATAAGAATCAGGATTATCAATAAAGCTTCATTACAGACACCTCTGATAACTGTTACAGCTGATCATTGTAGCCCAGGACTAAAGCACAATAAATTACCAATATCCAGAGGTCCGTTTGTAACTTGGGGGTCGTATGTAAGTAGAGTGTTCTTAAGTAGGGGACCGCCTGTATAAATTTTGTCCTGTAAGTGTAATGTGGTACAGTACACCAGACTGGAGCGTGGAAACCATTTGGGTTGTCAGACATGAGAAGGAAAACCTTTAGAGAGCTAACATTATGAGGACCAGGAATAAGAACAACCATGCTGGTAATTAGGAGTGAGAAGATAACCTGGATGGGGGCATTTGACAAGTGGCATCCTGGGGATCAAGAAAGGACCATCCTCAACTAGAAATTGTATTGCTCACCATGATGCTCAAGAAAAATAAAGGATGACCTATGGTATTAAGCACACCTCTCAACTGAAGCCAAATGGAGGTCACCAAATCTTTATACACTAGGTGAAAAAAAAGAAGTTACATGCCCAAAATTCACATAGGGTGAAGGGGGGGGGGGGACAATCGGTTAAAATCTGTACCATAAATCTCACAAACAGATTTTTGACCTGGCACTTGATGCAGATGTTACAGCAGAAAGTCTGCATCAAATACACATTTAAAACCCAAAAAGACCCACAGAAAAGGCTACTTACCGATATCTTCTCCAGGATCAGATAATCCTCCGGGAAATTTCCATGCATTTACAGTCTGAAATGATAAACACCACATGTTATGTTTCAGTTCATCTGTAGTTTATTATTTTAGCTTTTACACATGTCCCCCTCATGCAATCTGTACAACAAAGAGATCCAGACACAGAAGTAAACTGCAGTAAATAGACAGCTACTTTTTTTGTTTAGTCCATGTACAGGGACCTACAGGCACCAGCAGGAAACAGTCCAGATCATATAGCAATTAAACTCCTTCTCCCCATATATCTTTAAGACCAGCTTAAACGGCTTATAACCAACCTTTCAAGTTATGAGCTATCCACAGGAAAGGGGATAAAATGCTCACCCATTATGAGAATGGTGGTCTTGTTCTTACTAATAGGTGGAGCAGAAAGAGTGTGTGTCCTGCCGCTCCATTCACCATCTGCAGCACTCTCATTCTGTCTGTGAGGGTGACAGAGATAATCTGCAATTTCTGACACTTCTATATTATAGAATGTAACAGATATGAGAATGGATAATTTTTATTTATATAGCATCATCATAGGATCCCGTTCTAGTGATCTGGGTGGTGCTCAGTGGTCAGACTCTCCCAAATCAGCTTTTGGATAGGAGATAACTTATGAACCCCTATACCCTTTATAGGGAAATCACTGTTTGAGTAATATGCATGAATAGCCATGGCCTATTATGTGTCGTGACCTTTGAGTATCACTGAAATGAAAGCATGGCATCCTGTGGAATCTCAGCTATCATGCACTGCCAGTAGTTCATGTCAGTGAGCCATAGACTACCTCCAGTGGCATGCTATAGACCAATGATAGCAAACCTTTTAAATGCCGAGTGCCCAAACTACGACCGAAACCCAAGTATTTTTTGCAAAGTGCCGATTCGACAATTTAAACAGTAACTTATTACTCCCTGCTCTGTTACATGTTTAAATTGTATAGGCACCTGAGGACACCAATACAGTAGAAATAAGAGAAATAAGGAGAAGTAGTTTCGGATTATCATTGTAGCTTCCTTCTAGGGCTCTGGGCTGCCGGGGACTGCAGGAGGCCCTGAGTCCTGTCTGGCGAACTCTGCGTTGGGGTGATGGCGCAGGTGCCACTTCTGTCACCCGTGCCATAGGTTCGCCATCACTGCTATAGACTGTAATAAAAGAGTAAAGGCCTGTAAAGAGAACTGTAATGTGTACCTTATGGCCATTTTCATTGTATAAGAAGGCCAAGTACTAGAAAGACATTGAGCAATATTAACTATTCCATTCAAAGTATAACTAATAAGCCAGTCTTTTTTTCAGTGTACTGCAGTATTCTCATGAACAGAGTTGTAAATAGTAAAGCCATAGTAAACACATGGTTATTTATATAGCTGTATATGATTATTATAAGACTACCACACTACTATTGGATTGGATATTAAAACAATGTGGCGGTGGTCATTATACAGTACAGTAGTGGTATACAAACAAGATTATATATGTGAAATTAAAGGTAGAATATATACATCCAATATTATCTCTATAGAGTTGAGGTCTTGCCTGGTGTAGAATTGCAGTATAACCTGCGCCTGAATGGGCACAAGCTATAGCTAGTGCACAGGGCATTCACTCCACTCCCTATTCCCCCTTACAGCAGGGAGGTACCGTAAGTGAGAAAGGAAATAAATTCCTTGTACACATTCTGGAATTGCCATTAAAGTGATTATTTCAAGGCTTGTAGGTCAGAAAACTACCTTATATACTCGAGTATAAGCCTAGTTTTTCAGCACAAAATTTGTGCTCAAAAACCCTAAATCGGCTTATACTCGAGTCAACTAAAAAAAATAAAGACAAAACTCACCTTTCAGACGTCACCCGTAGGTCCTCTTCTGTCTGAGACAGTCTGAGACAGAAGAGGACCTATGGGGGACGTCGGAAAGATGAGTACAGTGTTATTTTTTTTCCTACTACAGGGGCTGGGCAGGCTGTATGCTACAGGGGCTGGCAGACTATATACTGGGAGGCTGTAACCAATGCATTTTCCACCCTCGGCTTATACTCGAGTCAATAGGTTTTCCCAGTTTTTTGTGTTGAAATTAGGGGTCTCGGCTTATACTCGGGTCGGCTTATACTCGAGTATATACGGTAAATCCCCAAAATAGACTACAGAGGTAAAAGCTGCTGGCAACTGAAGACTGCAATCTGTATACTGTCTGGAATCAGTGTATAAATAGTGGACCACTGATTTATTGTAAGGCTGGCGATACACAGATATTGGTCAGCTGAACAGTTAATCCCTGATACACATACATTCTTGGCTCAGGCAGGTCTACATTTGTTATCTATGGGTATTCGCATTTCATCCCTTAAGTTTGTAAGGAAAAGGCATGTGGTAATTTTATGTTACTGTATATGTTAGATGATCTTTTATCATTCTGTAAACATTAGCCCACCTAAAAAGGGACCGGTCACCAGACATTAAAAAAAAACCTGTCCACTGTAAAGCAGATTAGCACCTTGGCAATAATTTTGTTGCTGGAATCAGCCAGTATACTAACTTTGAAGGGATATCCAAATTAATGCTATAAAAAGTCATAAAGGTTAAAAACTCAGTGCCGAGATGAAGCTATCATGGCCCAGTTTGCCCTGTATGCTTCAGAACAGCAAGAAATATATGTCAATGTACATGGAGACATCAAAGGAGTGTTATTGACTTCAGCATTTGATCTCTCAGTCTTTGTGACTTAAAACTATAAAACTAAATTTTAGAAGATTTTTTGTATGAAACCACCACACTGCACATATAAGCAACACAACTGGTAAGACACTAATTTTCTTTATATGAAAACATGTAACATTTGATTTTAGTTATGGGTGGTCATCTTGTATGTATACACACACACACACACACACCACAAGTCTGATAGCTACTCAATAGACAATTAAATATAATTTAATTCATATATGTTCATATGCATCAACAATGCAAAAATACAAAGCTCGGTTAATGGATTTACCAATGGAATCTAATCTCTGATCAGCAAAAAGTAAAAATTGGGATGGTAAAATCTAGTATGCCTCCTCCTTGCCATCAGGAGAGTCAAGGACAACCTCCAGTCCCCATTATATTGCATAAAATCAGATATGTAAAAGATATTTACAGAACGATGCTGCTAGTTGTAAACTTTTAAGGTTTATTAGTGAATTACGTTTTTTTTCATAGAAACAAAATATTGTACTTTATCCACTGATTGAGGTTGAAAAAGCTGTAAGATTTTCTAGGACTGGACTAACAGAAGAGAATAATACATCCTATGTTAATCATACTGTTAAATAAGTAAGATATATTCTGTTTAAAAGGATCAAATGATAGGAATAAGCAAGGTTTGTGTACTACCAAATGACCTGGGAGTGAGAAGCAGTCTATATGCCGGGGATGCGCTGTGTTTCCATGTACCTCTAGCCATTTGTGTCATATGAATGCTTGTAGACAAGTTCAGCTGTTCAGCTCAAAGCTTGTAACTAGCACCGGCTTTTAGCAGAGGAAGGGTCCTGTCATTCCATATGCCAGCTGGAAATATTAACAAAGATATTTTTTCTGTACATTCAGGTAGAGAACCTTTATATTATGGTAACCATTCAAACGCTGCTATGGGAAGGAATATTCGTCACTTTTACTAGCTTTTATTTAATCAAATATATTTAACGCAAGAGACTGTTTTGATCTATATGTAAAGACAAAAGTTGATTTCTAGTGTTGTTCTTTGTGCACCGATTTCAGTCATGTCACTTTTTAAACTATTAAAATATATCTATTTAATGCAATAAACTACGGTATATTGTATGCGTTTTTCCTACAGCACAAATCAATAATTATACTTTCATAGCCTATAGTGATAAATACAATCAGTTCTGATTGGTCAAAATGTCTTAGTAGTTGTCCTCCAGTTATCCATTAAAGCTGCCCTATACAAGTACATAAGCAGCTTTGCTGTGCATGTATTTTGGAAAGGGAGATGGAAGTTGTTGCCAGATCTATAAAATCAAAAGAGATCAGCTCTCTGAGGAAATCCCTCTAGATACCAGAATTATGGCTGGTACTGCCAGAATCTTGGGGTTGGCAATCATCTAAAGCGTTTGTGGTAAAAGTATTTACTAGTAGCCATGGACTGATAGATCAATGTAATGTCACAATACATAGGATTTTCCTGCATTAGTGACTGCTGAGGCCACGGACACCCAGGACATGACACCACTCTATGTGAACAGGGAGTTTTTGCAGGATTAAGAACCTTCAAAAACCTATTGCTTGCATTTGGGTGTCCATCATTTCTCTGTAGTTTTTTATTAAATCTAAGAGAAACTCATCTGCCTTCAAGCTCCAGTTCCAATTCTTGCCTGACTCAACGAACAAGTGAATGATCGACATTAAAATGGTCAACAAAAAGAAATGACAAGTCATGACGCTACCTATTTTGGGGGAGAACTGGTATATGCTCTAGGCGGTTTGGCAACCTCTTATAGGTTATATACATTTAATTAGGGGATAATTAGGGGATATACAGTGGCCAAGGGTATGCAGTAAGCAATAAAAGCAACATATTCTAGTTTGTTATATAGAACTAGAAAGCGGTTTAATTTCTAACAATACAAAGTACAGGATGATAGTTTTCAATCTTATTGTGACTTCAATTTAGTTTCCAAGACAAAAGTTCTTTTTATTGTCTGCCAAGTATATTTCTCATCAGGAATAATGGCCAAAGTGAGGGCAGGGGCCCCATTAGAGGATTGTATTTAGTACACATTACACAAAGAATATGCTATTTTCTGCAGGCATCTCTGATCCACTGCAGTCTTCATTGTATTCTGTTAATGATGTACAAGGTTTTATGTGAAAAAGATGGTGTTTATTAGTTACATTTGTTCATGAGTTGTTAAACATAATAGTAGAAGTTAGATCCTTTATAGGCTAAAAGACATAATTATTTACCAAACTGGATAAAAGATGCAACATCCATAGGGCAATAGAGAAGAAACTATTAAAAAAAAAAAAAAATAGGTAAACATTCATTCAAACTCACCAACTTTTATTGTAACCAAAATCTGTAGTGACTGGGAATTTGTTACTATGCTTTATCCCCACACATAATGTGATAGCTAGAAATATTCAAACATCTTTCCATCTGTCATAAATAAACTTGAAAGCCAAATCCCCCACAAAAAATAAAAACCTTTAAATCGAAATAAAATTATTTCTACAACTTCTCTACAAACATACTGTATAGTACAGTGGTCCCCAACCTTTTTGTAACTAGGGACCGGCTGTACACAAAAACTTTGTCCAGATAGCTGTGTGCGTCCCCTATGGTCCCTGGGAAGAAGAAAAAAATAAAAAAATAAAAACATTTTAAGCACTCCACCCGAATGCCATGGTTAATCCCAACTCATTGTGTAGCGACATAGTTTAACACTCCCACAAAGTAAAATGTTTGGCTGCAGCCGCTCTTACAATTGCCCTGTTTAATAAAGCCCCTTCCTGTTGCCCTCCTTATACTGCCATCTTTCCCCACTTTTTGAATCTCCAGCCACCATACTTGTGTGCTGTGAAAATGAAATTCGATACCCACCCAAGTCCTCTTATCTGACGCCACGGTCCATTGCTATGAAGAAAGCAGGCATGATGTGATCACACCATCGTGCCTTCTGGCTTCAAAATGAGGGGATGGGATGGAATGGAAAGCGAGAATTAGACTCACCGGTAATTCGTTTTCCATCTAGTCCATCATGACGGCCCACCTGGAGGATTACCCCTTGACCTCTGCAGGGACAGGAAGAAGAGAGGTTAAATGTCCCTCCCCCTGCATCCCTCTCTGGTGTTCTACCAAATAATTACACCAAGAAAGGATGCAAGAGGTTTATTAGCATGTTACTGCACATACAACAAAACCACATAGTAACATTTGTAAGGGTTGGGAAAAAATTCCAGGCCGTCATGGTGGACTAGATGGAAAACGAATTACCGGTGAGTCTAATTCTCGCTTTCCATGACGTCCCACCTGGAGATGTACCAGATAACTTAGGGAATTTTTTTAGGGAGGGACTACTGTTTGTAGAACTTTTCTACCAAATGATAAGTCCTTGGCAGAATGTAAGTCCAGTCTGTAGTGTTTTGCAAAGGTTATGGAACTGGACTAGGTTGCGGCTTTACAGATTTGGTCCAGAGATGCTCCTGCTCGCTCTGCCCAGGAAGTGGCTACTGCCCTGGTAGAGTGGGCTTTAAGATTTGTAGGAGCTTCTAGGCTCTGGATAGTATAACAGTCCCAGATAGTCTGTCTAATCCAGCAGGCGATGGTGATCTTCAACGCTTTTCTCCCCCTGTTCTTGCCCTGGAACTGAAGAAACAAGTTTGAGTCTTTCCGCCAGTTGTTATTTCAAGATAGGTGTGAGAAGAATAGTGCTACACTAAAGTATGCCATTTAGCTTCTCCTGAAGATTTTGGGTTTTGGCAAAAGGAGGGGAGGATAATTTCCTGGTTACGGTGAAAGTCTGTTGTTACTTTGGGCAGGAAATTTGGATCAAGCATTAAAGATATTCTATCATCCATAATTTTCAGGTAGGGTTCGTTTACGGAGAGTGCTTGAATTTCCCCCAGCCTTCTAGCTGTTATAGCAACGAGAAAGGCGGTTTTAAAGGTGATATTTTTTATACTTGCGTCCTCTAGAGGCTCGAAGGGACCTTGTATAAGGCCATTCAGGACTATTGATAAGTCCCAGGGGGGAGTCCTGATGGGACATTTAGGACTAAGTCTAGTGGATGCTCTAAGAAATCGTCTTACCCACCTATGGTCAGCCAGAGAGATGTCAAAGAAGACGCTGAGGGCTGAGACTTGAACCTTTAGCGTGCTGGTCTTTAGGCCTTTGGACAACCCTGCTTGAAGAAACTCCAATATCTGCTGTATGTTAGGAGAATACAGATTAGGGATTTCAGGATGGCAAAAGGATACAAATCTTTTCCAGATTTTGTGGTAGATCGCTGAAGTAACTGGCTTTCTACTTGCCTGCAATGTTGCAATGACTTCTTCTGAGAGACCTTTAGCTTTCAGCATTTGTTTCTCAGGATCCAGGCTGATAGATGGAATGATTCTGGATTGGGATGATGAACCGACCCCTGATATAGGAGATCCTTCCTTTGAGGGAGAATAACTTGTTCTTCCAATGCCATATTCTTTAGTGCTGGGAACCAGCTTCTTTTTGGCCAGAATGGTACTAACAACATAATCTTGAGGTCTTCTGGTCTTATTTTTTTGCACAGTCCTTGAAACCAGTGGAAGTGGAGGGAAGGCATAGGCTAGCTTTGCATGCCAACTGTGGCAGAAGGCATCTAGAAGGTAGTCTGGAGTGCTCTTCTGCAAGGAGAAGTAGTGGTCTGCTTTCTTGTTTTCTCTGGTGGCAAATAGGTTTATTTGTGGTATTCCCCATTTCTGAGTTAAATGGGAGAATACCTCCTTGTTTAGGCACCACTCGTGGGGATCTAGAGTGTACCTGCTCAGGAAATCTGTTTCTTTGTTTTCTGATCCCTTCAGATGGATTGCCGTCAGAGAGGACATTTCCTTCTGCCCAAAGAAAGATCCTTTTTGATATTTTTAGGAGAGATGTGAACTGTGTGCCCCCTTGGCGTTTGAGGTAGGCGACTGTGGTCGTGTTGTCTGATAGTATTTTAAGGTTTTGGCCTTGTAATTGTTCTGAGCAGACCGTCAGGGTATGCCAAACCGCCTTCAATTCTTTGTAGTTTGAGGATCTGTTTATTTCTGACTGAGACCATTGACTATGAACCAGTTTTCCTGGAAGTTTTGCTCCCCAACCTATCTTGCTTGCGTCCGTCAAGATAGAGGTTATTAGCCAATTGCTACATTTTAAGCCCCTGGTAAGATTTTCTACTGTATTCCACCAGTTTAGAGAATTTTTTACCCATAGGGGAATGTTGGTTTTCCTCTCCAGATGGTTTAATTTCTTGTCCCAAGATGAAAGAATCCAATTCTGAAGGTCTCTTGTATGGTTTTTAGCCCAGGGGACGCCGGCTATACAAGACGTGAGAGGGCCCAGGAGTTTCATGGCCTCTCTGATTGAACACTTCTGTCTGCTTTGGAACATCGATACCTGTAAAACAAGATTTTACAGAAAAATTCCTAGAAATTTTAACTTGGTGCTTGGTTGAAGATTTGATTTTTCGAAATTTATTATCCAACCTAAGTGTTCTAGGACTGCTATTGTCGTGTCTCTCTGGGATAATAGAACTTCCTCTGAGCTGGAGATTAGAAGGAGATTGTCTAAATAAGGGATCAGTAGTATGTTCCTTTGTCTTAAAACTGCTACCACCTCTGCCATAATTTTTGTAAACAGTCTGGGAGCTGAGGAGATCCCGAATGGTAGAGCTCTGAATTGAAAGTGTCTTACCTGGTTTTCTGGGGACAAGATCGCGAATCTCAGGTATCTTTGAGAGAAGGGGTGGATTGGGACGCGGTAATAAGAGTCTTTCAAGTCTATGGTGCATAGAGCTGCCCCTTTAGGGATTCCATCTTGAATCTCCTGTATTTAGATTTTTTAAGTTTATAATCATTCTGTAGGCTCCATTCGGTTTCTGAACTAAGAAGAGGGGAGAGTAGAACCCTTTCTTCTGTTGATGAGGAGGTACAGGAGATATTACGTTCTTGAGTAACAGAGACTGGACTTCTTCCCACATGAGAAGAAGCATCTGCTGAGATGATGTTCTTGTTGTCACAAATGTTTGAGGAGGTGGAGTGTTCAACTCGATCTTGTAGCCCTTCCGTATGACTTGTAGAATCCATGTATTTCTTATACTTTGTTCCCACTGAGCGGGGAAAAGAGCTAGTCTTCCCCCCACCCTGGCGTCATTGTTTTCAGGCAGGGTTGGGTACTCTGGAAGGAACTGTAACCTCTACCTCTACCCCCTTTTGTGTAGCTCCATCTGCTTTGTTTACCTTTCCCGCGGTAGGATGGAATTTTGTCACGGGAATCGCAAAAGGAATGTCTCTTCTGTCTGGGTTCTGGAAAGCCTTTTTTCCTATCTGCAGCTTTCTCCAGGATCGTGTCCAATTCTGGACCAAATAGGAACTCGCCAGCAAAAGGTATGCCGCATAAATTTGATTTCGATCTAAAGTCTCCTGACCACTGCTTGAGCCAGAGGGTCCTACGGGCGACATTAGAGAGTGCTCCTTCTTTGGCGGAGAATCTGACGCATTCCCCTGATGCGTCTGCAATAAAAGTGGTTGCTAGTTTCAGGAGAGGGAGAGACTCGATGAGTTTTTCTCGAGGTTCCGCTGATAATCTGGTTCTCCAACCCGTTTAGCCAGCAGGTCATTGTTCTGGCGACGGACGTGGTTGCGACATTTGCCTTTAGGTTTAGCATTGCCGATTCCCAGGTTTTCTTTAAGACACTCTCAGATTTGCGATCCATGGGGTCTTTAAGTTGAGTCGCATCCTCAAAAGGGAGGTCAGTCTTTTTTACCACTTTCATAACCTGGATGTCCACTTTCGGAATTGAATTCCAATTTTTTGATTTTCCCTCGTCAAACAAGTCTATTCCTGAAGTCTTTGGCTACTGATAGCTGTTTTTCTGGATCTTTCCACTCTTCCCGGATAAGGTCTTCCAGTACGTTATTGACTGGAAACACCCTTTTCTTTTTTGCTCTTAAACAACCGAAAAGCTTGTCCTGTACAGACTTTGTTTCCACCGGTTCTTCAATATTCAGTGTTTCTCGGACCGCCCTTAGTAAGGTGTCCAGGTTCTCCATAGGGAAGAGGAATCTAGAGTCGTTTTTTTGCTCCTGGCTGTCTAGCTGCTCCTCCTCACCACCTTGGTAGGAACAGGAAGCCCTTTCAGATCTGAATCCATTTCCTCCGGATTGGGTTCAGAGGGTTTGAACCTTTTTGGAGGAATTCCTTCAGAAAGGAGGGATGCAACTGTGCTTTTTACTTCTGACTTAAACATAGATCTCATCTCATCCATGAAGATCCACACAATCTTTGCACAACGGTTTTTGGTAGGATTCTGGAAGTTTGTTAAAGCACATGTTGCATCTACGGGATGGAAGAGTCTTAGTTTTTGACTTATCTTCCTTCCTTTCCTCTTTTTTATCCTCTTTCTTCTCTTTTTCCTTTTTCTCCTAGGTGTGAGAAGAAAACACGAGGATGTACAGGGGATTTATATATATATATATATATATATATATATATATATATATACACAGGCCCCCCCCCTCCACAATTCCACCCTTCAGACCCCCTTAACTTACAGATATCTGAGGAAGGGGGACTGGGTCCATACTGCCTGCGGACAAGGGAGGAGGTAGAGGTGTAAGTGGAGCGGTGACAAGTGCCAAAAAACGCCAGCCATGGGATGCATTTTACAAACCTGCGTCTGTGACACACTTAGGTAAGAAGCCTGCGGACGTCTTGATAGCAAGAGAGGTCTCTAGCAGACTCTCCGCTTTTTTAAACTCACCGCTCCTGACTCCCGAACGCCAATGACTTGAAGGCCGGCGTCACTTCCGGTGCGACGCGCGGACCGGAAGTCGTCATCGGGCCCTGTGGAACCAATACCGGAAGTCGTCATCGGGCCTTGTGGAACGCAGCAGCGTTTCACTGTCGGGAGCCGGAACATATGGTGCTGCCGTAGATCACCGAGGGACCGCAGGATTTGCACCTAATACCCCTCCACGATGTCAGCCAGGAAAGAAACCGATCAAGGCCCGGAGAGGATCTTAGTACCAGATACCGCGCCTCCAAGGCGTCCCCCTCCACTCCCACCCCCCTAAGGAGATGAGAAGGAGAGAGACCCTCTCTTCCCCCTGACCTGTGTAGGGACAGGAAGAACACTGGAGAGGGATGCAGGGGGAGGGACATTTAACCTCTCTTCTTCCTGTCCCAGCAGAGGTCAAGGGGTAATCTTCCAGGTGGGCCGTCATGGAAATCCACTGCTTTGTTATTTTAGCTGTGTGCTTAGGGTCATGGTCTTTTTGGAAGGTGAACCTTCAGCCCAGAGCAATTTCACCTAGGATATTTCAGTACAAGCAGCCCCCTACTTAAGCACATCCGACTTACAGACAAACCCTAGTTACATACGGACCTCTGGATGTTGGTAATTTACTGTACTTTAGAGAGGCCTGGTTTCCTGAGTAGAGGCTTCTGTCGGTACACTGGTGCAGGACTGCTGCGATAGTTGACTTTGTGGAACTACGGCATCTCTGGAACACAGCCACAGTGATCTCAGGGTTCTTTTTTACCTCTTCCACCAAAGCTCTCCCATGATTGCTTAGTTTAGCTGGACGGCCAGGTCCCGGAAGGATTTGTGGTCATCAAAAATCATCTTCCTTTTTAAAATTATGGAGGCCACTGTGCTGCAGATCAGTGCCTTTCCAGAATTCTGTCTCTGAGCTCCTTGAGCAGTTCCTTAGACCTTATGATTGTCATGTGCTCTGACATGCACTGTGAGGTGTTATATAGACAGGTGTGTGCCTTTCCTAATCAAGTTCAATCAATTTCATTAAACACAGCTGGACATCCGACAAAGGAGTAGAACCATCTCAAGTAGGTTCAGAAGGAAATGGACAGTAAGTGAGTTGAATATGAGTGTCATAGCAAAAGGGTCTGAATACTTATGACCATGTGATATTTCAGTTTTTCTTCTTTAATAAATAAGCAAAAAAAAAAAAAAAAATAAAAATCTACATTTCTGTTTTTTTTCTGTCCAGATAGGGGGCAGAAAAAAGAAGAACATTTTTTGATCTTACCACTGGCTGCAATTAAACAAATAGGGAAAAATTTAAAAAAGAGGTCTGAATATTTTCCATACCCACTGTATGTGCTAAAGCAAATTTAATAATCCTAAACCTTGTAACCTCAACTTTATGGGCGAGTGTCATTTCTTTAGTATAGCCATGTTCTAAAGAATTTGCAATCATCCTAAGCCTCTTTTCCCCAACTTTATGGATCAAAAAGATTTATGGAGGAAAATTAAAACATAAAAAAGGCATAACAATGCCTTGACAAAAAAGAAAAAAAATGCAACAGCAGGAGTATAAGCTATTGATTAACATATCCTGCAAAATAATTGAGTATAGAAATTGAGAAATCAAAGCAAATAGCCAGGCTACGCTACCTTTATGGATGATGTGCTAAACCAGTGGTATTCAACCTTTTGTATCCATGGACCATGTGCATGCAAACATTTTGGTATGCTAATCCCTAAAGTCCGCAGTATGGATAACAATAGAAGATAACTTCACTATAGAAAGTGGCATAATTATATACACTACTGACAATAAGAGAGCTCACAGCTTATCTGCACCTCCAATCTGCCCACAGAATGCCTAGAAAAATCCTCATCTTGGCTCCAAGCGATTACTTTTTATGGTCATGAGGCCGCTGTAAAGTCACTATATGATGGTGAGAGCTCAGGAAAGATCGCAGTCTCCATAATCATAGTTGGAAAATAGAAAAACAAAAGGATAAAAGAAAAGTTATACCGTATATACTCTAGTATAAGCAGAGTTTTTCAGCACAATTTTTGTGCTGAAAATTCCCCACTAGCCTTATACTCGGGTATATAAAAGATATAAACTGATTATTCACCATTCCAACACCCCGGGCAGCTCCTCTTCTATCTTTATGTATGTGGGCGCAGGCTCCAGGTCTGCAACAGCTCAGTGCGCACGGTCTGCGGACTGTGCCCACGGAGCTATTGACGGACCTGGAGCCCACCCACATGAAGATAGGAGAGGAGCTGCATTGGGCGTCGTAATGGTGAGGACTCTTTTTTTATACTCAAGTCAACAGGTTTTCCCATATTTACCATCTTAAAGGAAACCTACAACCATGGACCAACCTATTAAGGACCCTAGGACGTCCTACTTACAGGATAGCCAAGCAGGACGTAGCCACAGGCAAAGCTAGAACGCAACAGAAGTAATGGGGAAACTGGCTTCTGAATACATTAAAAAATAGGCAGAATGGTTAATAGCTGTATATTACAGAAATGACAGAACTGATTTATGTTAGTGCCACAACCCCTTTAATTACGTACATACCTTATTTCTGTCCTGTACAACTAACACTTTCCCAGAGACTTCATCCAAAACAGCACCTGGAAAGGATTCATTTATTACAACACTGCAAGCAACAAACACAACATATAAGCTCGTATTTAGGCTTGGGCTTCATTCACACTTAACATATGAATTGCTTTGAAACACATTTCTAAGACTTCGGGGAGAAGCTTGGCCCAATAGCATATGCATTTGCACCAAAACATTTGTATTCTAGAACAAGGACTATGGGGGGGGGGGGCACCTACGACACGGAGAGCACAGGTTAGTGTGAATGTAGACTAAATGTGATTGATTCTGAGAATGAGGCTCCAAACACAGATCTCAACAAAGGCATATTTTATGAGAACTAAATATAATACTGTAATCAGAGACAGAACATGTAGTAACATGCCGATCAATGATTTTAATTTGATTTTTTTTTTCCATTGATTTGCTGCCCTCTGCTGCCCAATAAAAAAAGTTTACAATTTTATAAGGCTTCATTCACAAGGCTTACTTTGAGAAATTTCACTGAAGGTTTAAAAATCCGCACAAAACTTCTGCAACAATTCTGGCTTGTCTGAATTAAGCTTTAACCCTTTATTGACGCTTGATTTTAGCTTAATGACTAGACTATTTTTAGAATCTGAAGTGTCAATATAATTAGTTATAACTTTGGGATGCAAAATATTCAGGTGATTTTGTGACACATTGTACTATACTTCATGTTAGTTGTAAAATTTAAGTGCCAAGTTTTGCATTTCATTGTGAAAAAAAAAAAAAAAGTGAAAGTGTGAAACGTTCCCCTTTCCAGGCACATAGACTACCAAAAAATCTTGTTAACTAGTATTTCTGGGATGTCTGCTTTATGAAGACATGTATTTTTTGTGTCCTATCATTTTTGTAGCATTTTATAAGGCTTAGAACTTTTAATTTTCATGAAAAATTCAGCTTTCAAGTGACTTATTATTTGTGGGATGAGATACAATGTATAGATTTAAGAGGGTTACCACTTTTTTTCCCGCTCACTATTACGTAAAAACACTCTTTCTTTTCTACGACTACGGTGATGCCTCATTTATATAGTTTTTATTATCGCTGCTCGATTTTACTGAGCAAAACCAATATTGGAGAAGATAGTTCCCCCCCCCCCCCAACAACCTCTAGGCATACATTCTGTATTTTTATGTTGACAGATATGGTTGAGGGCTTATAAAAAAAAAATTATTAAACTGTGGTAACTTCATACAGAATTCAAACAGTAAAGTAGACAACAAACCTGCAACTCCTACTTGATGTGTGGCGTACCCTGGCAGCCTGTTAGGACCATCCTTTAACCAGAGGGTGAGGGTGGAGGTGTCATTTTCAGCATGATGGAAAGTAAATCCCTCTGAGGCTGCACAGGTTATCAGTCCGCTCAACATAATGGGAACATGCATCCACACCGCAATCCTGCCTTCTTCACTCCATCTTTTAATTGCATCTAAAGGGAAAAAGCAATCCACTGGGTTACCATTAGTCTGTTGGACAAATACATTTAGGGACACACTTTCCTCCAATGTTATCAGATCCCACATAAATATGGTTGAGAATGTTTGTTCTTCAGCCACTTCTAAGTGTATATTATTAGTACTTCATCAAAATTCCATATCTGTAAGGCCAGCTGCACACAAAAGCGTTCATAGTATCATAGTGAAACACAGCACAGGGAATTCTGCATGCCGATGGCACAGCAGCACCGAGACCAACGGTTCAGTGCTGCTTCAATCCTATAACAATGAAGCTGTAACAATGTTGATACCATTATCCTGCAGGGACATCTTGTTACATATCATTATGGTTTAAGGACTCCAATCTACAGCACTGTGCTCAGTCCCTAGGATCTGAGCAGCACGCAGGTTGTTTCTATGGAGCAAGCACCTTCGTGTGCAGGTAAGCAAACAGCCACCTTGTAATACAGATTAAAAAATATATATATTCTGAGCCAACTCTGTTCATTTGTATATGTGTTTTTTTTTTTTTAAAGAAGTTAGTTTTGTGTTCAGTGAAATAAGTTGTAACAGCAAAAATCCCAGCCCTGCATAGAAAAATGGAGAATGCAATACTACAGAAAGCTCCAAGGATTAAAGAATATATATATTAAATTAGTTTTACATAGTTATATGATAAAGAACAGCAGCACAGTCCTTTGTTTTAACAAAAAGCGATGGGTGCTAATCTGCACTCTCACCCAAAATAGCCTTTGTCAAGCTGGGAATACAGCTGAAATGTTGCAGAAGGTGAAATAAGCACCATTGTTTCACAATATTGGAGTGCTGCAGTTTTTTTTTGGATAGATATATAAATAAAATCCTCTGGCCCGGTTCACAGCTGCAGTACAACTTCCATGAGGTAAGGCCAATTTCAAACTTCACCAAAAGGGCTTTCCATTATATTTATCCACAAAAAAGAATGCGTACATATAAAAGATATGTAACAGAAGATGAATGTGCAGCAAGTCAATGGGAATGGATGGTAAACAGAAGGTCTTCAGTTTACCATCGGTCCGAGTTGTCCAGTATTCTATACCAAGGAATAGACTAACAGACACCAGTAGCGTTGGCGTGAACATAGGTCAACATTATCCAAATGACAATGTGTGATGTCATAACATGATGTACTCAATGGAGACAGGATCGGAAAAAACTTCATGCATTAATATTTTTACTTTCAAATATGGAGGATTTGCATTGGAACACCTTAGACAGCGTTCACACGTTGCGTTTAAATAGCATTCTGAATGCAGTTCAAGTGCATCGTGGAGGAGTAACTCCTGAACGCAGAAGCTTCTACACTTTAACACTTGAGTTTACAAATTTGTAACCCGTGTGTTTCCTTGTTCACCTGCAAATCACATCTTGCTACTTCCTAAACGCAAGCTTTTGTGTCTTAAAGGGAACCAGTCAGAGCGATTTGGGACACTAAACCACCCACCTTATGGAACAGTGGTTTGGTGTCCCAAATTGCTCCCAGTTTGATTTTTAGGCTTTCAGGAAAAAAAGAAGCCTAATAGCCTAATAGTTACCTCGTCCCTCATTCCTTGTGCTTGGAATAAATCAACTTGTTTCATTCACCATATGGAGTGCTGCTTAACCACTTAAGGATGTGTCCTTTTTTCACTCATTATTCTCTGCCCACATTCAAAATGTTTAATTTTTCTCATGTATAGTGCGGTGTGAGGGATTATTTGCGTAATAAATTTTACTTCTCAGTGACATATTATTCCATGTCGTGCACAGGAAAGCTGGAAAAAAAATCCAAATGTAGTGGAATTGGTGAAAAAACGCATTTGGGTCACTTTCTTGTGGACTCAGTTTTTAACACTTTCCCTGTGTGCTCTAAATGATACATCTACTTTATTTATGGTTCAGTACGATCACGGTGATACCAAATTTATATAGGTTTTATTAAGTTTTACTACATTTTCACAAATTAAAACAATGTGAACAAAAAACAAAATTGTTTCTCCATCTTCTGACGCGAATAATTTTACATATTTCAGTGTATGGAGAGCGCACATGAGCGTTAAGGAGTTAATTTCTTTGAATCTATTTACATGGAGGATCACTGCTTTGAACTTTTTTTTTAGAGAGACAGATAAATAGTAGAGAGGAAGAAGATCAATTGATAATAATATAATAAATAGAAGATATATAAAACTGATGGGAAAAATACAAATTATAGGAGATCAATAACTAGACAGATGAAAAGCATCTTTACCAAGGCATTCGACCAAGGGGTATTAAAAGAGCAATACATCCTTTGCCCACAAATGCCCGCATGCAGGGGGCCCTGGGCAAATGCCCAGTTTGCCACCCCTACCTAAAATACAGTTGCAGAAGACCTGTAGTTGGTATAGGGTTCCAAATCAACCTTAGATGTCTTTAAAGAGTTGTAGATGGGATTAACTTTACCCTAATGCAATTCTATCACAACGTGTGAACAGCACCTGCATATAACTTTTGATCAAAACACTTCCATTAATTCATTAAGTAGTAACACACGTTTTGCCTTATTGAGCGCAAGTGTTTGATTCAAATGGTTGGAGTTTCACTTGATACACTTGGAATGCTAGCACATGGTTTGAACACGTCCTTACTGAAAGGGCACGTTCACATGATGCATTGCGTTTTTTGATGCATTTTGGACGCATCCCAAAGGCTTCAGCCTTGATCACATACGGAGGTTACATTGCACTACCCTCAGCATGTGATCAAGGCTGAAGCCTTTGGAATGCATCAAAAACGCATAAAAACCGTGACCCAACGTATCGTGTGAAAGCGCCTAAACTGTTTAGAGACTCCGCAGCACAGCGGACTTCACACAGATAGGAGAATCTCTAAAGTACCAGAGTATACCACAGTGACCTGTGCTTGCTACCTGCCTTGTAACCAGCTCCTGAAGGCAGCCTCGTCTCTCTGGTGTCCTGGCTGCAGCCGTACACTCACTCCCCCAAACCTGTCCACCTTTCCCACCGGCCAAGAGTCCACCATAGTGTCCGACATGACAGTACGACTCCAGCCCCTCCTGCAATGGGTGCGAGCACCCAAAACCCGGCGAGCTGCCAGCCACAACATCTCCACATAAACTCCTCCAAGTTATCAGCTGTTACTCTTCGGGCAGGCCGCCATGTTAGTTACTGGCACGCGTCCTGTGACTTTAGCGCCTGAGTGAACGAGCCCTCGCCATACAGTCAGTGTAAAGTTACTTTATAGCCCACACACTGTGCAGGAAGCAGAACGAGCCCCGTCTTCCACACTAAAAGTGTGTATATACTGCCTACAGCAATCCACGCCATAGTGTAACATGGCGGCAGCGGTTTCGCAAACGTCATCCGCGCAAAGCCAATTGTTTTGCAGGGAATTAGAAAATGACGTAGTATCGTAATGTGTGTAGTACTGACGCATACTTGTTCTGGGTGATCGCATCTATTTCATGCTTTGCGGTGGACGGAAGCAGCGTGTGAGCATCAGTGCGCATGTGCCTCCTTCATACGCATCTTGTGAGTCTATGAGCCCTCAGCGCCTGCATAACACGTGTGTGGAGCTGCGGCATGTCTGCCAGCAAGAAGAAGAGCAGAGGGAAGACCTCTCCCGGGCCGGAGCCCGCGGCGGGGGGTGGACAGCCGTCTTACTTTAAAGTTACCGACTTCTTAGAGAAAGGTAGTAGCTGCCATGACTCCTCCAGTCTCCGGGGGGCAGTGTCTTCTCTAACCACGGCTGATGGCTTGGTGCCGCAGGGCTTGCTGGGTGTTGTAGTTCGCTGCTGTCAGTGACCTTTGTAACACTGGGGTGTACTAGAGCAGGGCACTATATCATTTAACCATCCAGCAGTAAAGGTTGATCAAAGGGGTGTCCAAAATCAGAGTCATGGCACATCCACAAGGAATGTAAAAGGTGAGAGTGGATAAGAAGCTTAAAGAGAACCTACCACCACAAATCTACCTATAAAGGTAGATCGGGTGGTAGGTGGATGTAAGGGACGTGAGGAGAGCTCTTTTTTAGAGCTAATCCTCACGTCCCCGCTAACTTTTGGGAAACTTTATTAACCTAATATGTAAATTTAGTTATGCGGCTACTGGGGCGTGGAGTAGCCGGCACGAGGCTACACAGCGCGGCTACTCCACGCCCCAGTAGCCACATTACTCCTCCTACCCTGTTGTGACCGGCGCGCAGCTCCTCGTAGCTGCGCGCCCTCGTCCGATATGATGGCGTTCTGCGCATGCGCAGAACGCCGGCTGAGCAGTCCCAGCTCCGAGGTCGGCCGGCTTCTCAGACGAGGGCAGCTCCAGCTCCTCGTAGCTGCGCGCCGGACACAACAGGGTAGGAGGAGTAATGTGGCTACTGGGGCGTGGAGTAGCCGCGCTGTGTAGCCTCGTGCCGGCTACTCCACGCCCCAGTAGCCGCATAACTAAATTTACATATTAGGTTAATAAAGTTTCCCAAAAGTTAGCGGGGACGTGAGGATTAGCTCTAAAAAGAGCTCTCCTCACGTCCCTTACATCCACCTACCACCCGATCTACCTTTATAGGTAGATTCGGTAGATTCGTGGTGGTAGGTTCCCTTTAAAGGGGTTGTCCGACTATTTAAAAAATTAAATAAAAATAAACCTTTACTCGCCTCCTCCGGCGCTCCCGGTGTGAGCTAGCGGCATATTGCGGCTTGTGGCCCCCATCCAGGTCTGTTGTGCGCGGTGAAGCAGTATGCATACACAATGCTTCGTAGCCTCTAATTTCCTACAGACATTTGCCGAAACACTGCGACGAGCCTGTGCGTGTCCTGTTATGTGCACGGGTGCAGTGTAGGTGGGCTCCTCTCATCTCCTAAGCTGTTGTATTGTGTTTCAAAACGCAATGTAAACATTAAGTCTGAACCCTGGTTGAGTCTGGTATTGACTCCCTGCTGTCCTTGGAAGTAAATGTATAGGGAGTAATTCCCTTCCCTAGAAGTGCATTTTCGTCCGGCACTGTGACTGCCAGTGGTGACAGCAGTGCAGGAGTCTTGCTGTATGTGACAGCACTAATGGCTGCTATGGCCATAGTTGTGATCCTGACTGTCTATCCCTTTAGGTGCTGCGGTTAAACATGAAGCAGCATCTAAAGGGCTTACCCACCTTGCCCTGCATGATTGGCAGCCCCTTTTTCTTTCCATGCTTGGTTCAGGGGGTGCAGATTGTCTCTATGGCATCCCTGGGGTGCGATGAAGGAGCCTAGGGCTGCCAAGCCTGACTGTAGTTTTGGACTGAGCAGTGCCAGCCTATGCATAAGATGACTGTTCTAAAACACCACTATACTGATGTATGGCAATGTATTCATTTTAACAAGTGATTTGATGATCACTTGTTAAAGTCCCAGAGGAGTACAAAAAAATGGTGTGACAAAAGAGAAAATTCCCCTTAAAGGAAACCTACCACTTCTGATGGTAGATATAAGAAGTAAACACCGGGCACCAGCTCAGGGTGAGCTGGTGCCGGAGCTTACCTTAGCTAGTGTTTTAAACCGCTACATCGCGGTTTAAACACATTTTGATTTACAGCCCCGCGGTAGCTTCGGCGCTGCGCGGGGCCGTGTATGCGTCTCCATAGGAAGTGCCGGAGGCGTCACGCGCGCAGCGCCGAAGCTACCTCTACCTTTGGCTGTAAATCAAAATGTGTTTAAACCGCGATATAGCGGTTTAAAACACTAGCTAAGGTAAGCTCCGGCACCAGCTCACCCTGAGCTGGTGCCCGGTGTTTACATCTAATACATACCATCAGAAGTGGTAGGTTTCCTTTAATGCCCATATAGGATCAAATACCCAAACCACATGAAAAAGTGAAAATTTCTACACAAGCCACTGTAGTTTCTGTTGATTCAGGTAGTTGTTCTGACAGCAATATTAGCAGTTGGGAATGGGGCAATTGGCATCAGCCTTGCAGGGTTTTTGCCTTCTTCTGGATCAACACAATATAATGTATAGGTTGGACTTGATGGACTGTTGTCTTTTTTTTTTTTTTACTATGATACATATTGGGTATCTGCATCTGTAACAACCAGTACAATAAAATCATTATTAAACCCTTACAGTGCAAACCGTAAAAAATTTAAAACTTACCAGATTTCTTTTTTTGCACTTCCAACCACACAAAAAAACGCAATTAAAAGTGATCAGTCACATTTGCCCTATAATGATTCCTATAACAAGTACAACTCAACCCACAAAAAACAAGCCCTATACAGCTCAATCAGAAAAAAAATACATTATGCACAAGTTATTTTTCTCTCCAAATGCATTTTTATTCAGCATATTTAAACACAAAAGGTTATGTAGATAAGATATTACAGTAATCAATCTGAAAAAACATATCTGTCATACAGTATATAAAACACAAAATAAGTTAACCCCTTACAGACCCAAAGACAAAAATGCACATCTAAGTTGCCAGGTAGTTCCTGAAAAAAATGTGAATTTTGATCCTGCATTGCTGTCGCTGAACTCCCTTGCAACAGCTGGGATCGCAATCACAGCTGTTTAACCCTTTAGGCACCATGGTCAAACATGATTGCTGCAACTAAAGGTCTTGCTAGCCTCTGCAGCACATGATCGTCACCCCCGTGACAGGTTCGGGGGGTGCCGATCATATACATAGCTACCCTTTGGGCCGATGAAGGACCCAAGGGCTGTCTGACAGACCCGGTGCATGTCAGCCTTGTACGTCAGCCTTGTACACTGCCATATGTCAGTATGGCAGTGTATTAGTTTAAACAAGTGATCAGGTGACTTGTTCAAGTCCCAGAGTGGGACCTTAAAAAAAAAAAATATATATATATAAAGTCTTCTAAATGCCCAAACATTATAAAACTAACTGTAAGATATTGCCAGATCGTATTGTATTGTCCCACAGAACTTAAATAACATGATATCTATGCTACATGGTGTATAAACAAAAAATAAAATAAAAAATCAATATCAGAATAATTTTTTTTTGCACTCCTGCAAAAAAAAAAGTTAATAAAATATAATCAAAGGGGTACAGCCAAAAATAGTGTTACTGTATTCTTTGAGGGGTTTAGTTTCCAAAACGAGTTTCTGGTATCTTATAGGCTCAGCAAGTTCCAAATAGCACCTGAAATTAGTTTCGGCAAAATCTACCCTCCAAAAGCCAATTGGCACTCCTTCCCCTCCAAACGGCAATGTTCGCCCCTACAGCAGTTTGTGACCATGTGTGGGATATTACTGCATCCCAGAAACTGAGTACTATGAGGAACCCCAAAGCAACACTTTGAAAAAAAAATAAAATAAATTTCTCATGTGCCAATGTTGATACTTTCTATAACAAATCTGTGGTGTTAAAATGCTCAATATACCCTTTGGTAAATTGATTGGTTCAGTTTCTAAAATAGGGTAATTGTGAGTTTATTCCCTCAATTCTGGTACCTCAGGAACTTTTAAATTACGTAATGCTACCTGAAACCATGTCCTCAAAATCTGCCCTCTAAATTCACAATGGCGCTCCTTCCCTTCTGCCCCTTATGAGCCCATTAAGTGGTTTACATCCATTTGTGAGGTATTGCCAGACTCCAGAGAAACTGCACAACAGTATCTGACATGTTTTCTCATTTAAAGGGGTTATCCGGGTTTAAAAAATTTCTTATGGTCGGGCTGGGGAGGGCTATTTAAACACAATAAACATGGACTTACCTCCTCCGGTGCTGCCGATGTCCCGCGCCGCGGCCGGTCTTCTCCGTGCGCCGGTTTCAGTACAAGGGCGCACAGGGAGCTTCCGGACGGCCGGAAGCTCCCATGCGCACCATCTCCCAGCGCTTACAACGCTGAGAGATAGGGACGGATGGGAGGAGCCGTCCACATCGCGGACCGGAAGCTCCCTGTGCGCGGCTTCCGTGCCCCTGTAAACAAACAGGGGCACGGATCGAAGGGACCGCGACGTGGGACATCGGCGGCGCCGGAGGAGGTAAGTACATGTTTATTATGTTTAACTATCCCTCCCCAGCCCGGCCATAAAAAAATTTTTTAAACCCGGATAACCCCTTTAATTCTGCAAGAACATGTACATTTTAGAGCTTAAAAAGGACCTGTCACCCATAAAAAAGCACTAGGAGCTGCTTAGTAAAGTATCTAAAGTGTTACACTGCTAGCTTTATTGGAACCCTCTGATAACGCTAGCAGACACATAGGAACGCTGGGACTTCGGTATTCATGAGGCAAAGCGCTGCCTCTTCCTCGGACTACCCCGTCCACTCCATAGGCTGCTGCATGAAGCAGTCACCACCCCCTAGTCCCGCTTTGAGCGCAGTACGGCACTCTTATTGTATAGTGCGGGAGTGTCTGCTAGCTTTATTGGAGGTTTCCGATAACGCTAGCAGTGTAACATGCTGCATCTGAGAGTGCTAGGAGCTGCTTACTTTAGTGCTTTTTTATGGGTGACATGTAGAGATGAGCGAACATACTCGTCCGAGCTTGATGCTCGATCGAGCATTAGCGTACTCGTAACTGCTCGTTGCTCGGACGAGTATTTCGCCCGCTCGAGAAAATGGCAGCACCCGCCGTTTTGCTTTTTGGCGGCCAGAAACAGAGCCAATCACAAGCCAGGAGACTCTGCACTCCACCCAGCATGACGTGGTACCCTTACACGTAGATAGCAGTGGTTGGCTGGCCAGATCAGGTGACCCTGGGATAGACTAGCCGCTGCCCGCGCTGCTCGGATCATTCTCTGTCTGGATGCCGCTAGGGAGAGAGCTGCTGCTGGTCAGGGAAAGCGTTAGGGCAGTGATGGCAAACCTTTTAGGGAGTGAGTGCCGAAACTACAAGAAAAAGCCACATATTTTTCACTAAGTGCCGAATGCCAATTTAAATTAACAGGTTTCAAACTTATTGGCATCCATTACAGTAGAAAGAAGGAGAAATTCAGATTATTATTGTAGTTTCCCTCAAAGGTCCCCTGAACAGGATGAATCACAGGTCTGGAGACCTCCTCCTGCACTTCAAGTCACTTTAAAACAGCGCTGAACGTGGCACGTCTTGGGATTCCTTTGACAGCAAGAGTAGGTCTTGAGTCATGAATGGTGATCTTTGTGCTGGGTGATGGCCTGGGTGCCCACAGAGAGGACTCTGAGTGCCACCCCTGGCACCCGTGCCATAGGTTCGCCACCACTGCGTTAGGGTGTTCTATTAGCTTACTGTTAGGCAGGAGTGATTCTACAACAACCCAACAGCCCTTCTTAGGGCTACAATAACGTTATACTTTTTTTTTTTTATTTGCTTGTGGCTGGGCTTGCTGGCACTAGTAGTGCAGCTAGTACCATATTGTGAGGAATTAGCAGGGGGACTTGCTACCGTTGTGTTTAGCTCTTAGTGACACACATATCCACCTCAAACACCAAAGTGGGACAATTTATTAGGGGTTTGATTTCAATTAGGCACAGTCTGCCAGTTTCTTTTTATTTTACGTTTATTTTTTTAATAACTCAGTGTCATCTCATCTTGCATAGTAGTGTGCTTTCATACTTGGCTAGAAAATAGCCATAGGAGAATCCAAACGTCTTACTTGCGCCTACAGTAGCGTTATATATATTTGATTTCTGGTTGATCTGCTGGTGGCTGTAGTTGCTGCAGTGCATCTACTAGCAAATTGTGAGCAATTTGTAGTGAGACTTGCGACCACTGTGTTTTGCGCTTAGTGACGCACATATCCATCGCAAAGACCGAAGTGGGAAAATTTATTAGGGCCCGGGGTTGTATTTCAATTAGGCACAGTCTGCCATTTCCTTTTTTATTTTACGTTTATTTTTTTCATAACTCAGCGTCATCTCATCTGGCATAGTAGTGTGCTTTAATACTTGGCTAGAAAATAGCCATAGGAGAATCCAAACGTCTTACTTACGCCTACAGTAGCGTTATATATATTTGATTTCTGGTTGATCTGCTGGTGGCTGTAGTTGCTGCAGTGCATCTACTAGCAAATTGTGAGCAATTTGTAGTAAGACTTGCGACCACTGTGTTTTGCGCTTAGTGACGCACATATCCATCACAAAGACCGAAGTGGGAAAATTTATTAGGGCCCGGGGTTGTATTTCAATTAGGCACAGTCTGCCATTTCCTTTTTTATTTTACGTTTATTTTTTTCATAACTCAGCGTCATCTCATCTGGCATAGTAGTGTGCTTTAATACTTGGCTAGAAAATAGCCATAGGAGAATCCAAACGTCTTACTTACGCCTACAGTAGCGTTATATATATTTGATTTCTGGTTGATCTGCTGGTGGCTGTAGTTGCTGCAGTGCATCTACTAGCAAATTGTGAGCAATTTGTAGTGAGACTTGCGACCACTGTGTTTTGCGCTTAGTGACGCACATATCCATCGCAAAGACCGAAGTGGGAAAATTTATTAGGGCCCGGGGTTGTATTTCAATTAGGCACAGTCTGCCATTTCCTTTTTTATTTTACGTTGATTTTTTTCATAACTCAGCGTCATCTCATCTGGCATAGCAGTGTGCTTTCATACTTGGCTAGAAAATAGCCATAGCAATAGGATAGCATCGTTTGGTTTTAAAAACTAAAAAACAAAAAAAAAAAAAAAAAAAAAAACACAAAAAAAAGTAAAAAAAAAAATTAAAGTTATAACTCTCATTTTCAAAATGTTTAACCCGAGGGCTAGGGGTAGAGGACGAGGGCGGCGACGTGGGCGTCCAACTACTGCAGGGGTCAGAGGCCGTGGTCCTGGGCGGGGTGAGACACCACCTGCTTATGAGGGAGCAGGGGAACGCCGCAGAGCTACGCTCCCTAGGTTCATGTCTGAAGTTACTGGGACTCGTGGTAGAGCACTGTTGAGGCCAGAACAGTGCGAACAGGTGATGTCGTGGATTGCCGACAATGCTTCGAGCAATTTGTCCACCAGTCAGTCTTCCACGCAGTCCACCCATGTCACTGAAATCGGCACTCCTCCAGCTCCTGCACCTCAGCCTCCTCCCCCCCAGTCTGCCCCCTCCCAGCAAAATTTGCCATTTGACCCGGCATACTCTGAGGAACTGTTTTCTGGACCCTTCCCACAGTCACAAACCACTTGTCCGGTTGCTGATGAGCAATTTTCCGATGCCCAGGTTTTCCACCAGTCGCAGTCTGTGGGTGATGATGACCTCGTTGACGTACTGGAAGAAGTGTGTAAAGAGGTGTCCGACGATGAGGAGACACGGTTGTCAGACAGTGGGGAAGTTGTTGTCAGGGCAGGAAGTCCGAGGGGGGAGCAGACTGAGGGATCGGAGGATGATGAGGTGACAGACCCAAGTTGGGTTGAGAGGCCGGGTGAACACAGTGCTTCTGAGACGGAGGAGAGTCCTCGACCAGAACAGGTTGGAAGAGGCAGTGGTGGGGCCAGACGGAGAGGCAGGGCCAGAGCTGGTGCATCAGCGCCAAATGTGTCAACTAGTGAAGCTCCCGTGGCGAGGGCTCCTGCGGCGAGGGCTAGATTTTCAGAAGTCTGGAGGTTCTTTAAGGAAACACCGGATGACCGACGGACTGTGGTGTGCCACATTTGCCAAACCAGGATCAGCAGGGGTTCCACCACTAATAGCTTAACTACCACCAGTATGCGCAGGCATATGAATGCTAAACACCCCACTCAGTGGCAACAAGCGCGTTCACCTCCGGCCGTGCACACCACTGCTCCTTCCCCTGTGTCAGCTGATAGTCAGCCCCCTGCCCAGGACCCTGCCACAAAAACCCCATCGTCGCCTCCACGATCCTCCACAGCATCCACCAGCGTTCAGCTGTCCATACCCCAGACGCTGGAGCGGAAACGCAAATATAGTGCAACCCACCCGCACGCCCAAGCCCTTAATGTGCACATCTCCAGTTTGCTAAGCCTGGAGATGCTGCCCTATAGGCTAGTAGAGACCGAGGCCTTTCGCAGCCTCATGGCGGCGGCCGCCCCTCGGTATTCGGTCCCCAGCTGCCACTACTTTTCCCGATGTGCCGTCCCAGCCCTGCACCAGCACGTGTCAGACAACATAATCCGTGCCCTGACCAACGCCGTTTCTGACAAGGTCCACCTGACCATGGACACGTGGACGAGTGCTGCCGGGCAGGGCCACTATATATCGCTGACGGCACATTGGGTTAACTTGGTGGAGGCTGGGACCGAGTCTGACCCTGCGGCTGGTCATATACTGCCGACGCCGAGGATTGCGGGGCCTACCTCGGTCCAGGTGTTTCAGGCCTACTATGCCTCCTCCTCCTCCCACCCCTCCTCCACCTCCTCCTCCGAACTACCATCCGTGGGCATGGCGCCATCAGTCGGTAGCTCTAGGCACAGCAGCAGTGCCGTCGCTAAGCGACAGCAGGCGGTGCTCAAACTGCTGAGCCTAGGCGATAAAAGGCACACCGCCCAAGAACTATTACAGGGCATCACGGCGCAGACTGATCTGTGGCTGGCACCGCTGAACCTGAAGCCAGGCATGGTTGTGTGTGACAACGGCCGTAACCTGGTGGCGGCTCTGCAACTCGGCAGACTGACACATGTGCCATGCCTGGCCCATGTGTTAAATCTGATAGTTCAGCGTTTCCTCAAGACATACCCCAATCTGTCTGATTTGCTCACGAAGGTGCGCTGCATCTGTGCGCATTTCAGGAAGTCCAGCACAGATGCTGCCACTCTCAGGGCAGCGCAGCGCCGCCTCCAACTGCCCGCTCACCGACTGTTGTGCGACGTGCCCACGAGGTGGATTTCAACACTGACCATGTTATCCAGAGTTTACCAGCAGCGCCGAGCGATTGTAGACTGCCAGATGTCAACTTCCACCAGAACTGGTAGTCAGGTCAGTCAGCTTCCTCAAGTCTACAATGAGGAGTGGACGTGGATGTCTGATATCTGTCAGGTGCTGAGTTACTTTGAGGAGTCAACACAGATGGTCAGTGGCGATGCCGCCATCATCAGCCTCACCATCCCGCTGCTTGGCCTGTTGAAAAACTCTCTGGTCAGCATGAAGTCGGAAGCTTTGCGCTCGTCACAAGAGACGGGGGAAGAAGATTCCCTTGTTGATAGCCAAAGCACCCTTAGGTCTGTTTCTCAGCGCATATCGGAGGAGGTGGAGGTGGAGGAGGATGAGGAGGAAGAGGAGGAGAATGTTGGCGAGACACAAGAGGGGACCATTGTTGAGTCCTTCACTGTTGAGCGTGTATGGGCAGAAGAAGAGGAGTTGGAGGAGGAGGAAATGGACAGTCAGGCCAGTGAGGGGAGTGAATTCTTACGCGTTGGTACTCTGGCGCATATGGCAGATTTCATGCTAGGCTGCCTATCCCGTGACCCTCGCGTTCAAAGAATTTATTCCAGCACAGATTACTGGGTGTTCACTCTCCTGGACCCACGGTACAAGCAAAATCTTTCCACTCTCATCCCTGGAGAGGAAAGGAGTGTGAGAATGCATGAATACCAGCAGGCCCTGGTGCACAAGCTGAAACAGTATTTCCCTTCTGACAGCGCTAGCGGCAGAGTGCGTAGTTCTGCAGGACAAGTAGCGAGGGAGAGTAGGCGAGCAGGCAGCTTGTCCAGCACTGGCAAGGGTACGCTTTACAAGGCTTTTGCCAGCTTTATGTCACCCCAGCAAGACACTGTCACCTGTCCCCAGTCTCGGCAGAGTAGGGCTGATCTTTACAGAAAGATGGTGAGGGAGTACGTAGCTGACCATACCATCGTCCTAAATGATCACACAGCTCCCTACAACTACTGGGTTTCAAAGCTGGACATGTGGCACGAACTGGCGCTGTACGCCTTGGAGGTTCTTGCCTGCCCTGCCGCTAGCGTCTTGTCCGAGCGGGTTTTCAGTGCAGCTGGTGGCATCATCACCGATAAACGTACACGCCTGTCGACTGACAGCGCTGACAGGCTGACGCTTATCAAGATGAATAAAGCCTGGATTTCTCCTAATTTCCAATCTCCACCAGGTGAAGGAAGCTCAACCTGAATAATTTATCCACTCCTCCTCCTCCTCATTTTCCTCCTTCTCCTGCTCTTTGTACAGTAAAGCAGAGGAAACTGGCTATTTTTTGACAGGGCCCACTGGCTCTAGCTATAGTACTTTATGCATTTAATTTTTATGGAGGGCCACCGACCCGGTCCTCTGTTTTAAACAATTTTTGGGAGTGCCACATACAGGCACTCAATCTATTCCATTTTTATGGAGGGCCACCTACCCGCTCCTCTGGTTTGAAAACTTTTTTGGACTGCCACATTCAGGCACTATCCAAATTGAATTGTCTCCATAGCAGCCTCCACACGTTGTCTCCATTGCTACCTCCAAAAGTCGTCCATATAGCTGCCTCCATACATCGTCCCTTTATCAAACGAGGTGTGTCGGGCCGAAATTTGGGTTGTTTTCATGGATTCCACATCAAAGTTGTTAACTTTGTCGCCACCCTGCTGTGTTATCCACAAAATACACTGGCAAACTTTTACCATTTACGGATATTATTTCAGCGCTTCTTGCGCATCTGTTTACATTCCCCTCACCCGCCATATCCTAAACTTATAAGAACGCTACTACACTTGATCTTATACAAAAGGTTCTTAGAAGTGCTGTTTGGGGAGTAGCCTAGAGACAGGGGCTTGGATTGGCGAAAGCTCGCCTGGCAGCGGAGCGCCAGCTCCATGCCAAGAACCAACTAACATAGTTTTAACTGCAGCACCTTTAATCTACTACTAGTTCACTGCCTCCATACATGGCCGCCTTATCAAACGTGCTGTGTCAGGCAGAATTTTGGGTTGTTTTCATGGCTTCCACAACAAACTTGTTAACTTTGTCGCCACCCTGCTGTGTAATCCTCAAAATATACTGGCAAACTTTTACCATTTACGGATATTATTTCAGCGCTTCTTGCGCATCTGTTTACATTCCCCTCACCCGCCATATTCCAAACTTATAAGAACGCTACTACACTTAACTTGGTGCAGGCTGGGACCGAGTCTGACCCTGGGGCTGGTCATATACTGCCGACGCAGAGGATTGCGGGGCCTACCTCGGTCCAGGTGTTTCAGGCCTACTATGCCTCCTCCTCCTCCCACCCCTCCTCCTCCTCCGAATTACCATCCGTGGGCATGGCGCCATCAGTCGGTAGCTCTAGGCACAGCAGCAGTGCCGTCGCTAAGCGACAGCAGGCGGTGCTCAAACTGCTGAGCCTAGGTGATAAAAGGCACACCGCCCAAGAGCTATTACAGGGCATTCCGCATCAAACTTGTTAACTTTGTCGCCACCGTGCTGTGTAAGCCACAAAATATACTGGAAAACTTTTTTCAGTTACGGATATTATTTCAGCGCTTCTTGCGCAGATGTTTACATTCCCCTCACCCGCCATATCCCAAACTTATAAGAACGCTACTACACTTGATCTTATACAAAAGGTTCTTAGAAGTGCTGTTTGGGGAGTAGCCTAGAGACAGGGGCTTGGATTGGCAAAAGCTCGCCTGGCAGCGGAGCGCCAGCTCCATGCCAAGATCCAACTAACATAGTTTTAACTGCAGCACCTTTAATCTACTACTAGTTCACTGCCTCCATACATGGTCCCCTTATCAAACGAGCTGTGTCAGGCAGAATTTTGGGTTGTTTTCATGGCTTCCACATCAAACTTGTTAACTTTGTCGCCACCCTGCTGTGTAATCCACAAAATATACTGGCAAACTTTTATCATGTACCGATATTATTTGAGCGCTTCTTGCTCACCTCCTTTGGTTCCTCTCTGCCACCCATTGGTTTGAAGCCTGAGTCCATTTAGGGTATGTCGCCATGCCACTCTCTAGCCTGCCGCTGCTGCCGCTGCCTCTGCATGCCGTCCCCTATAGTGTCAGGGTCAATTATTGGATGTTTTAGATGCTATCTAGCTTCATTCTGTCACTCTGTCATGGCCATGCTGTTGCCCATAATTTTGGCATAATGGTGCGATTAAGCAGCCTCAGAGGCATCCATGCATGCTGCCCCTGCTGTTTCCTGTCCATTTCCGTGGTGTTTCCATCCTTTTCTGAGGTTCCCAGGTGTTTGGCCAAGCTTCCCTGTGCAGAGCCTTGGTCCCCTTGAAAAATGCTCGAGTCTCCCATTGACTTCAATGGGGCTCGTTACTCGAAACGAGCACTCGAGCATCGGGAAAAGTTCGGCTCGAATAACGAGTACCCGAGCATTTTAGTGCTCGCTCATCTCTAGTGACATGTCCTCTTTAATAAACATTTTGTCAAAATTAGAAAATTCCGTATAGAACCTCCATTTTGTTTTTTTCGTGATTGCTTAAATAGTTAACAAGGGCAGTTTTGAATAGTTTGAGGGGTGCAGTTTAAAAAAGTGCTACTTTGTGGGATGTTTTGAATAAATAGAATGTTTAAAACCCCTATAAATATGAATTATTAAACCTAATATCTAAATCTTGGTAAAGTTGAAAGTTGTAAAGTTAAAATTGCATATAGTGACACATGGGAGGTTTAAAAAAAAAATGAGCTGGGCCCTTAAAGGACACCTGTCATCAGGTCTGTGTCACTACTACCTGTTGGAACAGCTCACAAGGATCCCATCCCAACCTTTATGTAGTTATTTCATACATTAATCATTATAAAATTATCTATTTGTTATTATGTAAATGAGGCTGGTCACATGGTCAGAGGCAGTGATGTCACCCCTGTTACCCCTCCCCTCTCCTCATGTCTGTGTGTAATGTATAGTAAAGCATTGCTAGTGTGTGTGCTGCATCTGCTGACATGCTGCATCCTCCTAATACACAAAGACACGAACATCCGCTACACAAGTACCTGACATGTTCTGCTATATCATGGCTGCCTGGAGCTGTTGTATCTCTCCTATACACACACGCACACGCACGCACACGCACACGCTGCAGGGGGCGCCAGCATCAGGAAGCACATCATTATACAGCCTCACACCATTAGACAGGCTGTCAGTCATGCACTGGGGGTGTGGCTGTGCCGCCCACTCATGAATAAGCTGGACAGCTTGAATATGCTAATGACTCATTGGGCATTTCACAGGTCATTTGCATACAGCTTTAGGACCTCATTGCTTAGGTTTACAGGCATGTAGAGGGACAATGAAGGGATAGAGGCAATGCTTTCTAATGGCAGTTTATGAAAATATATTTGGATTAGGGGGGTTATTTTGCCTGACAGGTTCTCTTTAAAGGGGTTAAATTCTTGCATTATGTAGCGTTAACGCTTGTGTTTTAAAATGCAATGCAACACCTGTCAAGCTCTTTGGCCAATTTAAATTGTTGTTAACATTTGCATTTACAAAACGCAACCTTTAACACATGCATTAACATTGCGTTAAAGGGGTATCCCGGGAATATGAACGTCTGATACAAAAACCCATGATGCTATAAATAAATGAATGTAACAAAACTCAATATCATTAATCACAATTTGAGGCTTAAATAGTTAGATTTTATGATTCACAAAATTTTATTGCCTCTCTAAAGTATGCAGTTATCACCAAGATGGCCGCCACTGGAAACTACAAGTCCCAAGATCCTTTAGTTCTCAGTTACTCCTCCTACCTCTTATGCTCTGCTCCCAGTGATGATGTAACAGGTTTTCTTGCTCTGTTACCATAGTAATGATGTGTAACTGCGATCACCAAAACACTGGCCATACTGGATGCAGTGCAACGAACAGACTACAGCCAAACATAGTGGTGATCACATGACCTGCCCAGGCAGGTGCAGGACATGTGATGTGGACATGTGACCAGCGGCCATCTTCTCTCCTGTGTATGCTCTGCAACGGACCGCGCAGAGGAAATTAACGGACTGATTAAAGGGCCAGTAGCATTTTATTTCTTCATTGCAGTCTATGTCATCAGCATTTTTCTGCTAAGGGGAGCAACATTTTAAATAACTTATTACATATAAGCTTATATTTTTTAACCCCTTCACGCTCCGCGGCGGATATATCCGCCACGGAGCGCAGTGACTTAGCGCTCAGTGGCGGATATATCCGCCACGGCGCCTATGCCGGCTCGGCTCTGGATCAGAGCCGAACCGGCATCGGGAAACACGGGGTGCCGGCTGTAACTAATAGCCGGCACCCCAGTGTAACACCCGCGATCGGAGTTGTCTCCGATCGCGGGTGCTTAACCCTTTAGATGCCGCGGTCAGCGCGACCGCGGCATCTAACAAGCATCTGGGGTGTCTTTCCCCCACGATCGGCCCCCCTGAACCGTTTTCGGGGGGCGCCGATCGTTGCTATAGTAACTCTGGGGTCCGATCTGGACCCCAGAGTTACTAGCAAGAATTGCCAGTAAGATGGCGTCTGTGACGTCATCTTACTGGCAAAGTGCCAGCCTATGCAAGTGCATAGGCTGACACTGATAATACTCTGCAATACATGAGTATTGCAGAATATTATCATGAACAAGCAATCAGAGGATTGCTTGTTCATATCCCATGGTATAAAAGTAAAAAAGTAAAAAAAAAAGTTATTCAATAAAAAAATAAAGTCATAAATCACTAAAAATGCCCCAAACCCCCAAAACATATAAAGAGACATATAACTCAAAAAAAAAGTCTAAATCATAACACAAACCCCACATATATAGTATCACCGCGTCCGTAACAACCCGTAGAATAAAAGTAAATCATTATTGAACCCCCACGATAAACGCCGTAAAAAAAAACTGTTATAAACCCTCCAAAAATTATGATTTTTACCTTTTCAATCCCACAAAAAATGCTATAAAATGCGACCAAAAAACCATATGTACTCCGACATGATACTGGTGCAAAGTACAACATGTCCCGCAAAAAACAAGCCATCAACCAGCTCCGTAGCCAAAAACGTAACAAAGTTATGCCACTTGGAAGATGGCAATACAAAAATTATAGATTTTTCCCCACATTAGGGTTTTGTTTGACAAATTTAGTAAAACGTAAGAAAATATATTCATGTCTGGTATCCCCGTAATCGTATCAACCCATAGAATAAAGCTAACATGATTATTAGTCTATACGGTGAACACCAAAAAAAAAAAAGTCAAAAATCCAGTACAGAATTGATGCTTTTCTACTCCTGCCCTCAAAAAAAGTTCCTAAATTTTCAACAATAGGTGATACCAACCCCAAAATGGTAACAATGGAAAAAGCATCTCATCCCGCAAAAAAAATGCCGTCACATGGCCCCAATAACGAAAAAGCGAAAATTTTATAGCCTTCAAAAGGGGCCAATGAGGAAACTAAAATCCTGGCAGCTGCAGGGCTCTCCTTCCCTTCTGCGTCTCGCTGTGCGCCCATAAAACAAGTCACGGCCACATGTGGGGGGTCTTTGTACTCAGGAGAAATTGCAGAACAAATTGTATGGTGGGTTTTCTCTTTTTATATTTTGGAAATGTGTAAATTTTAGTGCTAAATGAACGTATAAGGGAACAGTATGACCATTCTAAATTTCACCTCCATTTTGATTCAATTACTATGAAGATCTCAAGGGGTTAACAATCTTCGTAAAAGCTGTTTCTGATAGCTTGAGGGGTGCAGATTTGAAAATGGGTAGATTATATAGGGGGGTTTTGATGCTAAATATGTAAAATTTCATTCAAAACTGTATTTATCCCCAAAATAGTCAATTCTGAAAATCCGGAAAAGCGATATTCTATTTGTAAGCCGCGTGACATCAAAATAAATTATCCAGACATTTCAGAAATTATGAAAATGTAAAGTAGACAAATGGGAAATGTTATTCAGCAACTTATTTAGGTGGTAAATCTATCTGCCTGAAAACGCAATGATTTAGAATTTCGAAAATGGCAAATTTTTCAAAAAATTTATCATATTTTCTTTTTTTTGTAAATAAACGCAAAACTTATCTGCCAAAATTTACCACTAAAATGAAGTACAACATGTGGGGAAAAAACAATCTCAGAATCGTTTTGATAAGTAACAGTGTTCAAAAGTTATAACCATATAAAGCGAAGCAAGTCAGAATCCAAAAAATCGGGCTGAGCCTTAAGCTGTAAAATGGCTGCGTCCTTAAGGGGTTAAGGACCCATTTGTATATGAAGTATGCTGAATCCTGGAATACCCCTTTAACATTGCATGTTGCATTTTGTAAATACAAATGTTAGCAGCAATTTAATTAAGCAAATGCTTTGCATTTGTAAACGTACCCTCAAGGAACATGGACTATATGAATAATTTATGATCTCATCAGTAGTTTCTCAAAAATTTGCCTGAAACCTGTTTTGTGTGGCTGGGAGAGGTGTGGATTTACTGGACTGGATGCAAATCATCTGAACTGAAATTCTAAGTGCAGCTCTCCTTTGTTCAGTCCATGTATATCCCCAAGGAAAAAAACGGCAAGTTGGCTTGTGTGTCACCCGCCTTATACACAAGCAGAGTAGGGCATCAGATCATATGGTTTCCAAGGAATCCATGTCCCTCTACCAATCCAAGCTATTGATGTGTCACAACTAGTTTAATCTGGAAATAACACTTGCTTTATGGGACATATATAATCTTTACTGTTGGATTGTTTGAATGAATAAAGCCCAGTGCATCTATTTCCTTGTCTGGCTCTTATTTTTGACTCTTATTGCAGATATTTTATAGAAAAACTTTTTTTGGAGTTTGTGTAGGTTATAATATATTTTAGTTAAAAGGCATCTACCTCCAGGATGAAGACTGTATGCCAATGAGCCTGAGGGGCTCCGGGTTCCATAGCTGTTAATGGTGCATGTAGCCCCTCAGGTTCATTTGCATACAGTCTTTCATCATGGTGGTAAATGTCCTTTAAATGTAACCTGTAAGCATAAATTGACCTAACAAACCACAACCAGTATGTTGTGAAGCATCCAAACCCCCTCCATATCATGTCTTTCATGACCCAGTTTGGTGGCATCATCTAGACCAGGGGTCGGGAACCTTTTTAGCTGTGAGAGCCATGAACACAACATATTTTAAAATGTAATTCTGTGAGAGCCATACAATATGCACATGCCCCCCAGTAGATAGGTAGCCCCAGTACTTGCCCCCAGTAATTAGGTAGCCACAGCACATGCCCCCAGTAAATAGGTGGCCCCAGTAAATGCCCACCAGTACATATGTAGCCACATCACATGCAACCAAATAGACAGGTAGCCCCAGCACATGCTCCCAAGAAGATGGGTAGTTACAGCACATACGCCACAGTATATTGGTAACCATGGCACATGCCCCCAGTATCAAATATTTGTACACGTGTAGTTATATCGTCTATTTCAACACTTCGTGCAACAAAGTTTCGGATTGCATTCAAAATTAAACGATCATTTATTGGATGCACAATGGGGCAGATTTATCAAGCAGTCTGAAAGTCAGAATATTTCCAGTTGCCCATGGCAACCAATCACAGCTCCCCTTTAAAATATTCATGAGCACTGGTGAAATGAAAGCTGAGCTGTGAATGGTTGCCATGGGCAACTGGAAATATTCTGACTTTCAGACTGCTTGATAAATCTGCCCCAATGTGTTTTGGCTCCGAGTGGGAGCCTTCATCAGGTGCAGGAACTGGGTCACATAAAGGACGCAGGCAGCGGTAACATCCCTGCCTACATCCAGTGGTCATCGCTGTGTGTGTCTTACATGTACACACTGCCAATCGCTATTAATCAATGATTTGTCTGAGAGCCAGATGTAGCCATCAGAAGAGCCACATATGGCTCCCGAGCCATAGGTTCCCTACCCCTGATCTAGACAATCCACTTTGAAGTGGGATGTAAATTGGTTGCATAAACTTATGGAGGCAGAGAGTGCAGTACTGAGGTCAAGCTCACCACGCCTCAGGTCAACCCCTCTTCTGTGATGGACATCATGTGTCACACTTAAAACAACTATTTTTACATTTCAATTCAAAGCTGTTTTTCTATATGATGCCACCTTTTCAAATATATGAATAATCCCATCACTTGGGATTGGCTGTAGAGGAGCAGCAGGCGTCGCTAAGCTGATGGGGGTTTTCATATATTTGAACAGGACACTTGGAGGAAAAGTTTCCCAAGGGTGGGTGGTGGGGGAACTGCTCCTTACCAGGCACTCCCAGGTGACGAGTGGCTAGTCACACAGCACATGGTATTGAAAGGCAATATATAACATTTTTTTCCCCCCTCTGTAAAAGCTATTTTTTTTTTTTATACAAAAACACTTTGGCAGTGTATGTACCATGCTCTGTGGGGACTGAAGGAGTGCTAAAAATGGGTCTCCTTGTGACAGGTTCCCTTTAAGCTGCCTGACAAGATACTGGCAATGGTTGTTTAGATTTAAGCTGAGATTTTCTCTCCTTTAAAAAAGAAGGAACTTCTCTGCCCCCTTCATCACGGTCTAAATATACTATAAACATACTCACACACACTCTGATGGATAAAGGAAAGCTAAAAGTGTTTCAGTGACTTTACTCCTTACAAGGAGGAGTTAAAGGAAATCCTTCATGATAAACCAGGTACACTTGCTCAAAGATCCAGGCCCTGTGACTGTGGTAATATATATTTTGTATTTTAAATTTATGCTAATGAGCCTGAGGGGCTTTGGTGGTTGTTTCTAGAGTCCCTTGTGCTGTCTTTTCACTGGTTGTTACTATGAAACCTGCTGCTGGATTACATGTTCTAGTCATTGTAACCAGTGAAAATGCATAACTAACAGAAATTTTAAAAATTGATTTTTAGAAGGAAGGAGGACATGGATAACAAATATAAGATTACCACAGTCATGGTGCTTAGATCTGTGAGTTGGTGCCCCTGCTTTATCATGATGAATTTTGGTGGTAGATTTCCTTTCAGGTGTGTCCAGACTTTAGAGAAGTTTGGAGGAAAACTGGGAGGCAGAAGAATTTTTCCTTAACCCCCTTAATGGTGTGAAATAACCTACCTGTCTTAATAACCTACACCATTTTGTGCTTACACAGATGGTGGGGTTTAAAGGTAACCTGTCACCAGGAACCTCATTTTCACTAAAGACATGTTGCAGAATCCCAACACATCTGTATTTCAAATAGATCTTTCTGCATTTTGCTTAACAATATAGTTGTGTGTTATAACTTACCTTGCACCCTGACAGAATCCTCTGTGTAGTTCCAGGGGTTGGCTTTGGTTTGGATGTATTAAAAAAAAAAACAATACGTGCTGCTCACTCCTCAGATCTCAGCCCCCACCTTTTTGCTCCTTCACAGGAACAGAGCTCCCTAGTAGTGAGTTGATATCAGTGGGAGAGGGAGGTGCGGTACTGCAGCACCTAGGTGGGGGCTGAGGAGTGAGCAGCACAGACAAACCACTTCTATCAGGAAGGCAGGTAAGTTAAAGAAAAACAACCACTTAGTATATAAAAATACAAACTGCAAATACTCTCCTGTGCTACTCTTGATTCCGATACCCGGGGTTGGTCTTCTTTAATGTTGACACGCCGGGATCACCAAGAAAATACTTTATTAGCAGGCTGGAGTGAGGGGACAAGATGTCCAGATGCTCCAGGCTGCTAATTTTTGCATGCCCTCGCCACCTCCGTTCCCCAGGTGACGTCACACCTCTCTCCCATCACATTAGCAGCCCGGAGCGCCAGACATCTTGTCCCCAGACTTCAGCCTGCTAATTTTAAAAGTCTTTTTTTCTAGATGATCCCAGCAAAAAAAATGTAAAACCAGCCTAACAAATACATAGGAATGGTTATCTAGATGCTGCTATAGTGCCTCAGACTTCCTTGGTCAGTCCAAGAATCGCGAACCAACCACAGTTCCAGGGACAGAACTGCGAGCATCACCGTGATATATGATCCAAGGAGACCCATCTTCCATGCTAAACTTTTTTCTTTGTGTGTGGACTCCTTGCATCACATATCAGTACATTATGTAACAACCTTATGGTCAGTCTGTAAAATTTGCGCTGCTTCTCTAACACTGTCAAACCTTTAAGGTTGCACATATTCTGCTGCAGTTGGTAGAAACACCATTCTGACAAAGTATTCTGAAAACTGTATTCTTCCTTTTAGTAACTATGTATTTGAGCAGAAGGATTGGGTCTTCTTTAAATATGCCCTGAAAGTTGTGCCGTAAGGACCATTCACAAAGAGATCAGAGTGCTCCAATTTGATGCAAAATTGATAAAGTACTTTGTTACAACTTTCCGTATTCTACATTTCAATCATGACAGAACATATGTCATTCACACCTTTTTATGACAATATTATATGTAAAAAGTGGTGAGATTTCCCAATGATAACAGTAAAAGAGAAAAGATAACTTGCCACTCCTTATAGGTCAAAAATTGAGGAGAATCTATTTAATCCAGAATGAATAGTATAGCAATCCAACAAAAATTATTATTTTGCAACATCTCGGTCTTCTCCCGCTGAGCGCTCATCTCTCCAGCGGGAGCACCCGCTTTTCCTCCTTTCCACCTGCGCTCTGGCGGTCATAGCGCTGCATCTCCTCTCCATTTCTACTTATACCTTGCAATCCGTGCCTGATGAAGGTCTGAGTTTATAAGTTGCAAAATAATAATTTTTGTTGGATTGCTATACTGTTTATTCTGGATTAAATACATTCTCAATTTTTGACCTATTAGGAGTGCCAAGTTATTCTCTATCTATCTATCGATCTATCTATCTATCTATCTATCTATATAGAGAGTGTAGTAACCTACTTGTGCACCGAAATATTGAGTGTATTTTTTCCAATATAGAACAATAACAACGCTCGCGTAGTGGCGTTGGCTGCTTTCTATAAAGCATAGGACATGCTCTATATTTTTATATGTCCCACTCATGATACGGTGAACAACACAGCCATGTACACAGATGGCTGTACTGCCTGTTGCAATGCATGGGCCGTATGCCTGCCGTATAAACGACCTTTTAAATACGTTCTCTACACGTTCTCTTCGTGTGCATGGGGCCTAAGGCCCATGAAAACAAATAATGTTTTTGAATGTGCCGTGTTGTGTTAATGGTCTGTTGTTTTGGACATCTATTACATCGTTCATGTGCAGGAGGTCTAACATCCCTACTGCGTATTGTTAGTATTCAGACAAATTTTATCCTCCAAATCCCCCCGTGCTTGTCATTTGGAAGTCTCACCACTTTCTATATATCATATTGTTGATATGAACTATGATGTGATTATAAGGCGTTACTTACCGTATCTTCTGGTATACATGTTCGGTTTGACAAAAAACCTTGGTCTCGGTCATAACAACAGATTAATACAGAAAAAGCCACAATAAAATAATTTACGAATTATGCATCAAATATGATTGCTTGGTTCTCTACTTGAATATGCTCTAGGAACTGTAAACAAAACACTACAACACCCACAATTATCATTCTTATATATCTTTCTACTGTGTTGCTGTCCTCAGGAGACCAATATGATTGAGAGTTGTTTAACAGACAGCAATAAGTTACTGCTTTAATTTTTGGTTGGCACCTCACGATAAATAAGCAGGGTTTTGGGTTGCAGTTTGGGCACACAGCCTCTAAAAGGTTCGCCATCACTGCTATATATTATGCAGCAATATACTGCTACATTATAGAGAAAAAAAGCTTTTGTAGTTGAAAAATAAAAATAAAAAAAATATGCATGTTTGCTTCTTCGTGCCCGTACATTTACATTCATTACATACCAACTTAGGCTAGCTTAGGAGAAAAGTCCAATTGACTACTAGGTGTCTATTCTTGGGAATGTTGATTATTTAAAGGGGTTGCCCAGGGGTGAAAAAACATTCTCTCAAAAAGAGACCCTCTCCTAAAGACATGCATGGTATTACAAAAAAAGCTCCTTTCAACTCTGTTGAGCTGCAGTGGGGCCAACGGCCATGTTTTTTTAAAGAAAGCAGTCATTTTTTATCCTCTGGACAACCCCTTTAACTTTTCTGCTTCTGGGCATAATAATTGGAACCCCTATAGAAATGTGAACCTTGCCTTAGTTGTATTTCCAATGTGTTTCATGTGTTTTCCATTTGTTCTGAAAAAATAAAAATAAGTTTCCAATATTACTGTCAGTGCAAAAATAGAAAAATTCAACTCATTAAAGGAGGTGTTTCAAGTTTGCGTGTTATCTACATAATGGAAATCATGCTGATGAGAGTTGGTTCCCTACCGATTTCCTCACTGATCATGAGAACAGAGGTTCTCTAAATGAATGGAGTGCAAGTCTTTGAGACTGACAGCGATATTCAGGCACTGTACTGCGTATGAATGGATTTATCAGCAGGAATGGGATCCCCCTTCAAGTAGACTATTAACTATTACTGCTATTCCCATATAGCCACATAATCTGAACTGTGGAATTCATTAAATAATGGCCTTTTCTCTATATATTGCATATACAGGCAGCCCCCGGGTTACGTACAAGATAGGGTCTGGAGGTTTGTTTTTAAGTTGAATTTCTATGTAAGACAAAACTGTAGATTTTATAGTTGTAGTTCCACACCTTACAGCTGATCATTGCAGCCTGGGACTAAAGTAAAGCATCCAGAGAGCTTCACCAGAGGTCACAGGGGGCAGCGGGTTCCCTCTTTAAGTAGGGGTCGTCTGTAAGTTGGGTGTCCTTAAGTAGGGGACCGCCTGTATACAGTGACTTACATGTGATGACCATACTGACTTCTTTTTTAGAAGACGACAAGGTACCCAGGGCTTACAGAAGCTCCTTTATACAGCTTGGAATCAACAGCATGAAATCCGCTGATTTATGCATCGGGCGACCAGTTTTACTTACCAGCATAGAAGGCAGACAAGAGGTATGTGCTTATATATTGCATCTGGCATTGTCCTATTACGTAAACCCCTTTTTCAATTACATTGCTGCAAGTTTCTACTTGATTTCCTACCCCCAATTGTAAAATTATGTGAAAAACAGAGAACATATCATTGTATGAAATAACAAGGAGGGGTTTTTACTATAGTGGATCAGGACTAACCATCTGTCACGTGGTCATTTATAGCATGTAATACTACCCTTAATTTCTCCTGACGGAGATATTTAATTTTTATTTATATTGTGATGTAAAGTGGAGTCTCCCTCCATGGATCCATCATACTTCATCATGTCCTGTCAGGTTGCCTTCTTGGCTTGGTTTGGATACACATCATATTTGTGTGCTGTGCCCCTCTAGGTATGTACTGCTTGGCCAGTCAGTGGTTTTCCTTCTGGGAAGGCTGGTGTTTCTTCCACTGCTCAGCAAAATCTTAAGGTGAAACCTGGGGATTCGGTTCATATCCAGCCTGTGACTGGGCCTGTGTTACAAGCAGAAGAGTTACACGTCACACTCAGGTATGAGATTATGAATACAGGATCACTTTTATGACATAACTGAGACTGTACATAGAAGAAATTACTTATAGTGTACTGTGATAGGGATTGTATTTTAAGGCTACTTGTACTACTCCGTGTAGGAACTAAAAACACATAAAGTTATACTTACCCATTCTCCTGGGTGCTGTTACTAGCACCGAAGTGCTAGTTTTGATATAAAAGATCGAAATAAGCAATACACACATTTTCTCTAGTTGCTGGGCTCTGGTCCTAACATCCAGTGTGTATTTTTCTGGCTCCCACTCTGTTTACCCCTTTACACCAGGTTCCCTCTGTAGCCAGTTAAGGCTACACACTAACATGGTATATATGAGCATGTCACCACTGCAGCCAAGGCAGTCATAGCTGTAAGATCAAAGTACAGCACTGGAAATCATGGGACAGTAAACTTAGTATGGTTATTTATTTATCTTAGTACATTTACTTGTAGATGGCCTACAAGTAATCTGAAACCCCCTTTAAAGGAAATCTACCATTAAAATCAAGCATGATAAACCAGGGGCACTTACTCATAGATCCGGGCAGTGTGACTGTGAGACTGTTCATATATTTGTTATCCATGGCCTTCTTCCTCCTAAAATCAACTTTTAAAATTATACTAATGAGCCTGAAAGGTTGCTGGGGGTGTTCTCAAAGCCCCATCCATGCTGAAGATTCACAGATTACATTGGCTGCTGAAACCTTCTCTGCAGGAACTGCAGTGAGTTTACATCAGGCAGAGGGAGGGGGGATGTGCCGGGACAGCAGAGGGGACAGGGAAACATTAAAAATTTTTTTTATGGCTGGGCTGGGGAGGGCTATTTAAACATAATAAACATGTACTTACCTCCTCCGGTGCTGGCGATGTCCCGCGCCGCGGCCCGTCTTCTCCGTGCGCCGGTTTCAGTACAAGGGCGCACAGGGAGCTTCCGGCCGGACAGAAGCTCCCATGCGCACCATCTCCCAGCGCTTACAACGCTGAGAGATAGGGACGGATGGGAGGAGCCGTCCACAACGCGGACCGGAAGCTCCCTGTGCGCGGCTTCCGTGCCCCTGTTTGTTTACAGGGGCACGGATCGAAGTGACCGCGGCACGGGACATCAGCGGCGCCGGAGGAGGTAAGTCCATGTTTATTATGTTTAACTATCCCTCCCCAGCCCGGCCATAAAAAAATTTTTAAACCCGGATAACCCTTTTAAACAGAGAGCATGGAGCAGCTCTGGTAACACTCACAGGTTCAGAGAGGGCGAGGGTCATGAATGATAGCTGTGGTCATTAGCATAATTTTCAAAGTAGATTTTGGAAGGAAGGATGCCATAGATAACAATTATAATAAGTTTACCACAGTCATAGTGTCTGGATCTATGAGTAAGTGGCCATGGTTTACAATTTTGATGGTCGATTTCCTATAAAGAGGTTTTACCACCTCCCCCAACCCCTGCACATTGAATCCAGACATACATTAAATATAATTTTGGAGAATACAGAACTTTTAAACATATGTAAATTAAGCTGTTGGTGCCCCCTAACCTGCTCTCCCTTGGCCATGACATACCTACTGTATGTTGTAGGCAGGAGCATACTCTTGTCTGCCCTGCAGCATTTACTACCCTGTTTCCCCTAAAATAAGACCTAGTACAATTTTGTTCAGGCTAAGAAATATAAGGCCTCCCCTGAAAATAAGACCTAGTGGCCGCCATTGCAGCAGCTTCCCCTATACTTTAGTATTAGTAGATCATTTAGATGCTGCAGAAGGTTGTAACATGGGGAAGAATTCATGGAATAAATCACTGGCTCTTGTGCTGCAAATGTGATCCCAGCAGCTACCAGGATAAGAAGGGTCATTTATGGAAAGTGCTTTTACTAAACATGAGAGATTGGGGCTAATGATTCTAATAGAAATGGAGTCACAAGAAATACAGCATGAAATTCAGAGTTTGGGGAGTCATAAGGATGTTAGAGAAGTTGATTTTTTTGTTCAATATTAAATGTAAATTCTTCTTCATGGAAAAATAAGACATCCCCTTAAAATAAGACCTAGTGCCTTTTTAGGAGCAAAAATTAATATAAGACACTGTCTTATTTTCAGGGAAACAGTGTATGGCCTGTGTACCATAGTTTTAACATCTTGGTGGCACATGCTTTAGTTGCTTACTGATGGGCAGAGGGATAGCATAGATCAATTTTCTGAAGGAAGGACGCCATGGTTAACACGTATAAGAACATTATCACAGTCAAATGCCTAGATAAATGAGTTAATCATCCTTGATTTTGATGGTAAATTTCTTTTAAACCTCCATGTTCTCCAAAATGGAATTTCAGTGTGTCATAATAGAGACCTGTCTATGGTCAATATAAACATCTCTGGGTGACAGTGCCTGTGGTTTAAAAACAATGGCTATTTAGCACATCTAGTGATATCATTTCTATAGGGAATTTATATATGTTGCAAGAGCAAACTTCCTGGTCCTAGCAACTGGACCTACTAACTGTAGTGCTGTATTTAGTATTTTTTAAATACATTATTCATTATTCTTTTGTATAAATGTGCCTGAAGTACACCAAATATGCATTATTTTATATGTTCACCCAATTCCCTGTGCAGATATGACCTGTGACCGCAATAGCGGAGAACCCTGTAAATGATATTAGTCAAACAAGTGCTTTCCACTTTTCACCTTTGAAAGCTGCGATTCTGATAAAGCCGAACTGCAGGAACTGTACAGAATAATATCTACCACAATGCATTTCAGCAAAGTGCATTATAAGAGAAGACTTGGCTTGTTCAGTAATCTGTTTGTAGCCATTGCTAGTGTATTAGAGCTAAGAGTTCAACTTTTACAGCACTGTAGCACCATCTAGTGGAGAAATTATATATTTTTTTTACTAATGTAGCCTCATAACCTAGTGATTGCAGTTTAATTTATCACCTCTCTTTTGCATATTTGTAAAGTTTGTTTATTTAACTTGTATTACACGTTAGCTGAATAATATATGTTAATTTGACAATATGGTTGATGCTTGATTGTGATCTGACTATGATTAAATATTCAAGACTTTATAGGAAATGAAAAGAATTGTGCTGTATTTGTGTTTATTGCTCCAACTGGCTATAGATGTGATGTTTTGGCCACAACTAGCCCTGAGAATTTACTTGTTTTCTAGTAAATGAGAATGCATGCTTAAAAGACATATGCAAAGAGATATCTACTATATAAATTAATGTATCTGATGTCAAATTGCTTTTGTCCAGGAAGTTTGCATTTCCCCACATGTCTGTTTCTTATTTGATATTGAAGGGAACCTGTTATTGGGGTCACCGTCCACCGGCAGCTGAAAGTGATACACTTGCAGTCTTGTCTCTGTATTGCTTCAACACCCTGTGAACACAAAACTATGTTTATTCTTAATGCAGCAGCCAGGCTTGTTTTTCAGACCAAAAGTTACACAGATGCCTCCAGTTTGTGCCAGTCACTGCACTGGTGGCCCGTCTCCTTCCGAATACAGTTTAAAATATTCCCCCTTATCCAAAAAGCTCTGTATAATGCCGCATTCACACAGCCATATGGGGGGGGGGGCGCATATAAACGGTCGACGTATATATGTCGGATATAGGTCCCCTATAGATGGCAATGGGTGCACGGCATCTCGTGCACCATGTTTCTCTATGGAGAGCGGCGGGCACCTCCCTATCTCTCCTCTCTCATCACAGTTCATCACCCAACCCATGCTCTTCGATCCACCAGTGATCTACCTTAATTCAAACCTCTCACACAAATGTAGGACTCCTACTGAGCTGCACCAATTATCTGGAATTCTCTTCTCAGACTAATACCCAACCTCCAAAGGTTCAAATGTGCTCTGAAAACCCATCTTTTTAGGTCTATCACACTCGCTAACTGCACGATATTTCAAATCTCTCTTTACTAACCAATCCTGTGTTCTCCTCTGTTATGCTTCAGAATATGATGGCGCTCTAATACATAATATATATATATATATATATACAAACCCTCACTGGCCACTTTATTAGGTACACCATGCTAGTAACGGGTTGGACCCCCTTTTGCCTTCAGAACTGTTTCAATTCTTCGTGGCATAGATTCAACAAGGTGCTGGAAGCATTCCTCAGAGATTTTGGTCCATATTGACATGATGGCATCACACAGTTGCCGCAGATTTGTCGGCTGCACATCCATGATGCGAATCTCCCGTTCCACCACATCCCAAAGATGAATTGAGATCTGGTGACTGTGGAGGCCATTTGAGTACAGTGAACTCATTGTCATGTTCAAGAAACCAGTCTGAGATGATTCCAGCTTTATGACATGGCGCATTATCCTGCTGAAAGTAGCCATCAGATGTTGGGTACATTGTGGTCATAAAGGGATGGACATGGTCAGCAACAATACTCAGGTAGGCTGTGGCGTTGCAACGATGCTCAATTGGTACCAAGGGGCCCAAAGAGTGCCAAGAAAATATTCCCCACACCATGACACCACCACCACCAGCCTGAACCGTTGATACAAGGCAGGATGGATCCATGCTTTCATGTTGTTGACGCCAAATTCTGACCCTACCATCCGAATGTCGCAGCAGAAATCGAGACTCATCAGACCAGGCAACGTTTTTCCAATCTTCTACTGTCCAATTTCGATGAGCTTGTGCAAATTGTAGCCTCAGTTTCCTGTTCTTAGCTGAAAGGAGTGGCACCCAGTTTGGTCTTCTGCTGCTGTAGCCCATCTGCCTCAAAGTTCGACGTACTGTTCGTTCAGAGATGCTCTTCTGCCTACCTTGGTTGTAACGGGTGGGGATTTGAGTCGCCTTTCTATCAGCTCGAACCAGTCTGCCCATTCTCCTCTGACCTCTGGCATCAACACAGCATTTCCGCCCACAGAACTGCCACTCACTGGATGTTTTTTTTTTTTTTCCGGACCATTCTCTGTAAACCCTAGAGATGGTTGTGCGTGAAAATCCCAGTAGATCAGCGGTTTCTGAAATGCTCAGACCAGCCCTTCTGGCACCAACAACCATGCCACGTTCAAAGGCACTCAAATCACTTTTTTTCCCCATACTGATGCTCGGTTTGAACTGCAGGAGATTGTCTTGACCATGTCTACATGCCTAAATGCACTGAGTTGTCGCCATGTGATTGGCTGATTAGAAATTAAGTGTTAACGAGCAGTTGGACAGGTGTACCTAATAAAGTGGCCGGTGAGTGTGTATATATATATATATATATTACTCCCTTGAAAGTGAACCTGTTATTTAGACCCCACAACCACCAGTAGTCCATCTACCGTATATTCTGGGACATTTAAAATTACGCAGAAAAATTACTATAAGTACTATGTACACTTGACCCAAGGAGTCACAGGAGCAGAGAAGAGTAATTTTGGCCTGACCCCTCTTGGTTAGAGTAATGTCCTATAGAACAAGTATATCATCAGCAGCTTCAGCAGCTGCCACCTAGACTTCTGATGATGTACTTGGAATATTGGACATAATTTACACCAGGAGAAGACACCCTAGCTTGACTCTTCTATGCTCCTGTTACTCTTTAGGCCCTTTTCACACAAACGTATGGTTGACCAATATCAGGACACTTTTGCAGATAGATACCGGTCCCCATAGACCAGCCACATTATGGTGAGCACACATGCCTTTGTGGGAAAGACTCGTTATTTGCAAACATCATTTAAAGATTTATTTCTGTAAATTCCTGCTTTATATAATGGCATCATTGTGATCCTGGATCATGGAAAACAGGCAAGTGGTAGTTGTTGGACCTAAATCTTCATGACTGTTTCCCTTCCAAGGGAGTCTATCAGGTCTTAATGGCCATCTAAACCAATAAAAATTCACTTAAAGGATGTTTAATATAAGAAGAAACAGCTTTGTGTCCAGAAGCTTATGAAGAAATGCAGCTGTCTGAAGGTAATGGCTTTATTTACAAATACAAAACATCCTAAAGGAAATCGGTAGTATCCATATTTGGATAATTTCTACAATTATAATTCCTAATATGACAAATGGCTTGGAAACATGAAAGGTGTTTTCTGTAAAGCTCATGCAGTGCACGACACCATACAGTTTATACCTGTGGAGTCATTTTTGACTAGGTGGTTTAACCCCTTTTTTGTTTTTTCCATTTTTCACTCCCTTCCTTCAGAAATCTATAACTTTTTTTTATTTTTATACTTAAAAAGCTCTGTGGAAGCTTGTTTTATGGGTAACAAATTGTACTTCATAGGGATGGTATTTAATATTCCATGCCATGTACTGGAAAGCGGAAAAAAAATTCCAAATGCAGTGAAAATGTTGAAAAATGTATTTGCGCTGTTTTCTTGTGGGCTTGGATTTTACCACTTTCATTGCGCGCCCCAAATGACATTTCTACTTTATTCTTTGGGTCCGTATGATCACGGGGATACCAAATTTGTATAGGTTTTATTATGTTGCCATACATTTACAAAAATTAAAACCTCCTGTACAAAAATTTATTTTATGATTCTGCCATCTTCTGTCGCTTATAACTTTTTCAATTTTTTATATTTTTTTAGAAAAAAAGTGCCATTTTCGACTATTTTTCCGTTACGTGGTTAAACTATGTTAAGCAATATTTTCATAGATCGGGCATTCGGATGCGGCCGAATAATCACTTAATGTGATTATGATTTTTACTGTTTATTTATATTTATATCAGTTCTAGGGAAAGTGGGGTGATTTGCATTTTTATGTTTTTTTATTATAATTTTTTTAAAACTTTTTTTTTTTAATTTTAACTGTTTATCAGGCTCCCTAGGGTACTTTAACCCTTGGTTGTCTGATCGATTCTATCATATGCTGCCATACTACAGTATGGCAGTAAATGGGGATTTTCTTCCTCATTCATTACAATGTGCAATTAGTACATTGTAAAGAATGGGTTAAAATGAGACAGCCTCGGGTCTTCGGAAGACTCGAGGCTGTCATAGCAACGGATCACCCCTCCGCGATGACATCACGGGGAGTGCCGATCTTCGGCAAGCTTGGCCAGCAGCGATTGGAGGGATAACACCAGCGATCGGTGCTCAGCCCGTGAGCCCTCTTCATGTACCCAACACGCCTCGTTAAGGGGTTAAAGGAAATCTACCATTTGTTTTCATGCATTATGACCCAAACATACTTTGAGAATGCTGTAGCGACACTGATGCAGAAATATATGTTTTTTTAATCCTTGATTCGAGTGGTTTTGCTCAAAAACAATTATGAAATTCAGGTCCTTGGGAAAGCTAGGTTGTATGCTGGCTGCCGTTCATAAACACATTACACGGAGCTTCCTGAACTGTCCAGACAGAACTAATCAACCTGAGTTGGATGACACAGCAGCTGGCAGTGATTACTTTTGCCTGTCAGGGCAACATAGTGATTACATCATTTTCTGGAGCAGTGCATAATTAGGGTAAGAGGAGAAGTGCAGAACCAGCCACAGGAGCGTTAAAGCCTCATTAGCATATTTTTAAAATAGTTTTTTCAGCAAAACCACTCAATTCAGGGATTAAACAAGATATGTGCCTGTATCAGTGTAGCTACAGCACTCTCAAGGTATGTTTGGTTCATAATACATAAAAGCAAATGGTAGATTTCCTTTAACAAATTTACCCCCAAATATTTCACAATTGCCACTTTTAGTATGGTTTGTATGCCTGAGGATCCCTTCTTTTAGGCACATGCAAATATTTGCCAACAACTTATTTTAAAAAATCCTCCGTATAGGGAATAAGTGTTTGATCCCTGAGGTTTCACTACTAGTAGCCCCCAGAGATACTGAGAATGGAGATCCTGGGTGCCCTATGTCAGTAGAGGCTGTTCATGCCTATCTACCACTTAATTTCTTTCTTTGGGACTGATGAACTATGCATTTATATCAATTTATCAATACTGCTTCATTCACATGGAGCACTTGGGACCCCTAGTATCATCACCATTCAGGCCAACAGGAGTTGACACTAATGTACTGGGCAAATCGCTTAAAGAGAACCTTTCACCATCTGTATTAACAGCCACATTTTGCATAATTTACTGTAATGCAGCTGATTCTGGCCTAGTTGGAATTTTGTATCCATTACCGCCCCGAAATAATCTGTGCCATTATTTCTAGATCTCTAATGTCAGATGGGTGGAAGTAAGCTATTTGCTCCAGTCCTGGACCAGCCCTTTAATAGAAAGAGTGCCTAGATATGAATGTAGCTTTACTTTACACTAGATATGTATTACTTTTTCTTATATATCGCATGTTCCTAACTCAAACTCATGGTTTTTTGCCTTACAAACTGAAAAGTGGTACACAATAGAGTGTAAGGGTTCTATTACAAAGGGACTTTTTATCCCATTACTAAACAACTTTATTTATTAAACTGTGTAACCCAGTCTTCCAGGGAAACGGGGCAGTCATCACTAGAAATATAGGATGTATAGAGTAGTTTTAATCTCCATTGGCATGTACATAACCATTAATCCACAAAAGTAAAAATATTTGTGTCATATATTTTAACCCAAATCGTTCTGTGAAGAGAGGGGATCATTCAGCAGGCATTAATATACAGTAATACCCTCATACATGCCTCTTAGTGTAGTATGTTTACCTGGCTCCAGATGCACAGAGGAGGATTGGTCTTGTCTGAATGAATTCCTTTATGTGATATTATTTGTTCTACGTGAAACACAGGTTCCCTGTTACCAGGGCTTCTGAACAAGTACATACGCCATGCAAAATTGGGTTAAGCTTATTACTGCAAAGATTGATAAACCTTAAGTAGTAACATCTGGAAGGCCTCGGTGCCAGCACATATTACATGTGAGAAGCCATTATTCACCATGCCGACTTGTTTCCATTCATCACCACAGGGAGAAAGATGCCATTGCTGTCAATGTTGAAGAGCTGTCTTCTTTCCTGTTAAGGCGCATGGGTAAGAATTATTTGTATCTTTTTGTGTCAATTTTATTTTCTGTCATTATTTTTTTTGTATTGTGAATATAGGGCATTGAAACCAGTTTTCTTTGTACTATGCCTTAATCTATGTATTAGAAGTTATAAAGACCATTTTATTAAATTGCATACTTTATGTTGGAAAAAATAATGCATTTCAGTTTAAGAAATTCTGTAGCCTGCTTATTTTCCCCTACAGTGAGGTCCTTAGTTTGTACTCATTAACTTTAAGGGTGCGGTCACACGTTGTTGTTACAACTGCATCGCAATCAGCTTTGAGGTGGTTTTAGGTGCAGTTTTGTCAATTTAACAGGTGAAAGACATTGACTGAACGAGTGAATTTGATTTTGAAGGGGAAACCTGCTCCACAAATGTCATTCACTCGTTCAGTTCATGTCTTTCACCTGTTAAATTGACAAATCTGCACCTAAAACCACCTCAAAGCTGATTGCGATGCAGTTGTAACTGCAATGTGTGACCGCACCCTTAAGGTGAGATGTTCACAACCAATATAGAGAAACTAAAATCAATATTCCAGTTAGGAGATTGTGCAGGAGCTTCTACTTAAAGTGATTGTGGTTTCCTATGGTTGACCCCAAACAGAACAGGAGATCACAAGATCCCTACATCTGCTTTGGACTCACATGCAGGGCTGTGGAGTCTGTAATTCAAACGTCCAACTTTTCAATTTCCCTAACTTTGACATCAAGTCCACTAAAATGGACAACTATGACTCCGCAGACCTGTTTTTCTAAGGACTCTAGCAGTTATAAAATGAGAGGGAGAATTCTCTTTCAGTGCTTTTTTTTTACCTTTAGTAGAGGAGCTTCACTACTGATCAAATACATATACAAATCATAAGAAGAGTGAAGAATCAGCGATACCTTTTTGAGGCTGATTATGTTTGACTGTGAGCTTTCGAGAGTACTAGTCCTCTTCGTTAGACATGATGCAATCATCATGGTGTAAACATCATGTCTGACGAAGAGAACTAGTATTCTCGAAGGCTCCCCACCAAATATACTCAGTCAGCCTCAAAAAGGTATCACCGGATTACTTCACTCTTCTTCTGCTCTCTATGGCTAATGGTACAAATCTACACTGCTGTTCAAATCATATACATTCAAATCAACTAAAAGCCTGGAAAAGGGGTGCACAACCCGCAGCCTGTCACGCCACAAGCGGAGTCCTGCACCGTGCTGACAGAGTTCAAAGAGCATTTCTACAGCTGATTGAAACGTTTGTTAGTGCCGGGGTGCAGCTTTTACTTTGGTACAAATCCCACAGAAAAGTGATGGCCTATATTGCACTTTATAATTTTTGTTTTGTTACTGTTTTTTTTAACCACAAAATGGTTTTAGACTAATGAGATGTTCTGAATATTGTGCTGAACAGCTGTCTTTTAATAAATATATCTTTTTATAATTCCATACTAATTTATGGAGAAAGCCTAGTATACATCACATCTTTAGTGTACAGTTTACACCCATCCGCTTGACATTGTAGTGTTCTAAATAAATTAATTTGTGATGTTCTTTAGTCTACTCTGCTACAATATAAATCTTAAATTTACAACATGATATATGGAAAATGCTCCATTGCTTCTTGAGATCTCATTAAAGTTTAATGAGGTGTACAAATTTAAGGATTGCGAAAATAAGGGCTCTTCCGATGTTCCTTGTAAGGCAAACATACCATGACATTGGTTAAGGTCTGACCAACATATTGTATGTTATCTGATTTTGCAGTCAGGACATAAAAGATGTGACAATATGGAAAAGAAACATAATAAACTCTTTTCGTTGTACGGTGTGGTGTAGCATTAGACACTTCTTAACTTTCTGCCTTTGTCTATTATGATATAAAATAGGTGGCAGTGGTGTTGATATGTATAGAATAATATATTATAACTAATTTTATATAGTGAAAAACATGCTTGCTACGTGTTGTTGCTTTAATGAAGGATATGGAATCTTAGGCCCATTGTCAGAAGTTAGGGTGCAGGTAGACAAGTTGATGTTCACAGTGTCTCAATAATGGCTCAGCAATAATCTAATCCTGGAAAATCCCTTCAAAGGGAGTTTACCACCTGCCCAAGTAGACTAATGTTTTGACACAATGTCATAGGAAACATAACTTTATTAGTTCTCTTAATGCCGTTTACTCCCGTTATAAGAAAAACATACGTTGCGGTATGGCTAGTACACGGCCAGGAAATATGTTCATGTGCATGTTGGCTTAATTTCTGGCAGCTCGTGCACTCCGATGTATTTTCAGCAGCCTCAGTATTCGAGCCGGGATCATTGCGCTATCCATCAGATAAGCAGGATATTGTCTAGTGACAAGCACAGGGTGACACTGGGAGGAGAGGTAAGTGAATTAGTCAGGAATAGCAGTGCTCCGGGAGCTGAGGAAACATCTGAGTGCACCAACTGCCTCATTAGCATAATGCAGGTAAATAATGAAGGTAATTTATTATCACAAATCCTAGTACATATTAAGATGCTCGGTGGAGATGGTAGACTCCCTTTAATCAAACATGCCTACTATTAACCCTTTATGTTGTTATAATTGTTTATTTCTTTTTTATAATGTCTCTTAACCTATTTAAAACCTATTTGCTTAGTGGGTGAACCATATTGTTTGCTATGTATGTGCTGTCTGAAAACCTTGTGGAAGGTGTGATTGTTAGGCTTAGTTCCTAGCAAGCAGACTGTTAAACATTGCTTAGAATTTAGCGAATCCAGTGCTAAGCAAAACATCTAAGAGCAGAAAAGGGTAAAATAGAGTTTTTAACATTTTGTCAAGCAGTTTGTTGGTTCACCATTTGGCTTCAATCCTTGAGCACTTCTCTAGCATACCTTCCCACACCCATCCGTGTTCTGCACCACCCTGTACCCCACCCACCCTACTTCTACCCTACACCCTACTTCTACCCTAGTTTTCAATTGTGTTAAAACACGTATGCCACATGTGAACTCTATAAATCCCCCATTTTAAAAAAATCTAATATATGTGCGGCTCACTAATTAACCAGCCCTTGCATATTAGAACAGGTCTTCCCTGCACTTGACTAAATACTGAAAACCTGCACTAGGGCAGTAGTAGGATACTATTTGTCAGAGAATACCAGACTCGAGGCATGTGTGGCTAATACGCGAGACACACATACCCCTGATTTTAACATTCTGAGCTGTGATGTCAGGATAACGCAAATGAAAGGAAGGATAATGCACTGGGTGGTGCTGAACTGGAGTGAGCAGGGAGGACAGGCAAGTACTTTGGGAGCACAGCCTATCCCCAGGTGCCCCAACAGAATAACTGTATTGGCAGTGGGGATGGTGGTAGACTGTATTCAAGAAGATCCCCTATGCATATCCTTTCTGTGAATCACTGTATTAATTCTATTTTTTTGTGAAATTTAGATGGGAAAATAGTTTTGCCTGGTAACCTCATAAACCTGAGTTTCTATGGGAGAACATGCAACTTGCAAGTAGCCAGTATAAAAGGACCTGATGGTGGTGTGCAAGAACCATGTCACAGCGACATACATGACAGTACCATTGACCACTCCAATGTGGACTCCAGCGCTTTGGACCTATCGTTACAGCTTAGCTTACTAGATATTGAAGAACGACAACATGTAGCTGTTACCAGTACTCCAAGCAAAGGTGAAGAAAGCAAATCTTCTCTTCCTTCTTCACATTCTGAAGCTTTAATGGACGATCAAAGCATTGGCGAGCCCTGCCAGGACACTTCTCAGGGTCCTATCTGTCTCATATCAGCTACCAGCGATGACAGTGCTGCAGTCTCTCCATATAGGAAAGCTGGCGTTAGATGTAATACAGATATATTTTATTATATTTCTCCTCTAACTCAAGTCAAATGTATAAGTTCTAAAGGACTTTCAAAAACGGAAGATTCTACAAAAACCAGAATTACATATCATATGATTGGTGGTCTACAGAGCCAACTGAAGGAAATCAGGGAGACAATAGAGCTGCCGTTGAAGCAGCCTGAATTGTTTAAATCTTATGGTAAGTTGACATATTATTGAGTAAATCATTGCATATTTGATACCCTGTCAATACATCTAAAATAAAATGTGTTTTAAAGACTACCTTGACTTGTCTTTCTAAACAACTTGCCCGTACAACTCCTTTAAGCGAGTCATCTTCCCAATCTCCCTTGCAGCTCTTATATTAGAGGGATTTTTTGCTTACCATCCCTCTCACTCTTGTTGTCCTTTTGCTGGCGGCTTCTCTAATGAGAATACACAAACTCCCAGCATTGTAGTTACCAGCCTCTTTTGGACTAAGATGTCCAAGCACTTTTTGTTATATTTTCTTAATCGCCTTTCAAAAGCCATAACTTTTTGCATTTTTAGTCATCATAGCCATATGCAGGCTTGGGGTGAGTCAAAATTTTTAAAATTGCATTGTGTTGAATTTATCATGTGCCTGTACTGTATACGTAGCCATGATGTAAAAAGGAGTATGATGTAACCCAGCCCTATCTCGGCCAGATACATCAGGAGGCTCTGGTAACACCTCTCAGAATCCGTCTGGCTCATTAGCATAATTTTAAAAGTTTGATTTTAGAAAGGAGGAGGCCATGTATAACAAATATAAGAAGATTACCACAGTCACGTTTCCTGGATATTTGAGCAAGTGTCCCTGGTTTACCATGCTTGGTAGATTTCCCTTAAGTGAATACAGTGCATGTTAGCAGTGGATACATTATACTACATTTCAGCTGTTAATAATAAGGAATCTTCACAAGAGAACGGTCTATTGATCTTTTTGTTGTTTAACTTGAAGGAATTCCTCCTCCACGTGGAGTATTACTATATGGACCTCCCGGAACAGGCAAAACCCTGATAGCACGAGCCATCGCTAATGAAGTTGGTGCTCATGTTTCCGTTATCAATGGACCAGAAATAATGAGCAAGTAAGATGAACTTTGATGTTTTTGTCCTTTTTAATATCTAGAAATGTTCTAGTGTTAAATCCTTATACTCAGTAATGTGAACTTGAACGTTGAATATCTGTTGTTATTCAGCTGTGCAAGGAATATCTTTGTGCATTAGGTAGTACATAGCACACAAGGGCGTAGTGTTGTGAATGGGGCGTTTGGCCTGATTTATGTGAAAATTAGACTTTTGAATGGTCTTGTGTTAATAAGTTGCTGGGAGCATTCTTGTGTTAGAGAGCCCAGGCAGCCAGTCCCATCCATCCAGTTCTTGCACAACAATGCTCCCTTCTGTACTCTGATTACTAATCATAATTTGTATCTGAATAAATCCTAATTAGGATCTGCATATGGCAGGCAGACACTATTCTTTCATGTCCTACGGAAAAATAGAGCACTTTCTACACTAAAAAAAAATTGGAATAACAGGAAAAGTAATGACATTTCAAGTCAATGTTAAGCCCTTCCTGCAAAAATAAGAAAAAGACATCCTAGTTCTGGGGATTTTATGTAGTGGTCTCAAGATCTGAGCCTGCTGCATATGCAGAATGTGTCAGCTGAGTTATACTGCTACTTTATCATTTACATATGTACATACATAACTGTACGCTGAATTTTGCATTGATCCAACAGTGCACTCATTTTTTTGCAGTGTTATACATGTATTTGTATCAGTAAAGGGGTTGGCCACTTTAATCTAATTTTATTGGGGGGGCTTTGGCACAGTCTAAAAAACATTATTTTCACTTTCATAAGGAATTCTCCTGCGTTCTTCCTGTCCTGGGCACACTTCTACTATGTAGACTGTCCTCTGCTGTGCGTGTTCACAGCTGCGTCTATGCACAGTGAGCAGTGGCACAGCTCTTAAAAACTGCACTGATAAGATGGTGTCCAGCTGATCCGCCTACTCAGGCCCCATTCTGGAAGACTAGGGACACAAGAGGGAGAGGAAGAAGAGACTGGGTGAGCGTATTTATTACCCGGGATAACTTTAACAAAATAAATGGGCATATTTATATTATTTAACATCAAGGTGGCCAGGCCCTTTAAGAATAGTTATGTTGCCGTCATGAATAGGTTTGTCATGTAAATAAAAAATTTTTTATTTTTTTTTAACTCCAGTCAGTAATACTAGTGCTATTTTTCATATCTGTGGCTGTTTGGTTACTGCTCAGAATGTCAGAATGTACAACTATTTCCCTGATTTACTCGTGTAGGGCTGTTGATCATTAGCAGCCGTATCGTTTACCAGTTTCAACAATATACAGGCGGTCCCCGGGTTACGTACAATATTGGTTCCTTGGGTTTTTACTTAAGTTGAATTAAGTCTGAACTGTATATTTTATAATCTCAGATCCAGACAAAAAAAAAATTTTGTCCCTGTGATAATTGTATTTTCTAAAATGTTTGGGATGGGACCAAGGATTATCAATAAAACTTCATTACAGATACCAAACAGCTGATCATTGCAGCCTGGGACCAAAGTAATGTATCCAGAGAGCTTCACTAGCGGTCACAGTATGCAAAGGGGTCCGTCTTTAAGTAGGGGTTGTCTGTAAGTTGGGTGTCCTTAAGTAAGGGGACCGCCTGTAGTCATATTTCCCTGTTTGGTTAAGCAATCCAGGCAGTCTCCGGGTTGCTTACAGGATAGGTTCTGTAGGTTTGTTTTTAAAGGGAGCCTGTCATCAGGAACAGGCACAATTAACTTTACTCACACTGTGTCTTTGTTGAAAAGTACATTGTAGATGTCCCTGCCTAAATCTACCGCCTCCCACCAGTAAAATCCCTTTTCTGCCTTCTTCTATGTTGGCTCCTCCCGTTCTTTCGTGGTCCTATTCATTTCGGCTCAACTCTGTTGATTGTGGGGTGCATGAAATGGTGAGAAGATCTGCAGTTTCCTTCACAGTGGTCACTATTAAATTCAACATCGAATGAGAGGGACAGCATTCTGGTAAGGACAGGAAGTGAACAATGAGAGGATTTCCTGTCTACTCAGGTTGAGATTTGAAGAGACACAGAGCTATCTTCAAATGAAGAGGCTTGCTTCACCGGCAGCCTGGAGACAACATGACTCTTCTCTTCAGAATTTAACTCTTCTGTACTCCTTTGCATATCAGAAATGTTATTAAGGTAAAGTGGCTAAGTGGCAGATGATTTTAGATGATCTGGGAAGGACTATATGTAAGTTGGTAGATTGTAATTGGTAGATTTAGTAAGTGTAACTCTAGCAAAACTTGTTCCCTGTGACAATTGTTTTTTTTTTTAAATGTATTGGTTTGACAAGGGAACAACAATTAACACTAAAGCTTCATTGCAGACACCTTACAAATGGCCAGTAAAGTTCAGTAAATTAGCAGCATCCAGAAAGCTTAATCATAGTTGACAGTGGGCAGAGAGGTCCATTAGTAACTATAGGTTGTCTATAGGTCAGATGTCCTTAAGTCGGAGACCGTCTATACATGTTGTTGCTAAATTGTAAACAGTTAGCAATAGTTGTTATAATAATTGTAATGGAGTTTTTATCCTCGCCCAGGAATATCTTTTAATAACCTAATATCCAGCATAACAGGGAATTAGAGCATTTTATAGAAAAATGTTGAGTGTAAGACAAAAATCTGTTTTCAAATGATTCATGTTTTTTAAAAAAAGCGCCTTATTGTCTGTAGGTTCTTCAAATTTTTTCTTTTCTATAACACATATTTATTAGCTATCCGTAATATAAGTCAGATACATTTCTGATCCGTCATGGATGGGGTCACCGCTTGGACCTCCACTGATCACTCAAACACCAGCACCCTATTATCTTCAGGCCCCAAAAAATCCCACTCAGAGCCCTTGAAAGAGTTCCAGGCCTGGATTATAACTTCATAGCCGTGTCACTACTAACAACATACCGTATCTGCATACGTAGGTATGGTTACACAGATCTCAAGGGAAGCTACCTAACACTTTATACAGTTGTGTGTGATCAAAACTGCTGGCAGATCCTTTACAGGTGGCAGTTCCTAAAGTTTTATGCATACAGCGAGTACCCAACTTAAGAACACCCCACTCACAGATGACTCCTGATTAAAAGACTTCACTAAAAAGTAGTCCATAGTCCACCTATGGTGTATTGTGGACTTTGTAGGCTGTTACTCTACAGTATCCACATTGTAGATAAATACTGAAACATAAAGTATTTATATTATGTAAAATTGTGGAATAAAAGAATTTGGAGCATTCTTTTTTTATTCATATTTCTTCTTCTTTGCAGATTTTATGGTGAGTCAGAAGCTAGACTGCGTCAGATATTTGCCGAAGCATCTCAACGGTAATTCATTTTATAGAACCTATTTTACTTTCTAAATAATTTATTTTACAATGTTTATTTTAACTATACAGTGTAAGGGTGCATACACGTGAACGTCCCCCATAGTTGTCTATGGTGCCCGGGCTCTGTATGGTGAGCATGAGCTCATTGTACTGTGCCTTGGCTGCATAAATGAAAGGGTCTGTTCCGCTATTCTCTATGGATAGAGGAGGAGCCAGCAGTGCTTGCGTCTTCTCCTCTCCACCTGCTCGGCCGTAGCCGCGTGGGTACATGTTCATGTGCATGCACCCTAATATGCACTGACCTCAGCTGACCACCTTTTTGTAACTAGAACACCACTATATAATTGTCAGTGAAACATTGACAATTTAGGATTATTTGGAGTTTTGTATCACATAAAACTGACATAAACCAGAGCAAAAGTGTTTTCTGCTAGAAGTATGTACCTATAATGATTAGTTCCTTTCACATTCCACCTAATAACCAACTTTGGCCAACTGTAGCATTTAGCAGTTATTTAGATTATTTTCAGTCAGTGTGGTATTTGCGATTCCTGGCTACTTCTACTATAGCTTTTAAAATCTGCAACTTTTCTTCTATGCATGATATGTACGGTGGAGAAAATAAGTACTGTTATACATTGTCGATTTTGCAAGTTATCCCACCTACTAATAATGAAGAGGTCTGTCATTTTTATCGTAGGTGAACTGCAGCGGTTGGAGACAAAAACTAAAATCCAGAAAATTACTTTGTATAATTTTTATATAATTTGTATTTATTGCATGAAATAAGTATTTGAAAAACTGAGCTTAATATTTGGTACAGAAACCTTTCTTTGCAATTAAATCCATCTTCCCTTTAGTACGGTGCAGGCGTCCTGTCCCCTTTGCAGAAAAGCACCCTCAAAATATGATGTTTATACCCCCATTCTTCATGGTTGGGACAGTGTCCTGGCATTTGTATTCATCATTCTTCTTCCTCTAAACATGGCAAGTGGAGTTATTATTTTGGACTATTCTAACCACATGATCTCCCATACATCTTTTGGAACACCCAGAGAATCCATGTCATTGGCAAACTTCAAATGGGCCTGGACATGTACTGTCTAGAGAAGGGGGATCTTGCATACCATGCAAAATATTAATCCATGATAGCGCAGTGTGTTTCTTATGGTAATCTTTGAGACTGTGGTCCTAGCTCACTTCAGGTAAATGGCCAGGTTCGCCAATGTAGTTCTAGGCTGATTCCAGACTTTCTAAGAACTATCTTTAACCAATGTGGTAAGAGCTTGCATGGAGCTACAAACTGAGGAAGATTAACACTCATCTTGTGTTTTTTTCCATTCTCTAAAAATTGTGCCAACAGTTGTCTGCTCGCCAAGCCGTTTGCCTATTGTCCTGTAATCCATACAAGCCTTGTGCAGCTACACAATTGTGTCCTGGTGTCCTTAGTCAGCTCTTTGGTTTTGCCCTTGGTGGAGAGTTTGGTGTCTGATTGAGTGTGCAGACAGGTGTCTTTTCTACAGATAACAAGCATAAACAAGTGCAAATAATACAGACAATGAGTGCAAAGTAGGAGGAGCTTCTTAAAGTAATACTAACAGCTCTATGGGTGATGCCACACGTGGTGTTTTTGGTCCGTTTTAAGCATGTGTTTTCAGTCCGCATCCTGTTTGACCGTTTACCATGCGTTTGGCTGCTTACAACCTGTTTATCTATTAAGATAATTGGGGAAAACTGACAATAACGGTGAAAAACACCTGCGTTTTTAAAAGGACTAAAAACGTATGCTTAAAAACGGACCAAAAATGCCAAGTGGTGCGTTCTTGGTCCATTCTTGGTGTTTTTTTTATAGAAACTGAAAATGCATGCATTTTTTCATGTTTACCATGCGTTTTACTGGTTTGAATCTATTTTTTTCATTTGTGGAAGTTTAAGCAGCTGTGAAAATGTTAATACAGGATTCAAACCAGCTAAATGCAAGGTAAATAGGAAAAACACATGTGTTTTAGTGTTTAAAAAGACACCAAGAATGGACCAAGAACGCACTGTGTGACAGCACCCTCTCTACCCATTATCATCCACACCTGCTTTTGGCTTTAAACAGCATCTGGAAAACTGAAAGTGTGGGTGCACACTAACAGAGCCAAATGCTTGCCGGTTGGTAGGTTAGCAAATAGTTCATTTATTTACATGTTATAGCATGAAATATTTAAAAATTGTACAATGTGATTTTCTGTATTTGAATTTTTAGAAGTGTTCCTATGATATATTTTACAGACCTGAGAAAACTTGCAAATTTGGCGGTATATCAATACCATCTGTATACAGAGATACTGCGTTACTTTGAAAATAAGACTAATGCAGGGTCTGATATAATTTTTTTTCTCAGAATGGATTAGGGCTTGTTATCAGTGTATGTCTTATATTTTTTTAGAAACAAAATTTTGTCTTATTTAAAAAAAAAATTGAAATTTTTTTATATCTATACATATTTATTTATCATAACCCTCCAAACCCTAAATTCTATTGTGAATTTGTTTTGGCTCTAGTGCCATCAATGGCCCCAATATTTCATGACCCCCCTCTTGTCGGTGTAGTTGCTTGTAGCACATTGCATTTGGTCAGCTCATTCCTCACTGCAGCTCCTTCCTCCTTCTCCATGCTGCCTTCATGCTGCCTTCAGTTGTCAGGAAGGGGTCACGATTCAAACAGTTATAACTTTTGTACTGTTGCACCTAGTGTCATGTTAAAGACAATTGCACAAGGTTTCTGTCTCTAGATGTAACAGAACTGGAGATATACATAAAGCTGTATATAGCTGTATATGTAAATAGTACACTCCTGACTGTAATGGTAACAATTAATATGTCCCGTTCTATGGCACGTAGAAACACCATCTTTGTGCAAAAGTGTATTTTCCTCTTTGAAATAACACCAGACACATTGATCATAAGCGTAATTGCGTATTCTTGGAGGTGGCGTATTCCATAATACTGGCGTTGAAGCAGTGATAAATCTCCTCCTGGCCATTTGCCGTGGTTTAAAAGATATAGCTGTTTTTGCTAAAGTTTATTTTTGGGGAAACATGGTAGGTGCTTACAAACATTAAGATTTCGTGTTCTTGCTCTAGAGGTTGACAGTAAAGCACCGATCAGTATAGTGCAATTTACTGCAAATTAAAGAAAATCTAGCACAAAAACCAAGCATGATAATCCAGGGATACTTACTTCTAGATACTGTGACTGCAGTAATCTTCTTATATTTTTTATCAACTTTAAAACTATGCTTTTGAGTCTACAGGATTCTGGGGGCATTACCAGAGCCCCTCCGTGCTTCAGATTCACAGACAGTTAAAGTATTCAAGGAGCACTTCCCCTTCCCACTGTGTGCTTAAACCTCCTCTGCTGCAGTGAGATTACATCGATTTTAGAAGGAAAGAGGCAATGTATAAAAATATAAGAATTACCATAGTCACTATGTCTATGAGTATGTTTCTTTGATTTTGATGGTCTATTTCTTTTAATATTTGGAAATATCTAATTTAAGTAGCGAACTGAAATGGTAAGTATTGACTGCTCCGATTGCTTTCTGCAGAGTCCTAGTCAAGCATAGAAATTTTTTTTAGTTTAAATTAGATTGTCAATCAGTGTATCGCTTTATTTGCATTTGCGTAGGATGATCAGATTCTACTAATGAAAAGTCATGTATATGTCTGGCAAAATCAGGTCACCTTAACAGAAATCTGACAGACCCCATTATAATGTTGAGGTATCTCATTTATAACATTTGTTTCCTTTCTAGTCTGCCTTCCATTATATTCATTGATGAGCTTGATGCACTTTGCCCCAAAAGAGAAGGGGCACAGAATGAAGTGGAGAAAAGGCTGGTGGCATCATTACTCACGCTTATGGATGGGATTGGATCGGTAAGTCCTGTACATTGGGGCAGGAATCACTGATGAGTTACACTTACTCATTTAGCCACCGGCCTGGCAGGTGTTTATATCAGACTGCTATGTATAGTCTATATATAAACAGCTGGGAATAGTGGCAGTATCTTACACTGTATTCATGTGTTGTGACTAAAGTGTCTGATGTTTCTGTAAACTGTTGCAAAATAACATAAATGCCACAATCGTTCTGCATGGACAAGTATCATGGCAAGTGACACTGGACAGCTCTTCCTTAAAATAATTTGTAGGGAATGACCTGTGATCGGCAGTGTAATGGTGCTGTCACACATAGCGCTTTGACTCTGTTTAGAAACGGATTTAAATGCACAGGGGCGTGCCATGGCCTGATTGCAAATGCGGGTTCTGGTTACCGATCACATGCGTTTTCATAGAAAGGCATATGCAATCAGGCCACGACATGCCCCCCCTTTGTGTTTTTATTCTGTTTCTAAATGGAGTAAAAGCACTACATATAACAGCACCCTGAGGGTGGTGGACACGTGAACCCATTGAACCCATTTTTACGCCGTTTTTAAGCAGTCCCTTAAAAAACGCATCCGTTTTTGACAGTTTTTTCTCAATTAATTTAAGATAATTGGAAAACGGACAAAAATGGTCAAAAACCATATGCGGTTTTTTTTTACGGGCGGCTTAAAAACGGCCTAAAAACTAGTTCAAAGCGCCATGTGTGCCACCACCCTAAGCAGCAGGATATCACAGGTGAAAAAAAAAATTTGAGTTATGTGAATTAGCTTGGACAAGACAATTGGGCATTAACCTTTTATTGTCATGCAACCTTCAAAACATACCCTTATAGCAAATAAAGGGTTACCGCCCCATTAGCTATATGTATATAAGTATATTTTTATATATATATATATATATATTATTACTATCATCTGTATTTTGTATTTGGTCACAAGTTCTCTTTAATTTTATCATTTATTTATGTATAGACATCATCAAAATAATATTTGACTATTTTTAATTTTTTTCTACAGGAAGAAAGTCAAGGTCAGCTTTTGGTTCTTGGTGCAACCAATCGCCCTCATTCATTAGACCCTGCATTACGTCGCCCTGGGAGGTTTGACAAGGAAATCGAAATTGGAGTCCCCAATGCTCAGGGGCGCTTGGACATTCTTCAGAGAATACTTGTCAAAGTTCCACATCAGTTAACAGAGGAGGAACTATCAGATTTAGCTAATAGTGCTCATGGCTATGTGGGGGCAGATTTAGCAGCGCTATGCAAGGAAGCAGGTGAGTGATATTAGGCATGTAATACTACATAAGACTATATGAACTTTCAGATAGGATTATCACCTGTGCTGCATTATATTTATGAACAGAAATCATTAACCCATTTAGGGTGCATTCACATGTGGCAGTAACACATGCATTTTCAAACGCATCAAAACAGCTGAGAAGAGGAGAATTGTCTGATAACATGAATTTAATTTTGACAGAAATGTAATCAGGCAAATCTCCTGCTCTCAGCTGTCGTAATACGTTTCAAAAAGCATGCGTTAACTCTACATGTGAACACACCCTTAAGGAGTAAATGTAAGATTCAATTAAAAGTTATTGCTATCAATAGAGGAACAAGGAGAGGACAAGAAACAAAAAATGTTGATCTTTATTTTTTCTATTCAGTTAACTTTTCCTATGAGCATCACTTTTAGCAGATGTTTTAAAGGGATCCTGTCATTACCAAGCTCATTTTTCAGTGATGTCAGGTTCCAAAAGCACAAAGTTCCAAAAATTATTTTGTGTTATCTTTAAACAATTTCTTTTCTTTAGAATCATGAATTTAAACATACTTGGCAGAATCCCGTGCTGAGTCCTGGGTGGTGATGGGGGTTCAAATGTAAATGGCCGTCTTCTCCAGCACTACCTCCCTTCTTTCTAGATGTCTACCAAAACTCTCACAGACCCTGACGTAAGCCCACCGCATCCGCGATGAGCTCTGTCGTGTGCACTGAGCAGCGAAAATTGCAGGTGTTTGCAGTATAATGCATCAAACACCAAACCTCATACCTGTGATTGCAGCTGGCAATGTGGATGTTAACTGTTTAAGTTCTTCGGGCAAAGCCATTTTCCGGCACTTGAATGCAGGTGGCGGATGTCGAAGTAGATTGTTGCCTCCTGCATGGCATCATCTGTGGCTGCAATCTGTTATTATGACATCCAGTAGTCTTTTTGAGACTCCCATGACTCCATGTCATACAGCGATCTGAATTAGACTCAATAGTAGTTAAAATAGTATTGCAGTATATTGTATGAGCGATCAAGCCATCTAAGGATCAAGAACAAAACAAAATAATAAAATAATTCCTAACAAAATAATAAAAAAACATGCGCCGCATGTTTGGTAACCTCACACCACAAAATGCCTAATCTATTAAAACATAAAACAACACCTTACACAGGTCTGTACACGTAAGTATGAAAAATTATTTGTGTCTGAAAAGCAAAAGAAAGAATGTTTTTTTGTTGTACAAAAGATTTCCATTTTTTTAATTTAGTAAAACAGAATAAAGCCTATATAAATTTGATATTCCCGTGTACCATTCCAAGCAATAAAGGGGAGATGTTATTTGTAACGCAAAGTGAATAAAGAGAGCCCACAAGAAAATGGCACAAATGGATTTTTTTTCATCAGCTTCTGCACTTTTGGAATTATTTCCAGTTTCCCAGTACATTGTATGTAATATTAAATACTGACACTAGGGAGTACAATTTGACTCACAGAAAACAAGCATTACTACAGCTCTTTAAATGTAAACATTTTAAAAACTTATGGAAGCAAAAAAAAACTTGATATCACAGTTTTGGCAGTTTAATAAAAGTGAATAGAACAGTGGCTGGGGCTTGTAAAATGGTGGCCTGGGCTTCATGATGACCTTTGCGGTATTCCAAGGCTCAGGAGCATTGCACAGCATGACCAAACCTAAGATAGCTATGATTCTGAGATAGTTTTGCATAACCATAGCCTTTGTCAGAAGATTGTGTACTAATGCATTTTACAAATTGAGGGATAAAAGTAAAGACAAATGTCCAGTATTATGGTGTTATTTGGTAAAAACTGACTTGTACTTTTTTCACTTTTTTTTAGATATTTTTTTTATGGAAGGGGGTGTGGCTTAGGGGGAATGGGGAGTTATTTTTCAGTAGGTGGGGGCCCTCAATGGGGACAAACCTTGATATGGTTTCTGGTATAAGCCAAGCCAAATAATAGGATTTATACGGTTATACTAGACCTTTTAAGCCACTAAAGGTAGTTCGCTGTACATGAATGGTGCAGTGTCAATAATAGTGTAATTGGTGCTAACCAACGCACTTAAACAGCATTGATATATTATCTACCTTTCAAATTTTTTGATTCTATAATTAAATCTGCTTCTTTCAGTTCTCATGAAAGGATTGCTCCTGTTCCAGTGTGAAAGGTCACCCATACCAGATTGTTGAGGGTCCACCCCTTATCTCCATGCACTGTGACCTCTCTTTTTTTGTAGTGGTTGTGCTTGGCATTGCAGCTTCATGCCATTCACTTGAATAGTTAAAGGTGTAGTACCAACAACAGACTTCAGGATATACATTCTTTTCAGATGATTTCTTTACATTATATCGCTAATGATACAGGAACTTTCTGTGATGTTAATCCTGTTTTGGTTTATTATTGTGATCTCATATCTATGATATGTTAGGAAAGAATTAGGAGTTACGTGACCGAGAGCCTGTAGTTGTCTGTAGTCTGTCCTTATGCTTGGTACATTGTAGATACACACAGCTTTCAGGACTCACATCTGCTTCTTCACAATGCTGTATTAATTTACAGAACTGATTCAGCGGCCCTCTGCCCCTAAGCAGGATATTAATCTCCTGAAGCGTGCATGAATTTCTAATGTCATGAGTAAGATAAGCCTTTTTTCAAAACCGCTAGGAAATGTTAATAATCGAGCGGAGAACAAGCTTCGGAGATCACTGGTTGGCAATCTAGGTTTCCTAATATAGGGATTTATTGCGGCCGTGGCCTTCTAAGGCAGCCTGCGCAGCTGCATCAGGGTGAATGTAAATAGAGTCTGATTTCTTCAAGAAGGGGATTCATGTGATTTGTTTAGAGTGGAAGGAAGTATTTAGTTTGTAATGCTTAAAATTAATCTTCAATATCCGCATGATCTGCACACCATTTTGGCGTGCTGTTATAAAACACTGGGCCTCTGATGTGATAGCATCATGGGGGCCAGAAAGGTTTGAAGGCATTGTTTAAAGAGTAAGACTAGACAGTGAAAGTCTAATTGAATCCAGACAGGACTGTATTATATGAAGGTTTATTATCATTGAGAGGAAGGAGGGGGGTGGCTGCAACAGGAACACGAAAAGCTAAACTACGTTTTTTCTGACTTTGTCTATATATCCTTGTGTCTTAAAGAAACATTCTAGTGTCTTTTCCTTGTGACATTGCCTCCAATGTTGTTATAGCCAAGTAAAGCCATTAAAAAGATTTGACACTGTATCTGCCTTGTAAACAGAAATGTTTGCATTCAATGACAGCAGAGATTTTTATTGGTAGAAATACATATACTAGGTGTTTAAAAATAACACCAAACTTTCTGTAATTATGTAACATACAAGTAACGAGCCAGACGTAGGATTTTTGCTCCTGTGTGTGCCCTGCTGCTGCTGACTGCTCGAGCAGGGAGAAGTACACTCCCCGTTCTGCCACTATGTACAGCATGGTGCCCAGTGCCAGCAGTGTAATGTCTTCACTGGCGCTGGGTGCCTTATTGCCTTACTGCAGGAAAGAAGAACCAAGAGACCAAACCAGGCATTATGAATTTGGGCCTAATGAAAGGGGGCATTGGGTAATTCATTAGAACTGAGTTAAGTATAGTAGACTGACTCTATAAAAACAATCCAGTTTCACATGTGGCTCCATGGGAAGATTAATTGCCCAACCCTGATCTACTCAAATATTACATACACCTTTTCATCAACAATCTTCCTTAATAGCAGTGGCCTTCAGTAGGATAATAGAATAAAAATGTTATTCGGGAATGGTTTGAGGGACTTCACTTAGGGTTCAAGGTAATGACTTGGCCTTTAATTGACTCTGATCTAATTGATGTGAACATACATTTTACTGGAATGAACACGTTTCTTATCTAGTTTAGATACTTTTTTAACAATGTATTTCATGAGCGTGGCAGTATAATTGGGCAGCATTTTCATTTTATATTTGGTTGTCTTTCACAGCGAACTAAACAAGAAAGTAATGAAACACAGTTGCATTCTTGCATTTCTTTCTTGTTTGAAAATAGAATAGGCTTTTGGTATTTGCTGTCCGAGACAATTTAGCTTTTTCATTCCTTATTCTTTAAGAACAAGAGTGTTTTTTAATATGCTGATTATTAAAAAACATACCTGCCAAAGACCTTTTACGGACTTGAGTGCCATTGCACATAAGGTTATTTGTAATAAACATAATATTACAGAGCCTTCGTGTGCCTATGTAATAAAAGAATATTCCTGCATAGCTCCTTATGAAATACTTTCTGGTTGTGTACCGTGAATGAATGCAGATCTGCTCATAAGTACTAAAGATTGTCAGGACAGGATGGGAAGGGATACTGAACCCTAACATTAAACCCCCCAAACTCTCCCAGCTTACTTGACGAGTGCTTTAAATAACAGCCCCAATCCAAGCAACATTCCCTACGCTAAGTAATATGAAAACACTCGCAGACAGGAACCAGAAAGTAGGAAAATTAAATGAGACCTAAGCAAGTTTTAGGGGAGAATTTATTCAGCTGAATGTTGGGTGGAGCAGATATAAGGTTTTTGACCCTTGCATTCCACTCAGGTTCTTACTACAAGCGTGAGGCATGATACAGATTCAGGTAAAATATCCCTTGTTGCCCATAAATTGCATCAGAAACCGGACAGTTTCTTCCTCCAGCGACGGTTCTGGGCGCCACCAGGTGGAAGATACGGAGGTGGGTGAGCAGAACTCCTGCACACTGTAACAGTCTGTGAAGCTGCAGCACAGATGGCTTTGGTAATTTCCCCCAGAGCCTTTTTAGGGTCATTGGGATAATTTTAAAAGTTGATTTTAGAAGGAATGTACTACAAATATAAGAAGATTACCACAGTCACAGTGCCAGGATCTATGATTAAGCTTCCCTAGATTTTCATGGATGGTTTTGGTGGTAGATTTCCTTTAATTAGTCAAGACACTTTGACATTTTTTTTTTCAATTTAATGTGGGGAAATTTTGGAGTTTGGAGTTTTACATTTTATTTTTTTGTTTTTACTATTTTGGGTAGTAGGTTGTTTAATTTGTCCTACTCAAGAGACTACTAATATTTGTCCACTTCTGGTTTTCATTTTGAAGCTTGCGGCAAAAACTTTCCAGAACATGTTGTATGTGAAAATACTGGCAGAGGAATTACATTGCCACTGGAGAGTTCATAATTTGGTACCTTGTCTGCTCAATGCATGCTGGGTTATTGGAAATACATGTAAATACCTGACTTTTGTGATTCTGTTGTCTTCAAATGTTGGTAATCCCATATTATGGCCACAGAGACAGTGGAACTTCCTGCCTCTTAAAGAAGTGTGTACATCCTCCCACGTAGCCTTTCAACAGCCAGAAATATGTCCCAGTTCCTAAGGACTCTTCTAAGTTGTCAAGAGCTGCATTCATATTTAACACACGGATCATTACATTTTAGGAAACCATAATTGTTCGGAAAAGAATTATTCCTCCTTACAAAATGTATAACACATAACAGACATTCAAATAAATCCGAGGCTACCAGGAAAGAGAATGAACAAACCGCAAAACCACATCCTCTTTCAGTATGGTAACCCAGGGCAAATGGACAAGTATTAGAGGAAAGAGCAGATTGTGATTGCAGCTAGCAAATATTAAATCCAGACCTGTGGAAAGAAAAAAAGGTTCAGGTTATTGAATTGCATATTTTTTACTTGTCAGCTAGTAGTGCTATGTAAGTATCTGTATGATCAAGATTGCAACGTTCACTGGTATTCAAGAGTAAGCTTCATTTTGGAGTTCCATCTCCCTAATACATCCACAGCCTTATACTGTTGGCATATAGCTTGGATAACCTGACCAGATGCCATGTAGTATACATAGAAAAGAAAGGAGATGGGAACATGTAAATGATTATTACTATGGTAGTGCGGTTATCAAGATGTTTATATGGCATTTGCTGCTAGGACAGATCAGTTTGAGTCTAGAAGATGACATAAAGGTCTTGAACTAGAATATGAATTTGCATTATATGTGAAGAACAGGTATTGGTGGGCAATGATGTTTTTCCTAGCGGTTATAGCCATCATATTGTATGGAGTCTTAGGGTAACTTCCAACATTGCCTGTTATCTGTGGATTTATACTGCAGTGAAGGGGATTTATAACAATACCTTACATACATTTTGTCAGAACTCTTGCCAGTTTTAGTTTATTAGTGTGAGTTTTTCCTGGATGAGTATCGCACCAAGATATACTCTCTGCAGAGAACAGATTGATACTGTCTCAGCAGGGATTGTGTGTGAACATGGTCGAATGAGTGTGCTGGAGCTTTGCACCAATCAGCAGTCTAGAGTCATAGTGATGTATTTTATTTCCTCCCTTATGTGGCTGCCTCTTTCTGGCTCTCTGCTTTTGCTCATGCTTTTATACTATTCTACTGCCTTCCAATTTTGCATCATGCCACCATCTAGGCCAGTGATGGGCAACCTTTTGAGCTTGGTGTGTCAAAATTCGCCAAAAAAACCGAGCATAACTCGGGTGGTGTGTCACCTAGACCAAAAAACACATTTTTGTGATATTTATAGTTTAAATAACAAATATGTATACTATTTAACTTCTAGGGTACTTTAACCATGGATTGTCTGATTGATCCTACTATGTACTGCCATACAATCAGACAGGTGTGAAATTGCTTAGTAACCTGCAAACTTTCAGTCATGAAAGTTCACAGGTTATAGCGAGGGCGCAGGCGTCGCTATCCGCATTTCCTTCATGCCCTCTTGGCATGGAGAAGGTGTGCGGAGCAAAATAATCGCAATGTCTGGCAATTTGCAAGGCGTTGCGATTATTTCAGGGCTTGTACATCACAAAACTGACAAACAAGCCCTGATGACTGTCTTCTATCATACAGTGCACTGACCTTACTCACTGTATGATGGGAGTGGTTGTCCTCCCTCATCCCTGCTCTGGAGCTGGTCAGTGTAGAGGTGGCAGCTGCTGGGACATCACACAAGGCAGCAGCAATGTGACCTCTGACTGTGTTGCCATCCTGCCCCCACCACAAATATCAGGAGCTGCAGAGGAGCCTCCTGGGTGTATGGCCGGGTCACCTCTCCTGCTGTGCCCTGTGCTGATACCTGTGCTGACTGGAGACACTAGGCACAGCTCACACATGGGGAGGGGCCGGCCCGGGGGAGGAGGAGGGGGGAGTGCTGGAAGCTCAGTGCAATCTCTCAGCCTCCCGGCTACTGCACCTGATCATGTAGGATGAAACTTAACTCTCAGGCAGCCGCGTGTCAGTGAAAATGGCTACGTGTGTCAGCACTGACACGCGTGTCATAGGTTAGCCATCACTGATCTAGGCTCTGAGAGGGTTTGCCTGACCTTGCTATTTGTCTGTCTTACTGTTCTGAGCACGTACCCAGAGTGGGGACTGCCGCCTAGTTGTTGCCTGCAATTTAGCACAGAGGTGGCAAGTTGGCAGAGGTTGTGACAGTTGTCTGTCTTGACACAACGTAAAATAAATTTATAATCTGCAGAAATTTAATTAAACATAATTTTTTGCTGCAGATCATGGTGCAAAAATTTATTTCTTCTATGGAAAAGTTAAAGGAAATCTACCATCTGCTTTTATGCATTATGAACCAAACATACATTGAGAATTCTGTAGCTACAGCAGATCTTGTGTAATCACTGATCTGAGTGGTTCAGGACATTGGGAAAGCTGGGTTGCATGCAGGCTGCCGTTCACAAGAACATTACACGGAGCTTCATGAACTGTCCAGACAGGACTAATCAGCCTGAGCTGGATGACTCATACACAGCAGCTGGGGGATGGTGCAGCGATTGATTACTCCTGCCTGTCAGGGACAACACAGTGAATACAGCATACTCTGAAGCAGTGCATAATTAGGGTAAGAGGAAAAGCCATGGGCAGACACAGGAGCGACAGAGCCTCATTATCATAATTTTAGATTTTTTTTCCTGCAATACCACTCAATCAGGGATTAAACAAGAAATGCTTCTGCATCAGTGTAGCTACAGCATTCTCAAGGTATGTTTGGTTCAAAATGCAGTCCCTGGGGCAGGATTGATGATATCATCTAGTGTGAAAAGATTTATGATTGATAAGATACTCCACTGACATTGGCGATGGGGCTGGTAAAATGAGGCCACTGTCAGTAGATTATCTTTTTCTGAGACAATTCTGCTATTTAAAGGGAACACTTTAACAGAAATTGACCTAATAAACCACTACCATTATGTTGTCAAGCTGCTTAACACCTTCCAGATCATTTTTCTTTCAAGACCCATTGTGGAGGAATAATCAACAAAATAAACCTTAATGTGACATGTAAACTGGTAGTATAAAGTTAAGAGGCACAGATTTTAACACTGTATTTAAGCTCTCCCTGCCTCAGAACACCCAATTCACTGTTATTAACCCCTTAACGCCGAAGCCACTTTTCACCTTCCTTACACGGCCCATTTTTTCACTATAAATGGTTATAACTTTGAAACGCTTTAACATATCCAAGTGATTTTAAAATTGTTTTCTCGTGACATTTTGTACTTCATGTTAGCTGAAAAATTTTGGTGGTATGTTTTGCATTTATTTATGAGAAAATCAGATATTTGGTGAAAATTTGGAAAAATTTTCGAACTTCAAAATGTTCTACTTTTTCCACACATAGTCATAACCGCAAAATAACTTAATAACTAACATTAACCGAATGTCTACTTTATGTGGACATGGTTTTTTTTATGCATACTTTTATTTTTGTAAGATGTTATGGGGCTTTGAACGTCAGGTGCAACTTTTCACATTTTCATAAAAAACGCCAAATCCTATTATTGAGGGACCTGCTCACTTGAGAGTCACTTTGAGAGGCCTAAATAAAAGTAAAACCCCATAAATTACCCCATTATAGAAACTACACCCCTCAACGTACATAAAACAACTTTTATAAAGTTTGTTAACCCGGATCGGACCGAATCGGATACAATTTTGAAAGTAAAATGTTTTTGGCTAAATGAATGTGTTTTTCAAAAAATGTACAAATTCTCAGTGGATAAAATACCAAAAAGCTCCACAAAATTTGATACCCAATCCCCCCCGCGTATAACAGTCCCCCATATGTGGTGGTAACCGGCTGTATGGGCACACGCCAGGGCATTGAAGGGATGCATTGTCAATTTTATTGGCTATACAATCTTTATTTTTTTGGCAATTTGGACATATAAGGGCTTATTTTTTGCGACATGAGATGCACTTTACAAATACTTCATTTTAGTGGTTCATTAGCTTATTGATGAGATTTAATTAACTTTTGAATGTATGGGTGAAAAGAAAATTGTCAATTTTGGTTTCCTTTCTTTTTGTAACTTTTTGGGGTCGTACACCGTACACTAAAAATACCTTATCTTATCTTTATTCTACAGATCACTACAAATACGGTGATACCTCACTTATATAGTTTTTTTATTTATTTTACTGGAAAAAAACTAATATAGAAGAAAATCTCATTTGTTTTTGCATCGCCATCTTTTCGGAGACGTAACTTTAATATTTTTTGGTTGACAGAGCTAGTTTAGGGCTTATTTTTTACATGTTGAGTTGTCCTTTCAAGTGGTACCATTTTAGCGCACATAACTTTTTTTGATCACTTTTTAGAATATTTTTGTAAAGAGATTTTATAAAAAATGTACATTTTTGCCGTGTTTTGCTTTTACGGCGTTCACCAAGCGGGCCCAATAATGTTTCTGAGTTAATGTACAGATTGTTACGGACCCGGCGATACCAAATATGTGGGGATTTTGGCGATTTTGTGTTTTTTTTTAATTTATTACATGTGTAGGGAATGTTTGTGTTTAGGGGACTTTAACTTTATTTAATTAATTCTTTTTTATTAAAAAGTTTTTATTTAATGTTTTTAACTTTTTTTCTTTACTTTTACAGGTTAGCTTGAACAAGGGTCCACTGATCTTCACCTTACACAGTGTAATACACCCGATCGCGGGTGTTAGGCGGGTATCAGCTATAATATATAGCCGACACCCGCAGCTTCAGGCGCCAGCTCCGTTCAGGAGCCGGCGGCAGAAGTTTGACATAATAGTACTGCAAAGTGCGGGAACGCAACTACCGCGATGCAGTACTATTACGTCAAATATCGGTAAGGGGGTTAATGTTTCAGGCATCCCAAGACTTCACTAATCAGATCTCCTGTAGTCAATTACAGAGGAAGAGGCATTCAGAAGTGGGGAGAGCTTGACTTCAGGGTTAAACTCTTCACCTCCTTAACTTTATACAACCAATTTACAGCTCACTTCAAAGCTGGTTTTCTGGTTGATACCACCGTGCTGGGCCATGAAAGAAACATTATCTGGGAGGTGTTCAGCTGCTTACTTGTTATAGTCTATAAGGCCAATTTCTGATGACAGCTTTTGCCAATACATTCATTGCTAGATTGTCATGCAACCAATTCCTAGATGACAAATAACATCACTATAATAACCACATACAAGCACTTAAAAGCAATATATACAAACTTTGTTTCCCATATTAGGCCTGTTGCATTTTGGTCTGGTGCTTGGTTGGAAGCTAAAGGGGAAGTCATGTGATTGTAATTATAGTCTCAATAATCTTTGGAATTATGCAGTCCCTTTGAAAACTATAGCCATGGGACAGCTAGGTCTGTATACAATATTTAGGTTGCACATAGCTTTCCATGTGTAATTTAGTAGGATTATGGATTTTACAGTTGACATATGATTTTCACTGCATTGTGTGTCTGGGAAAAAATGACAATTGCACGCACATCTGAGATTTGCTGCAGGTTTGTTGTGGTTTGTTGTACAGCCCGATGCGTCTTATTAAGTTTTGTGTGGTCAGGTTTCAGTAGTGGAGTAATGTGGGAGGAGAGACAAGGAAACCGGAAAATACACGCTCTTATTCCCTGTCTGCTTTTTATTATCGCTCAATGTAAAAAATATTTCCAGCTAAATGATGACCCCAGAAGTGGCTTATGCACGCACATTTTACTCAAATGACTTCAGGCTTTGTTTGGAAAGCTTTGATCATTCATTCCCTGATTTGGAAAGGGGAAACTGGATTTTAGGAACATAAATAGATCAGAATTTCTTCTTTTCTGTGGGTTTAATAATAACAACACAATAGGGTTACATCTCTCCTTGTGTGATTTACGCAGTTCATATGTGTTTATACACAATTTACGCTAACCATAATATTCTTGTGATTTGGAGTAGATCAGTGTTAATGGGGTTTTCTCATTATGTACACGTATCCCCTTTCTTTAGAGTGTATGATCATTCAGGATCACAATGTGAATATAGTACTCGGACATTTAACTAATGGGATGCGGGTAAGTGGTCAGTGAGATCTTCTTCTCTAATTATGAGTCTTGAAACTGGCACTTATCAGCATTTCTGTCATGCTTTTAAAGGGGTTTGCCCATGAATGAAAGTTCTCATATTTGAACATCTAGTGATTTTTACACAGTAAAGCACATTTTAAATTTTCTTGCGGTTTCCATTTTTTAATTTTTTATTTTATTGCAGTTTTAGCTCCTATCACTCAGTCAGTGTAAAATTCCAGACTGTGGGCGGGGACTCTCTATGGAGACACTTCATGATCCCTGTAGTGCTATGAGATGCTCTGTACTGACAATGTGCTTAGATTATCAGGGTACAGGTTTATCTACACTTTTATTTAGCTTCTTAACACTCTACTAGGATATGACCCATAGATAAAGTGAGATGAGACGGATCACAGATGATAAGATCATTGAGATGCATATAACATGCAATGGCACACTTCAGCTCTGTTACATAGGAGCTATACAGACACTGTCAGCCCCGCTACATCTAATCTATAACACACATAAAGTGCTTCCCCTCCCCTGGATAAAAATCCTATCTGTAGCTTGTGAAATAAGTCTCTGCTTGATGCTGCTTGCCGGCAGGAAGTGTCTTTGTGGCTGGTCTTGTAATGGATTGGGGAGGGACTGGAGGTATAGATAAAGAAGCTATTCATGAGAAGAATCTACCATTCCCGACCCTAGAAGATCGGTTGGATCCTGTGGCAACCAGGACTCATAGAGACAGGTTGGAATTATATCTGTGCTATACTGTATTTTTGTTAGAAAATGTGTTTGTGAATTAGAAAAAGTGTTATATGAGTACATATAAGAAACTTATCTTTGTTGGAATATCCCTTTAAGTGTTGGAACATATACAAAAGCAGGCCCCCAGAGCCCTTGTGTCTAACTAGCATAATTTTAAAAGTTGATTTTAGATGGAACGAAGCCATGGATTTAAGTGCCCCTGGTTTGTCATTCTTGTTTTGAGGGTAGGATTCATTTTAAAGGTGTTATCTAGCTTTTTTTTTCCTACCAATGACTTATCTTGGGGATGGATCATTAATTTGTAATCTGTGGGAGTCTGATCAGCTGTTGCTTCAGATGTCAGAACCTATACAAAAGTGGAACTAAAAGGATGCCACCATAGTATAGGGGCAGTGCTTGGACCTGGAAACTCTGCTACTGTTCACCAGAATTAGAGGTTTAACTGAATCAGTCACAATGCTATTAAAGTACTGTATTACCGTCTCTGCATTCTGTTGTACAGTGGTACTTCAAGCTACCCACTATGTAGAGAAATTCAGGCATATTGGGCCAACCTCCAGGGAGATGCAGTCCTTGTTTTCAGGAACCCCATTGTGCAGGAAAGGGCAACATCTGGTATATTACGGTACATCATGTCATTATTTAGTCAACCCGGCTAAAATTAGCTACTCTTCATGCTTCTCTAGGAGATAAATTGCATAGATTAAAGAGGTTTTACATGGACAAGTTATTCATCTACAGTTCAATAATTGGTGGAGGTGCAACACATGGCACCCCCATCAGTAAGCTGTTTCACATTATAGACAGAGCAAGGACCATACCACTTTGTCTGTAGTGTGGTGCCCGTCCCAGCTCTGCTTCACCGATTAAAGGTCTGAGCCAGAAGTTATGGGGGTCATGGCGCATAGTGACATTTTTTTTCGTGCACCCAAGCTTGACACCCCCTCTCCACCCCTGTGTTTTATTTCCAGACTCCAGGAAAACACCAGAATGTACATCTCTTTGTGATGGTTGCTCACAACCTCACAAAGGTTGATTCACAAACTGGCAATCAACTTGCATAAAATATATGAGAAATATTTCTCAATTTCTTATAGACAGACAAGACCAAGGTAAAAATTTTGGCCAAAATGCACAGCACCACATTTAATAAAAAGCTGGCACAGTACTTCAGCACCAACATCTCGTCCCAATAATGGCTCTAGGTGGTGGTGGAGTGATCATTTGGGGTTGTTTTGCAGCCACAGAACTTGGGGACCTTGAAGTAAATGTGGGTGATTTATTATCCTCCACCAGCATATGATGTAAACCCGCTGCTCCTCCACAGCTGATACAGCATAAGGCTGGGTAGAAACACCCCACGCCAGCCCACTTTGCTGCGTGGCACGCCCCCCTTCATTCTACTCCACCCCCACTTGGCGTGAAGGTGTCATAACGGGGAAATTAATCGCATTTCCTGACTATAAAAAGGAATTGCAATTATTTCAAGGCTTGTATGCCAGAAAACTAGCTTGATAAATCTCCCCCATTGAGTCCACCATGAATTCCTCAGTTTACTAAAGTATTCTAGATTCAAATGTAGGGCTAAAGCTATGAATCAATGTCGAAACTGAGTCAAGCAACAGCACAGTAATCCTAAACTCATCAGAAATTTTACTACTGAAAGGCTGACCAGGCCAAATTGCTCAAATACTTGTAGTCTAGAACTAATTGAAACGGCAGAACAATGAACTAAAACAACATTGGAAACTTGTGTTTCCCCCAGAACAATTCTGCTGCTTAAGGTGGGTTTACAGTCTATTTCAATTAATGGGATGTAATTAGTTTTAATTTTCACACATTGCATGCATTTCCTATTTTGGAAAGTGGCTCCAAACACACAAAAGTTTTAGTCCGCTCTATCCGTTAATTTGATCATTGTATATATGGGGCTTGCAAGCGGATTACTAACTGAGAACATCTAAACCGGACCACGGCCCAAAAAACACACACATGTGCATGTAGCCTAAAAATGTATTTCAAAATGTGAGAATAACAACCAACAAAGACAGCTCCAAATTATCCATTGCACTTTTATAGCATCACAGCTCCCAATAACACTGCTATTTCATTTCTGCGTAAAGTTTATTAATTTGGTTACTTTTACAGCCATGTTCTTAATTTGCATTCAGTGAATACAATGGCCCGTGTATAGCGTTGGAACTTGTCTGCCATTGCCATTGGGCTTCTTACAATAATTAGCTACAAAATATGATCTGCGGTCACAATAGGGAAGATATTTGTAGCATTTCCTTTGCCTGAAGACTATTGCTCTCTCTTTCTTCTCCAGCTGGCCTCCTGGAATGTTTTTATTGATATTGTACCGTATCCTGTTCATTATGAATGTGCCACATTACAGGAAGTCTGTATTGCAAATATTTGTGATTCTGTAGCGGAGCCTGGGGAGTCAGGGCAGGTGTTCATGCCCTTTTATAGCTCTTCAGTCTTTCTGTGTAGGCACCAGATGCTGCACGGTGAGGTTTTATGTCGGGTTAAAGCATATAAGCAGATTATTTAAGTGATGTCCAATATACATGTATAACACTGACTTGTAGTTTTTACTTATTCCTTAATCAAATAACATATTTTACTTCTATACAATTAACTGGTTAACACATAATAATAGTAATTTCAAAGCTGATCTTCATATCTGATACTGTGCCACAGTAGACTCAGGAAAATGCACCCAACTTCTTTCTGCACATGATTCACACTTCTGGTGTGCAAAGGAGATGACAATAAAATTTGGGTCATCCTATTTAATCAACATCACTCTCTCCAAACAAGGAACAGCCACTCTCTCCAAACAAGGAAATTAGACAACCACTTATAATTGTAGAATTTTCACTTAAATGGAAATTATCCTAGGAAACCAATGCCAGTATGTTGTAAAGAAGTTTAACACCTTCCAGTTCATGCTTTTTTCATGGTTTAGTGTGGTGGTATCATCCAATCGACTTTGAAGTGAGATGTAAGGCTGGGTGCACATCACAATATTTGCCATACATTGTAAGGACACATGTAACTATTCCAACATGTCCTTGCAACGTATGGCACAGATGTATCCCACTGTGTGGGATACATTGCCTGGGGACCCCTCTTCTCACCCCTGAATGCGGAGGGAGGAGTGAACAACACCAGCAGCCAGAGATTGGCTGCTGCCAATGTACTAGGTTTTTTCCCAGTGATGTCACTGTTCTTATATGGACAGTGACATCACCAAGTCCTCCTCTCCTGCTGAGCAATGTATGTTCTCAGCACACCTTGAGGAGGGATGCAATACGCTGCATCCGATCCCCATAGGCTTCGTCCAGTGTCGTCAACTCGCTGTCTGCAAATCTCGCACATACGTGATATCTCCTTCCTTGGATATCCTGAAGTTCACTAGTGTGAATGTGCAAGGAAGGAGTTCTCGCACAAGATCAGAAATCTGGTGGTATATTTTGGTCATGCCCCTAATAGTACCATTCTGGGAAGCAATTCGTGAAATAATCCAACAAGAACTCCATATTAGATTCCCCCTTGACCCAGCGTTCGCTCTGCTGCAATGCAGTGACTTATCAAGAAGTGAATATAAGAGGTCCCTGCTGAGATATTTATTGTTAGCAATCCGACTTTGTATCCCAGTTATGTGGAAACAACCAAGGACACCTCCAGTGTCTTTATGGCTTAAAAAAGTAGAAGATATTAGAAGTATGGAGGAAATGACATCACTAATAAAAGGAACAAGGGATAGATTTAATGAAACATGGCAAACTTGGTTAGAGTTCAGAAACTCAGAAACATTCAGATCTCAGACAATATACGTAGTACAATAAGAGACAGTACTCTGCCAGAAAATGGTGATTGGAGCCAGTAGATGTACTATAGAAATATACGGTACAAGGAGTGGTAGAGCGGGGACCTTTTTCTCCTTTTTTATTCGGTTTTTCCGTTCCTTTTGTATTTCCCTTTTGTACTGTATGTTATGTAATTGTCTATCGGATGTTTTTTATATGTCAGTAACTTGTTTGTACTAGAAAAGCTAAATAAAGAAAATTTCAAAAAAAAAAAAAAAAAAAAAAAAAAGAAATCTGGTGGTAGACTGTCCTTAAACACTAGGCCACTTTTAAAGGGGACAATGATCCGTTTATTGTTGTGTTTTGTGAGTCTGGACGGAAAACTGGTTTTCAACATCTGCAAAGAGTTTTTATGTTCTCTCCATGTTTGTGTGGGTTTCCTCTGGGGTCCTCCGGTTTCCTCCAACACTCCAAAATATACTGGTAGGTTAATTAAATTGTGAGCCACATTGGGGACAGTGACTGATTTGGCAAACTCTGTGCACCACTGCCTAATCTGTATGCGCTATATAAATAAAGGAATTATTATTATTATTGAACAATTGGAAACCAATTTCTACATATAGAGAGCTATTTATATGTTGCCATACTTTAGGATGATACTTTCTAAGCATTATATATCCAGTTCTGTTAAGAAGCCATATCTTTCTATATGTGTGTTTTATTTCTTTCTCTTTTTTCCTGTTTCCTGAAGCATTGTTCATGACTGATTGGCTTCCTTTGCAGGGTTGAATGCTCTAAGGAGAAAACTAGGAGAGATGTGCAACCCATCAGACAGTGAAGTGGCTGGCTCTGTGGTAATAACTCTGAATGATTTCCTGCAGGCGATGAATGATGTCAGGCCCAGTGCCATGCGGGAGGTAGCAGTGGATGTCCCAAATGTATGTATACCATGGCCTCATTGCAATGACTGTGAATGTTTCCAAATGTAACTTTTGAGTGTAATCACTGATCTAACAAGATCTGAAAGCAATATTTCTTTCAATTATAAAACTGTTTACAAATAGAAGCTGTACTGAATATTAAACCATAAGTCCTGGAATAGTTTTTTTTCCATTTCCCTACTTGACAGCAAATCTTTCTTGGTCAGAAATGTAACTTTTTAGTAATTACATAATTACTATGTTGTGCTGCATTTTACACTGCTCAAAAAAAAGGAACACTCAGATAACACATTTTAGATCTGAATGAATGAAATATTCTCATTGAATACTTTGTTCTGTACAGTTGAATGTGCTGACAACAGAATCACAAATAAATCATCAATGGAAATCAAATTTATTAAACCAACAGAGGGCTGGATTTGGAGTCACCCCCAAAAGTGGAAAAACACAGTACAGGCTGATCCAACTTTGATGAAATGTCCTAAAAACAAGTCAAAATTTGTTTTAGTATTGTGTGTGGCCTCCATGTGCCTCTATGACCTCCCTATGCCTCTGCATGCTCCTGATGAGGTTGCGGATGGTCTCCTTAGGGATCTCCTCCCAGACCTGGACTAAAGCATCTGCCAACTCCTGGACAGTCTGTGGTATAACGTGACATTGGTGGATGGAGCAAGACATAATGCCCGAGATGTGTTCAATCGATTCAGGTCTGGGGAACAAGCGGGTTAATCTATAGCTTCAATGCCTTCATCTTGCACCAGCATATGGTCTCACAAGGGGACTGAGGATCTCATCTCGGTACCTATCTCTGGCGAGCACATGGAGGGCCATGCGGCCCTACAAAGAAAGGCCACCCCACACCATTACTGACCCACTGCTAGACCGGTCATGCTGAAGGATGTTGCAGGCAGCAGATCGCTCTCCATGGCGTCTCCAGACTCTGTCACGTCTCTCACATGTGCTCAGTGTGAACCTGCTTTTATCAGTGAAGAGCACAGGGCACCAGTGGCAAATTTACTAAACCTGATGTTCTGTTAGTACAAGCCCCCATCTGTGGATGTCAGGCCTTCATGGCATCCTCTTGGAGTCAGTTTCCAACCATTTGTGCAGACACATGCACATTTGTGGCTGCTAGAGTTCATTGTGCAGGGCTCTGGCAGGGATCCTCATGTTCCCCCATGCCCAAAGGCAGAGGTAGCGGTCCTGCTGCTGGGTGCTGTTGCCCTCCTATGGCCCCATCCATGTCTCTTGGTGAACTGGCCTGTCTCCTGGTAACGCCACCAGCTTCTGGACTCCAAACAGACATGGGAGACCTTCTTTCCACAGTAGACTGTTTGATTTCACAGAAGTTTGATTTACTTGCAGTTATATTATGTTGTTTAAGTGTTCCCATTATTTTTTTTAGCAGTGTAGTTAATATTCTTTAATGCATATATTATCCAAATTGTAACTTTTTTCTGTAGCCTAAAAGGCTATATTCACATTGTTATCAGGCTTTCCATTGTTTAGCAGCTCCATTAGAACAAGTAGGATATTATTATAATTGGAATAAAATAGAATTTTGGGCTTTGTGACTAGAATTTTTTACAATTCAGGCAGTGCTGAAGATATTCAAGCACTATGCTAGGCAACTTCCGGTACTGGTGTAATATTGAATAATGGCGCACTTGCTGAACCTGCCTCTTCATTCATTTAGTGTACTGAGACAGTCTGTTTCTCATTATCGACAGCAGTCCCACCATTTGACCACCCACCAATCAGATTCTTATCCTAAATCTTGTAGATTGGGGATAAGGTGGAACATAACATATTTTGTATATTTTCCTATGGCCAGCCAGTCATCCACCCTAGCTCATTGCATTAATACCCAGTTAAATTAAATATATTTGCCTTAAATGTGTAGCCATGCATATCTTTATGAGAAAAGCGAACAATATAGTACCTGGCCCCCCACCATAGCAGTATCAGGCTGAAAATATTAGAAAAGGGAAAAATAATTTCCTCCCCTGGCTTGAATTCTGTTTTCCTGTATAGTTTCAGATTCCAGTAACAAGACTCTGCAAACCTAAACCTTTTGGCTCTCCGGTTAGAACATCTGGAGATGCTGTTGCGTGTCTAGTCATTTCGGAGCAATTAATCCATGCAGACTTCTCTCCTGTAAACTCCTGTTGAGGAAAGACTCTTGAAGCTAGTTAAATAAGCAGGTGATCCCAATGTGTTGCATTTTGGTAAAAGTAGGATTAAGTTTCCTATGTGGAAGTGTGCAAGATATTCTATTTGACACATGAAACCCCAGGCTAAAAATATCACACAAGATCACATATGGTCTCAAGGTTCGACGTTACCAGAGCTCTGCACTTATTGGTTTCATATTGGTTGGATTCCAGATACACAGAATCAAGTGTACAAAGTTTAATAGTTTCTCTATGCTACATATTTTGAAATGGCAAATGGATAAAGTTTGGAAATGTATGCAGTATTTCTATTTGGTATAGTTTTTGTTTTATGAGGTGTTTGGTGCCGACATAATATAGGGTTATTCTGAGGCCATCACAACTTCAAATACTTTTCTTTACAAAAGAATATCAATGCACACAGGAACACTCCATGCTGGCCCATCACCCTCCGGCCACTTCCCGTTCACGCACCTCCATGCCCTCCCTGACGTGAAGGGGCGTGACCGGAGGGTAGTGGGCCGGCTTGGGGCATTCCTGTGTTTAGATGCCAGGCAGACATAAACACTGTGCAGGACCCTGCTCTGTCTGAGTGCCGGTGTTTGATAAAAAACCCCAAATCGTTTCTAGCTTATATTTCAATGCATATCACAAGTTCCTATGTGTTTCCATGGGCTCACACACACAGCAGAGGTTTCCATGACCCCATGTATGAGCTGACCCTCCCAAACCGCAATTTATAGACTGTCTTTTTCTGTTGAGACGTGACCGATGACACGTCTGTTGTTTGCACCCCAATATTGCATTAGGTCTTAGCTATGCTTTTTTATCGTAAAAATTTTTTCAGGTATCATGGTCTGATATTGGAGGCTTAGAAAATGTAAAGCTTAAACTAAAGCAAGCAGTAGAGTGGCCGCTGAAGCATCCTGATGCCTTTATCCGCATGGGAATACAACCACCAAAGGGTGTGTTGCTCTATGGACCCCCAGGCTGCTCCAAAACCATGATTGCAAAAGCTTTAGCTAATGAAAGTGGTCTGAATTTCCTGACAGTGAAGGTAAGTGACTATATGTCTTATTATGAACACACTTATTTGAAGAACTCTTTTTTATGAACCTTAAAGTTAACCTGTTACCAGGCACCCTATTTTGTCTCCCCCTTGACCCCACAGACAATTAATAGCATATCCCCAAACCATTTTTATAAAAAATATGTCCTTTTGTGGATCAAATTATAACTTTTAAACTAAAGTTTACCTGGCTTCCTACCAGCTGTGTCCTCTTTGTCCATGGGTTGCAGGGTTGCTAAGTAGTGAGTCTGGTATGCGACTTGCTCTGGAGGTTTCTTACCTGTGTCGATGACGGGCAATGCGGCGCATGTGCACATGGCAGTGGAGACGTCCCGGCTGTCTCTATTGCTATCTGCGAGAAGAGGAAGCTGAGGTGTGCCCAACAGTGACTGGGAGTAGGCAGGAAACTGAGTGAGGAAGAGGAGCCTTTTACAGAGAGGCATAGAACTGGGCTCTGTGATGGAAGTTATTTTTTTATAATGGAAATCAATGATGGAAGATCACCTATACAGATTACACATGTCATGTATTTAAGAATCTTGATTGGTTGCTAAATGGTATTGCCTCCAATATTATTCCTGTACAATATACGGTATACAGGATGCAGATTTACTTGTATATACTAACTAAACGCTTCAGGTGCTAGATCTCAGCATGTCTATGAGAATTTGATGTCACCATCGCTTTTTGTACGCTATTAATAATTTATACTGTTTAACATGTTATCTGACACATCTTTGCTATTGTAGTTTTTCCAACGTTGGTCTTTTTACCTTGATGTTTCAGTAATGGGCTTCCTGTGGTAATTGTTAGGAGTTCACTGTTAAAGATGAAAGCTCAGATGAAAGCCTTTCTCCTGTATCTGCATTCACATCTGCTCCTGCGTTTATCTCTCTGCAGGTATCCTCTTATACTGACCAGGCCAATGATTATAATAGCTTTTCCACCTGGAGCTTCCTTTTATATTGTATTGGTACACAATATACTTGCTGTTACTGATAACAATTTGGGTGTTGCTGCTTATCGGTCTAGGGGAGAAACAAGCTCAGGTTGGGGGCACTCCAGGCCAAAAAAAATATGATTTCAAAACTGTCCCCATGTGGATAAATGTAAGGTTATGCACCTGGGGGCTAATAAACCACAGGCAAAATATGTCCTTGGGGGAGTAAATCTGGGAGAGTCCCTTGTTGAGAAGGACCTGGGGGTACTAGTAGATCATAAATTGAATAACAGCATGCAATGTCAATCAGCTGCCTCTAAAGCCAGTAGGATCTTGTCATGTAAGTTGTTTCAGATTAAATCAAATCAATAGAAGAGGGGGCACTGTTTCCCAGAGGCAACAGGGCTTTTTTGCTATGAGAACTGTCAATCTGTGGAATAGCCTGCCTCAGGCGCTGGTCACAGCAGGGACAACGGAGAGCTTCAAGAAGGGTCTAGATGCCTTTTTACACCTAAATAACATTGATGGTTATGTTATATAGAATTGTTTCCCGTAAATCCCTTCCTTTCCTTGGTTGAACATGATGGACAAGTGTCTTTTTTCAACCATATAAACTATGATACTATGATGATACCTCTCCTTAGTGTCTATTGTATTATTTACATCAGACACTTGTGTGGCACTACATATCCTAGCACTCCACTCTTTCTGCAGAAACACTCCCCCGTAAACACTGCTTTTTCTGTTCATCCAGGCCTGACCACTACACCTTCCTGTTCCTCCGAACACAATTTGTCCTCTCAATACACCTCTTATGCATATTGCCCCCCCCCCCCCAGAACAATCATTTTACACCTTTTTTCCTCCCTGTACCTTTCTAGTCGCCCACTGATATTTTAGCTCCTTGTACTTTATCTATTGCTCTGTACACTCCATTGTCCTGGTCCCTTGTGCCATGTATGTTCTTGGCTAAGGAAATGCTTCAGTTGGCATGGCTGGAGTTATAACTTCAACCACCATATAGCGGGTCAGCCACTGTCAATCAGATATTACAAACCGATCTTGCTGGTAGGCCCTCTATACTTCCCTGACAACCACTTGAAATCACCACAGCATAAACTTCGAGGTAAACATGATGTTCTATATGGACAGCAGGGAGAAGCTTGGCCTGCCAGTGTCCATGTCTCTTGGTCATGGTAGGGAGCTTTTGGTTTGGAAAACTATTATTAAATGTTTGCCCATATCGTTGAATGTTGTGTAATCCAACGCTTTTAAATCCACATTAAAACAGCTGTACAGTGAACTCGGAAGTGAACAACTTTTCCTTTATGACCTGGGGTGAGACTATCCAAATACATTTTCTTTGAAGCTTTAGAAGTTCTTCTTGACACAATGAGTTTCTTTCGAAAGGCTGATCATGTGTCCATAATATATATCCCAGATTTTTGCATTTTGAACTTGGAGTTGATAAAGATAATAAGTAAAAACACGGCACAGCGGAAACGATAAGAAGCAGACTCCTGTCTCATGCCAGATATAGAGAACAGCTGCACAAATATTTTCTGACTATGAAATGTTGTTTTGACATTTTTGTAAACTCTGAATGTGTGAGACATTGATAAAAAGACAAAACTATGTAAGTACTAAAGGAAGAGGCAAGGAATTAGGTGCTGTCCACTTTGGAGAAGTCTCTTCGACACCTAGCTAAATCCAAACACCCCGAAGTAAATGAACCCTACCTGCTAATCTTTCACAAGATGCCAGCTCACAGGCAGCAATCTGGCGGTGTTTACAGATATGAAAGGCAGCTAAACTGTGCACAATCCTGGACATGAGAGTAACACAGGAATTGGCTATCCTGGGATCTCAAAATGTTGCAATAAATTTAAAGACTTATTGTAAGATTTGACCCACCTTGGTCTTGGTTTTTCAACATAAACCAACATAAACCAAGACCAACATAAAACATTGGGAATGACTCTCAGATGACTCTCCTTTTTAACATTGTGTTATGTTGCAGACTTGTGCTAAAATAAAAATCCTTATCATTATGCACTCAAATGTTTTAGAGAAGGCTTCAATAGTTTGGATATGATGCAGCAAGGTTTGCACACTTTGGTGTATTTTCCCACTCTTTTCTGCAGATCCACCCAAGATTTTTCAAGTTTCAGAGGATCCCTAGGTGGGTAATAATTTTGAACTCACTCCAAAAAAAATTTGATAGGGTTCAGGTTAGGACTCATTGGGGCCTTTCAGGGACATTCTCAGAGTTGTCCTTAAACTACTCATGTGTTGTTTTGGCTGTGTGTTTAAGCTCATTGTTAGTTGGAATTTGAAACCTTTGGCCCAGTCTGAAGTCTGGAGCACTCTTGATTAGGTTTTCATTTAAAATATCTATGTATTTTGCACCATTCAGCTTTCTCTCAACCCTGACCAGTCTATCTGTCTTACCACCACAGCATAATGCTGCTACCACAATGCTTCACTGTGGGAACGGTATTGATCAGGTGGTAAACCATTTCCAGACATGACTTATGGATTTGACGCCCAAACGTTTAATATTGGTTTCTTCAGATCAGATCCCAGGCTTTCATGTGTCTTTTTGTTCCATGTCTGAGAGTTCTTTAGTTACTTTTACCTAACTCCAGGCAGGCTTTCATGTGTCTTTTACAGAGGAGAGACTTTCTGGCTGCTCATCCATAAAGCTCAGATTGGTGGAGTGCCGTAATGATGGTTGACCTTCATGTAGTTAGTCCCTTCTACACACGGGTTATTTGAAGCTTATCCATAGTGGCCATTGTGTTTTTGGTCACATTCATAGTTGAGTCTGTCTACTTGCATTCTATCTATTTAGCAGTAGCTCTGCAGAATAGTTCAGCTTTATCTTACACAGTCCATTCCAACTGCTGATCAGTGGAGTTGATGAGAATGGGTATTAAGATAGGCCTTCAATTGAAAGATGAATTCCTTCAATGAAATTCATCATAATTTTGTCAGTCAGACTCCTCATATTGTAGCTAGTTTATGATTCCCATTGACCTGTTCAATTTGTTATATTAAAATAGATACAATTTACTCTAGGGCCATGTTAAAACAATCAGGATTTTCACTAGAAAAATTGAACATTTGAACATTTTAAAATAATATTATTTGCAGTCATGGACATAAGTTTTGAGAATGACACACATGTTAATTTTTCTACTGCATCAGGTTTTATAATGGCAATTTATACTCCAGAATGTTATAGAGAGTGATCAGCTTTACAGCAATTAATTGCAACTTCATTGCAGGCCTGCCTTAAAAGGAGCAGCTAACATCGTTTAAGTGATTGATCTCCAGCCCTGTCCTCATCAACACCCACACCTGTGTTACTGGAGCAATCTGTTATGATTAAGTAAGAATCACACAACTGGACACTTTAAAAGGAGGCTGGTGCTTGGCATCATTGTTTCTTCTGTTAACCATGGTTATCTCTAAAGTAACACGTGCAGTCATCATTGCACTGCACAAAACTGGCCTAACAGGGAAGAGTATTGCAGCTAGAAAGATTGCACCACAGTAAAGAATCTATCGCATCATCAAGGAATTCAAGAAATTCATTGTTGCCAAAAGGCTCCAGGGCGCCCAAGAAGGACCAGCAAGCGCCATGACCGTATCTTAAAAGTGTTTCATCTTCAGGATCGGGCTACCAGCAGTGCATAGCTTGCTCAGGAGTGGCGGCAGGCAGGTGTGAGTGCATCTGCACGCACTGTTAGGCGGAGACTCTTGGAGCAAGGCCTGGTGTCAAGGAGGGCAGCAAAGAAGCCACTTCAATCCAGAAAAAAAATCAGGTAAAACCGCTTGTTCGGAGAAGACAAGGTGAGCGATACCACCAGTCTTGTCTCATGCCAACTGTAAAGCATCCTTCAACCATTCATGTGTGTGGTTGCTTCTCAGCCAAGGGAATTGGCTCTCTCACAGTCTTGCCTAAAAACACATCCATGAATAAAGAATGGTACCAGAATGTCCTCCATGAGCAAAGTTTCCAGCAAGATGGTGCACCTTGCCATAAAGCAAAGGTGATAATTAAATGGCTCAGTGAACAAAACATAGAGATTTTGGGTCCATGGTCTGGAAACTCCCCAGATCTTAATCCCATTGAGAACTTGTGGTCAATCATCAAGAGACGGGTGGGCAAACAAAAACCAACAAATTTAGACAAAATGCAAGCATTGATTGTGCAAGAATGGACTGCTATCAGTCAGGATTTGGTCCAGAAGTCGATTGAGAGCTGCCAGGGAGAATTTCAGAGGTCCTGAAGAAGAAGGGTCAATACTGCAAATATTGACTTTCTGCATTAACTCATTCTAACTGTCAATAAAAGCTTTTGTTACTCATAATATGATTGCACTTGTATTTCTGTATGTGATTAAAACATCTGACAAACACACATAAAAACCAGAGGGCAACAGATCATGTGAAAATATAATATTTGTGTCATTCTCAAAACTTAATGGCCATGGCTGTATAAGGCTATATTCACACGACCGTTGGGGGACATTTTTATGGCTGCTGTGTATATGTGCCCCATAGGCCAGCAATGGCGCCTGGAGCCGTACCGCTCCGTACCTGGGGAAAAAAAATAGGACATGTCCTATCTTTCCCCGTTTTACGGCACCGTGTGCCATGTATCTCTGGAGAGGGGCGGGGGCGAGCAGTGCTCTCCCCCTCCTCCTCTCCCGTGTACCGATGGCTGAAGCATCAAGGAAAAATCTTTTATTCTTTTGTACATTGCTGTCAGGTAACTCCGGCTCCTGCAGTCCGTTTGCTCTGCCCGCTCCATGCCTTTGGCGTCCAAGCCCTGCCTCCTAAGTGCAAGGACCTGTGTAGTGTGCCTATAAAACTGTCACAGTACATATTGTGTCGGCTCTGAGAACAGAGGTGCATTGCGCATACGCAAGACCTCCAGGTAGCCGGAGAATGACATAGTGTTTATGAGAGAGAGCTGGGACGCCAGATGCATGGAGTGGGCAGAGAAGACTGACTGCATAAGGCGGGGTTACCTGACTGCAGGAGGCGGGATTGTCTGACTGCTTCCTACAAAAGAATAAAAGATGATCATTTTTCATGTTACAACCTAGAAATATGCTAAAAAGACCTACATGGGACGTACGTATTACAGAAGAAGGAACTGTTTGTGGGCTTGGGTATTTAGTGTGGTGACAGGTTCCCGTTAAGAAGCTCACAGCAGCATGGAGCACTGACCAGAAGTAGGTGGCATGTTAGCTTACTTGGGTAATATAAATTACATACCCTTTTAAAGTCTAAGAGGTCATTGTTCTGAAATGTTATTGTAATTATAAATTTAATACAATGTAGCCAGCCAGAAAAAATAGGATATTAAAGTTTATATACAGGCGGTCCCCTACTTAAGGACACCCGACTTACAGACAACCCATAGTTACAGACGGACCCCTCTGCCCACTGTGACCTCTGGTGAAGCTCTCTGGATGCTTTAAAATAGTCCCAGATTGCAATAATCAGCTTAAAATTGTCTGCAATGAAGCTTTATTGATAATTCTTGGTCCTCTTACAGCAAAAAAATTTGAAACTCCAATTGTCACTGGGGCAAAAAAAAAAAATTGTCGGGAACTACAATGATAAAATATACAGTTTCGACTTACATACAAATTCAACTTAAGAACAAACCTACAGTCCCTATCTTGTATGTAACCCGGGGACTGCCTGTACTAGGAAAAGTCCTAAGAAATGATTTGTGGGCATTAAAGTCATCTTAAAATGCACTTTTATCAATCATTTATGACTGGGAGTAGATTTAAAGATGCTATGTTCTCAGGAGCACAATTTTTTTACTTTGTTGTGATACCCCTAAAGCTGAATATTAAGAATGATAGAGAGATCTAGAGCTTCCTTAGACAATCATGTTTCAAAATTATATTGTTGCTACTGGCTTACTCAACGCAGCTCAATAAACGCCATGAACATAATCTTTTTTTTTTTTTGCTGCTAGTTTAGTTTCTTTGTTTTTGTCTATACTTTTTTTTTGTAGTATTAAATGTGATTCAAAGTTATATTTCAGGATTGAAATAAGGATGGCCTATCTTTGCTTCGGTAAATGTTTCTGTTTCCCAGTCTGGAATCATCAAGCGGCAGAGCAGGGACATATCACCATCATCAGGGACATATCACCATTGGTCTATATATGGATCTCCACATCTCCCAGGGATTCCCCAGACACAAGGTCTCTATTTAATTCAATCAAATCCATTTTGCCCTGCTCGGGATTCGAACCCACAACCTCCACACTCCACCTGCCATAGAGAGACGGAGCCTCTATCCACTAGGCTATGGACTTGTCTATAGGAAAGAAAACAAAAACAACAACGGAAGAGGACGGCGCCTCGCGTAATAACGTAGAGATAGGTCGGTACCGATTATGGTGAGAAGGTGGGTGCTCACCTGGTAACCACTTGTTAGTAAGCGGTAAAGTTATCTATTAGGAAGGAAAAGGTTCCTTATTTGTAAACCTAGGTTACTGCAGCTATTCCTACGCTCTCCAAAGAACCGGTAACCAACGGCACCGTAACGTAAATTATACAGGAATGTAAAAAAGAGGGAGAGCCAAGTGGGTGCGCTTGTAACCAAAATGAAATGAGATTTCCAGATATAACGGAATTCACAATATTTATTGCTTAAAACATAAAAATCCAGTGGTAATGCGTTTCGGGGAAACCCCTTCGTCAGACCAAAAACTGATAAAATAATAATAATCTGTTCCAATCTGTTCATATGTATTTTGATGTATTTATATTCATAATTGTTCACTGTTTAGTAATAACATTGTATTTTTGTTATTATTATTTTTTTATCAGTTTTTGGTCTGACGAAGCGGTTTCCCCGAAACGCGTTACCACTGGATTTTTATGTTTAAGCAATAAATATTGTGAATTCCGTTATATCTGGAGATCTCATTACAAGCGCACCCACTTGGCTCTCCCTCTTTTTTGCATTCCTGTATCAATTATGGACTTGTCTATGGGAGGATTTTGTATAACTAAGAGCTTCACTGTAAGTGTGATTGATATTATTGATGATGATGGTTGGTATTGATGATGATTGATATTGATGATTGATATTGGTAATGATTGATATTGATGATTGATATTGATGATGATGACTGATATTGATCATGATGACTGATATTGATGATGATGATTGGTATTGATGATGATGATATTTTAAGCATGTAATACAGTTAAATTAAATGATAAAAAGACAAAAAATAAGGGGTCATTAAGAAAGGCTTGTCTGCTGCCCATCTGCAAAAAATGCTGACATGTCTGTGTTCAGACCATATTGTATTGTTTTTTTCATGTCCATACACCCACGTTTTTTTTCACATATGCAAAAAAAGCTAATGGGTTTCTAATCTACTTCTTGCCCTGCCCAGTTGGTTGCCTAGCAACATTTGAGAAAAAATACTCTGCATACGGATATCATGCATGTGCAGTCCTTGTTTTTGGGCATCCAATGACTATGGCTGTACGTGGTCCACATGTGAGACAAATTAATGTATGCTGCAATTTTTTTTCTCACTGTCTTCACATCTGTGAAATAAATGGACATGTGAACAGACCCATAGGAAACAGTGGGTCTGTTTGCCATCCTTACATTACATCCGTTAACATTTCTAGGACAGCCTTTACAACACATATACTACATTGTCAGCACTAAAGCTTATCCTGGCAAATCACTGGTGGCCGATACTGATCGCATGTGTTTCAAAGGAAATGCAATCAGACTGAGCCCCAGACTCTTGGGCTGTTTACATTGCGTTTAGAAATGCAATACAATGTGACCGCACACTAAACATTCAGATAATACTTTTTTTTCTTTTCCTGAAAGTATTGTATCGAGTATTGCAATACTTTTCTGGCAATAATATTGCGCAAAAAATTCTGGTATCGGTGCAACCCTATTACATATATCCTCAAAATCCTTAGGTGCTTATAGAAATGTATATCCTCTTATTGACCATAAGATATGTGGCCATCTTAATATTGTGAAGGAAACCGTGACCTTTTGGACCCCTAAAAGGTACACAAGGTCACTTAGTTACCCTTTTATAGACACTCCCAGAACATGGGTTCTCAGAGGCGTAGGAAGTGATTTAAAGTTGTCCACACAACTTCCGGATATGGCACAACAATAAATCACAGCCCTGAATGTCTATAAGACTTATTTCAGTGAAACCCAAGGACCTGCCACCAGTTCTCCTTTATTATAAACCCTGTCCATAACGGGATTATATAGGGTGAGGTAGCATGCATATCATCCAAGAAACACAGACGTTTGGGTTCGTGAATCGAGATAAAAGAGCAACACAGATTAAATTTTAGATTCAATTGCCTTAAGGGCACACTAGACAAAACATTATATGCAATAGAGACATATACAGTTACACAGAGTATAAAAAACAAGGTAGCAGTACATATATCGGCAGTTCAGTAAGTTATTTACCTTCTGTGTGGGCCTAGTGGAACCTGATAGTCCACACCTTAAGATTTTCCTCTGCTCTTAATGTTAAAATGTTTCCCAGACAAAAGACGATGTGGCCTTAGAGGTGACTGATTATATCAAGTGCAGACACACCTCTGTCCAACACCAGGAGGGGTCATGGGTCCTTCCTACCTGGTATTACATCCAGAACCATGGAGAAGCCGTAGCTTCTCAAGGGGAAGTCATAGGGTCATGGTTCTGGTATCATTGGATCCGGATGAATCCCTGGATCACATTGATGCTACACCTGACCCCTTTTGCTATGGTCCTATCCAGAGATATTGCTATCTTTGGACCCAAGAGCCTCGGGGATTGGGCCACTGTGATTCCCTGATGATAATAAATCCAAAAATGTAGTTGCCTTTGGGCTGAGATGGACCATAACTGGTCCTTAACTGTTCTTATTCAACCTATTGGTTTAAAAGTTTTTATGGCTTTTTGTCTCCTGTTTGAAAATTGGAGGGAAAATCAGCCGAAGCCTCTAGAGACAACGCGGCTACATTAATCCTTTGAAGCTCTGACGCCTGGTTTGTTAGTTTACACTAACTAGCTCCATTAGGTTAATTACGCTCAGGCTGGTTGGAAGTGAGGGATTTGAGGGTGCAGTCACACGTTGCAGTTAAAACTGCATTGCAATTTGTTTTGAGGTGGTTTTAGGTGCAGTTTTGTTAATTTCACAGGTGAAGGACATAAACTGAATGGGGGAATTTGATTTTGAAGGAGAAAGTTGTTCCACAAATTTCATTCACCTGTTGATTTGATGTCTTTCACTTGTTAAAATAAGTAATACCACCTAAAACCAACCCAAAACAAATTGCGATGCAGTTTTAACTGCAACGTGTGACCGCACCCTGAGTAGTGTAAGGCTTCCCTCCCCCTGGATCATCACACCTCTATTATTTTTAACTCCAATAATAATTTTTTCCCCCTCCATCTTAGGGGCCAGAACTGATGAATAAATATGTTGGCGAATCAGAAAGGGCCGTTCGTGAGGTATGTTCAATTTAAAGTCTTTAAGGTAAAATAAATGCTACTGTGTTTGTTACTTTACCCAATGAACTCATTGTCATCCACCCCTTGGGGCTGATGCTGGGCAGTATGGTTCATGTAGCAGCATTCTAATCTTGTAGCTATACCTTGTCCTGTTTTGATTGATTTGTAGACGTATGACTAGAACTTGTACTTTCCTTTTAGATTGTTTTAATCTGTACTGAGATGCCATACATGTTTGTATGCACTTTAGCTTGTATATCCATAAACTTTTCTGCTGCCCAGCACCATCTGTTGTATTTTCATCATTATTGCCATGGAACAGGTCTGCTGAAGACTTATCTCAGATTGAAGTTTATGGCATCAGTGGGGAACATTTACTAAGAATGTGGGAAACTTCACTAAAAGTGCTCTGCCTGTGTATAATGCTTGGTGCGCCAGATTCATTCGCTTCCAAGCGCTGTCCCCACAGAGTTCACCAACTTTTTTGTGGTGCACCTTTAACATAGGGCATTCGACAGACTCTGCATGTTAAATCCGGATATTTGTTATTTGTTTTGTCTGCATGATAAAAAATAAAACGCAGAAATGTGTTAATAGATTAATAGTTGAATTTAATTGTTTTGCCCCCAGATATTTAGGAAAGCAAGAGCAGTTTCCCCAGCCATTCTCTTCTTTGACGAAATAGATGCGTTGGCTGTTGAAAGAGGAAGGTAGGACTGATATCATTCAAACAAATTTTGTACAGCATAATACATATATAACATATATGTCATGTATATGTGTTGTATGTGAATACAGTGTATGGTGTTTTTATATATACTGTATTATGCTGTAATTGTGTATATATGCTGTACATTTGTATA